>NC_091064.1:192158843-192473752 GCF_000393655.2 Nicotiana sylvestris
AGCTATATTCGATAAAACATTAGCTAATGCACTAATACTTTGTGCATAGTATAGTATAGTATATATATACTAAGTGTATTATATATTGAGTGTATAGTATAGTGTATTATATATCAAGGTATATTCGATATATATAGTATAATATAGTATATAGTATATAAGCTGTATATATATATAAAAAAAAGAATGTGAAGCGCTCGGAATACAGGGACGGGTTCTTTTAGGTATTGATACACTTGTAAATTGATTTATCGACTTATAACCTACTCATATGCATGTATATATATTAACAATAAATTAAAACATCTCGACTTATATCAATTAATATATGTATATGTATGTATATATATATATAATATTTTTTAAAATATTATATATTTATTAATTTATATATATATATAGCTTAAATTGAATTAAAATCTTAAATTTATACTACATATGTACATAATTTTAAGTTGAATTAAAAGGAATTTAATTTTTTTTTTTTTTGAAATAACCAACTTTGGTCGCTATTTTGGTCAAACGGTCAAAAAACAGCGACCAACTTTGGTCACTATTTTGGTCAAAAAGTCAAAACTTATTTAGCTACCAAAATAGCGACCAAAGTTGGTCGCTATTTTTAATTCCAGTGTCAAAACCGGGTTTCCCCTCCCATTCTTTCAAAACATTTCCCCAAAATCTTTCTTTTCTCTCTTACACTCAAACCCCCCCCCCCCGACTCCCAGCAGCAGCGGCGCCACCCACGCCACCGACGACCACCGACGGTAGCAGCTCCACCGCCGGCGACCTCCATTCCCAAGGTAGGTTTCTCTCTCCTTTCTTTGTTTTTTTTCGAAATACACTGATTTTGTTTAATTCCTCCATGTTAGGGTTCAAAGTTATATATTATTTGTTCAACCATGTTAGGGTTCAAAGTTAATTTCTCCATGTTAGGGTTCAAAGTTAGCTCAACCATGTTAGGGTTCAAAGTTATATATTATTTGCAATTTTTAGGGTTCTTATTAATACATTTAGTCCAAAATATTTAGTTTTACCTACTAATTTGGGGAAGAAATTGTTTGAAGAGAAGAAACCCTAAGAGTTGCACCTTTAGGATTATGTATTGGAATTTTAGTTTATAAATTGAAATTTTAGGATATGACTTGAACTTTTGTGGATATGAGTTGAACCTTTAGGATATGAATTGAAATTTTTGGTTTATGTATTGGAATTTTAGTTTATAAATTGAAATTTTAGGATATGAATTGAACTTTTGTGGATTTTAGTTGAACCTTTAGGATATTAGTTTATATAATGGAATTTTTGTTTATAAATTGAAATTTTAGGATACGACTTGAACTTTTGTGGATATGAGTTGAACCTTTAGGATATGAATTGAACCTTTAGGATATTAGTTTATGTATTAGAATTTTAGTTTATAAATTGAAATTTTAGGATATGACTTGAACTTTTGTGGATATGATTTGAACCTTTAGGATATGAATTGAACCTTTAGGATATGAATTGAACTTTTGTGGATATGAGTTGAACCTTTAGGATATGAATTGAACCTTTAGGATATGAATTGGACTTTTAGTTTATGTATTGGAATTTTAGTTTATAAATTAAAATTTTAGGATATGACTTGAACTTTTGTGGATATGAGTTGAACCTTTAGGATATGAATTGAACCTTTAGGATATTAGTTTATGTTAGTTTATGTATTGGAATTTTAGTTTATAAATTGAAATTTTAGGATAAGACTTGAACTTTTGTGGATATGAGTTGAACCTTTAGGATACTAGTTTATGTATTGGAATTTTAGTTTATAAATTGAAATTTTAGGATATGACTTGAACTTTTGTGGATATGAGTTGAACCTTTAGGATATGAATTGGACCTTTAGGATATTAGTTTATGTATTGGAATTTTAGTTTATAAATTAAAATTTTAGGATATGACTTGAACTTTTGTGGATATGAATTGAACCTTTAGGATATGAATTGAACCTTTAGGATATGACTTGGACTTTTAGTTTATGTATTGGAATTTTAGTTTATAAATTGAAATTTTAGGATATGACTTGAACTTTTGTGGATATGAGTTTAACCTTTAGGATATGAATTGAACTTTTAGGATACGAATCGGACTTTTAGTTTATGTATTGGAATTTTAGTTTATAAATTTGATATTTAGGATATGACTTGAACTTTTGTGGATATGAGTTGAACCTTTAGGATATAAATTAAACTTTTAGGATATTAGTTTATGTATTGGAATTTTAGTTTATAAATTAAAATTTTAGGATATGACTTGAACTTTTGTGGATATGAGTTGAACCTTTAGGATATGAATTGGACTTTTAGTTTATGTATTGGAATTTTAGTTTATAAATTGAAATTTTAGGATATGACTTGAACTTTTGTGGATATGAGTTGAACCTTTAGGATATGAATTGAACCTTTAGGATATTAGTTTATGTATTGGAATTTTAGTTTATAAATTGAAATTTTAGGATATGACTTGAACTTTTGTGGATATGAGTTGAACCTTTAGGATATGATTTGAACCTTTAGGATATTAGTTTATGTATTTGAATTTTAGTTTATAAATTGAAATTTTAGGATACGACTTGAACTTTTGTGGATATGAGTTGAACCTTTAGGATATGAATTGAACCTTTAAGATATTAGTTTATGTATTAGAATTTTAGTTTATAAATTGAAATTTTAGGATATGACTTGAACTTTTGTAGATATGAGTTGAACCTGTAAGGTATGAATTGAACCTTTAGGATATGAATTGGACTTTTAGTGTATGTATTGGAATTTTAGTTTATAAATTGAAATTTTAGGATATGACTTGAACTTTTGAGGATATGAGTTGAACTTTTAGGATATGAATCGAAATTTTTGGTTTATGTATTGGAATTTTAGTTTATAAATTGAAATTTTAGGATATGACTTGAACTTTTGTGGATATGAATTGAACCTTTAGGATATGAATTGAATTTTTTGTGTATGAATTGAACTTTTAGGATATGAATTGAACCTTTAGGATATGAATTTAAATTTTTGTGTATGAATTGAACATTTAGGATATGAATTGAGCCTTTAGGATATGAATTGAACTTTTGTGGATATGAATTGAAATTTAGGATTGTGGGAGAATTTTGTAGAAGGGGTTGATGACTTTATTAGACATGCAATGGAATTTCCACCAAGAATAACTTAGGCACAGTACCTGGCAGAGTGTGCCTTTAATTATTGTTCTCATTAGCGACAATGATGATGTGAAGGCAATGACATGTGTTTCAAACAGTGATGGTGTAGGTAGGAATTTAACATTTTCTAAGTAGATAAAAGAAGAGGTTATAGAGGAATTCTCTACTTCATTTTCCAAGAGGAAAAGAAGTTTAATTGAGAGTGACAAGTTGATGGTAATGGAAAGAATTGGACTATGAACCTTGTCACTCTCAATTAAACTTCTTTTCCTCTTGAAAAATGAAGTAGAGAATTCCTCTATAACCTCTTCTTTATCTGCTTAGGAAATGTTAAATTCCTACCTACACCATCATTGTTTGAAACACATGCCATTGCCTTCTCATCATCATTGTCGCTAATGAGAACAACAATTGATCAAAGACACACCCTGTCGGGTACTGTATCCAAGTTATTCTCTGTATCCAAGTTCACCCCGAGTAATAGTACCACGAGGATAATCACCAAAGCCACCAGACAACTTTATGATACCAATGAAGCAAGATGAGCTATTCAATGAGACTCATATTGTAAAGAAGAAGAAAGAGACTAATCTAGAAAGGTGGGTCGAGGGTCGAGCCTCGACTATACATGTAAGTTTTTTACTTTTCATTAAGTATTTTGATTTAGTTTTATATAAATTTTGAAATACTAATTCAATATAATTTTTCTTATAGGTTCGCTTCACAACTGATGTGGGGGGAATTCATACGCAGTCAGTCACCTAATGAGTCAGGCGAAGCAATCCAACTTTCGGACGAGGATGCTAAAAGAACACTCCTTGAGTACTTTAATACTTTGAACTAGACAATAGAACCAGTTTTCGAATGGGCTTGTAATAAGCGTTAACTTAATTTTGTTACCTTAATGTGTTAGTTCTATTGAATTTTATACTTTGTTGCTTTTTATTGTTGTTGTTGTTGTTGTTGGCATAAAATATCTGTTTAGGATTTTTGGTAAGCTGGTAGATGGTGTAGCTGCCAAAACAGGCAGTTTCTGCCAAAAATATACCAAGAAAAGCGACAAACTTTGGTCGCTTTTCCCTTAAAAAAATAATTTTCTAGGCAATAGCGACCAACTTTGGTCGCTATTTAACCCAGATTTCCCAAAATGACCAACTTTGGTCGCTATTCCATTTTTTTTTAAAAAATCTGGAAATATAGCGACCAAAGTTGGTCGTTTATAATTAAAAAATATATATATTTCTTGAAATTAGCGACCAACTATGGTCGCTTATTTTTAAAAAAAATTAATAAAAAGGCGACCAATCTTAGTCTCTATTTTTCAGATTTTAAAATAAAATATTTGGATTAGAGACCAAAGTTGGTCGCTTTTTTATGATTAATAATAAATAAAAAAAACGTATTTTACATTTAGAGACCAACTTTGGTCGCCAAAATTATATTATTAAAATAATAAAGCGACCAAAGTTGGTCGCTATAGTCTTTACACGAAATATTTGGTCCCTAAAATAAAGGGTCCAGCAATATTGCGATCAAGCATGGTTGGTCGCTTTTAGGCCTATAAGCGACCAACTTTGATCGCTTTTTGTGGTCGCTTTTTACCGGATTTCTAGTAGTGCCAACTTATAAGTTTGTCCAAACATAAAAATATAAACACTAAAAGAATATACATAGAGAGAGGGAGGAAGGTATTGTGACTGTTAATTGACCAAAAAGTGTAAACTTTCGGTTAACTAATTAATTTTGTGTAATAAAGGGTAAAACCTAGTCAATAATAATAGTTCTAGATTTAAAACTAGTTAATACAAGTAATGTAAGATAGTGTTGATGGGGGATTAAATACCATGTGCATTTAATGTTCCATTAAAACCTGAGTAATGATAGAAGAATATCAAGTAATAAATAACTGTAAATGGCATTAATGTAAATAAGGAGAATGATCCACCCAACATTGAATGAGGTGGATGATATATTCTTCTTTCTAACAATAATGAGTGACAGACAAATCCTAGAATATTGGAACTATTCTCAGATTTGATGGAAAAGTAGGAAATAATGGATGGTAGAATCCTAGTAAAAATATAGTGTTTGTATTTTTTTCTAGAGAGAGAGTCTTCTTCTCAAAAAGTAAACTTATCAAATAAATATTACATGCCCTCTCCCCCATCTCATTTTCTATTTATATGGGACATATCCCCAATCAACCCTAAAAGTACAAGTACAAAGAATATTCAATGGAATTTTCTCTTAAATATCCTATTACAAAAACTAGTCGTCAGTGCTCTATTCTTGATACTTGACCTCGACCATTATTGACTGCCTGGCCATGAGCCCCAATAATTACTAATCGACCTCGGCCACATCATTTACTATAACAACGATTCATGGTAAATTCCCTTGGGGAAGATTTTAACCTATACAGTTAATCCCTTCGCATATGGACGACCTTGATGAGCGGACTCTGTTAGTTATGGTTGAGAAGTTTAGGCGAGCATGTCGAGTAGTAGCGTTTTAGACGAGGTGGAAAAGTGGCCTTCCATGAGCCGCAACGTAGGGTCACGTCGATTCAGAGTGACGGCATGTCATCATGCATCATTATGACGCATTTTTTTGATACCTTGCATCATTTCCCGTGCCTCTGCCGCTTCGATATATGATATGGGTAATGACGGTTTGCTTTCTCGATATTGATGCCTAAATTCTTATAAATAGGGATACGAAATCCTTTGCCATATTCTTTGCAATCTAAATATTGAATCTTCATACCTTCTTCTTCCTTCTTCTTTCAGAGTTTTTGCCCTCTTGATCTTACTTCCGTATTTTTGCTCTTACTGATTCTGGTGGCTTCTGCTACTATTGATTCTTCTGTGCTTACATCTCCTTTATACATAAACAAAGATGGTTAACGTGTCTTCCAGTTTTGGAGGGGTACCTAACCCTATTCCCTTGTTGGGATGAGAGCTTTCCTATGATGGAGGAAATAATCCCTCGTAGTGAGAAGGCTAGATCTCACTTCTCAAAGATTCTTGAGGATGACCTTGAGATCTCGGAGTCGTTGATGAAAGAGGTGGGCCTTGCCAAATTTAGGGATAAATTCAAAATTCCTGCCATATAGACCTAGTTCCAGCAGGGCATGATGTGGTGTAAATACACAGCCCTGGGTACTACGCTTTTTACGCGTACCCTTTCCATGGCAATTATTCTTTTCCTATCCTCCCTTTGGCCGAGGAGTTCTACTGTTATTACCACGTCTGCCCTGCCCAACTTTCTTCTTACATCTACAAAACTTATCTGAATGATCACGAAGTATGCGGAGTTAGCCAGGGTCGAGGTGACCATTCACCACCCGACACACCTCTTCACCCCTAGCTTTCATAGGGGGACGATGCTACATCTTCACCACCGGGGCAGCAAATGTCTAGTAGTGAAGATGGATGACAAGGCAAACCTCTAGTTTTGGCTCAGTTACTTCTACATCAAAACCGAGGATGTGGTGGCCAATGTAAGCGGGTTCCCAGAGGTTTAGAACTACTCGCGTAAGCATCTCTCTCCCCTTATATCTCTTTTCTTTTTGTATTATGCGTTGGTTCTACTATTTTTAATTGTATTGATATTTTATCTTCTCTCCGTGTAGCCGAGACCGCAACCCTTCCTTTGGTCGAAGATATTCACGATTGGGTTAGCTGGGTCCTCCCACATACAGCGGGGATTCGTGAATGGGCGGCCTTCCTAAAGAAGTCCCGGCCTGCGCCACCTGCGTTTCGCTAGAAGAATACTATAACGGAGTCTGTTTCTGTTGTGACTGTGGCTAGAACTGCCCAGCCCTCCATTCCGTTCTACCTTTTATTTCGGCTAGGTCGGCTCGATCATCGACGACATCAGTACCAGCAACTCCGGCCTCAACCTTGATTTATTTAATAGATGAAGAGTCATTACCGAGAGAGGAGGATTTGGTTCCTCGTAAAATGAGGTTGATGGACGTCGGTGATGGGACAATTCGGGCTGTAGATTCTACAAGGGGTGATCGTGAGCCGGCCACTTCCATGTTTGAAGGTGATGCGAATCTGCCGTCTGAAATCCCACCATCAGCGGGGACCGTGGAAGGCATACCTTTACCTAATGCTAAGGTTGGAGTTGGTGGGCCACCTGTGGAAGTTGCGGGTACCATGCTTTTAGATGAGACACTGTCTTCGAGGATGGCTGATGCTCCTTCATCCACCAAGGGGAGAGATAAGGGTGTTGCTGAGGACGGCTACGAAACTTGCTCTGATATTGACTACGATGAGATGCGGATGCTGAGCGAGGGGTTAACTCGGGTTGAAGCAAGGTTGGAAGGATCCACTCGTACCATTATGGTCCCTATGGACCGTATCCTACTAGTGAACATGGAAGACGTGGTCCCTTGCTTAGGTCTTCTTTGCTCTGATGTGGAGTGCCGAACTCTCGAGAAACTAGACGATGTTGCCCTATCGATGGGTATAGCTAGCCTCGCCCTTAGGGTAAATTTTTCCAACCTTTTCAATTTCCGTGCCTTGTACTTCATTTTTATTTCATCATTTGACTTTTGTTTTCTTCCTTTTTCTATTCTTCTTTTCTGACCATTATTTTGGAGATTGAGAGTGCCCAACGAGAGGAGAGGCACATAATCATTTTTCAGAAGATGGAGCAGATGTACTACTAATACCATCACAAACATCGTGAGATTGTCAAGCGGTTTGGCAAGAATGGCGATTTTCAGGCCATCCGATATGAGCTGAAATAGAAAGATGATGAGAGTCATCGGCAAGTTCAGCGTCCTTGAAGGGGCGTTAAGGTACAAAGAAGAAAAGCTCAAGGTGAGCAAGGGAGTTGAGGCCTAGTGTGTGGATCATCAGGCCCAAGTGGTTTCGCCGCGGACCGAGCTCGAACAATGTTTAATCAAGGCGGATGCTCTGAGGGGCGAGGTCTCCAAGAAGACAGTGGACTTGGAGAAGACCAAATTGGCTTGGCTGGGGGGCTTCGACGAAAGTGGAGGCTTTGTAAAGAATATATTTCAAGTATGAAATGCTATTTTCACTATTCGTATCTGACTTTTTTCCTTCTGTTTGGGCTTGTATGCCTCTTTCTTTTATTTTGCTGTTTGGTCACTTTAGTCGTAAAAACTTGGTTTATGTGTGTTGAACGAGGTCGAAACAGAATTTAGTTTTGGTCATGGTCGGGGGCAAGTAGGTGTTAATTCGAACGAGGTCGAATGTAACCTATACTTAGTTAATTCGAAACAAGGTCGAATGTAACTTGTACTTAGTCATTTCGAAACGAGGACGAACGTAACTTAGTTAATTCAAACGAGGCCGAATGTAACTTGTACTTAGTTAGTTCGAAATGAGGTCGAACGTAACTTAGTTAATTCAAACGATGTCGAATGTAACTTTTATTTAGTCAGTTCGAAACAAGGTCGAATTTAACTTTTATTTTATTATGGTCGAGGACCAATTAGGTGTTAATTCGAACAAAGTCGAGTATAACCTATACTTAGTTAATTCGAGCAAGGTCGAACGTAACTTTTGCTTGATTATGGCCGGGGGACGAGTGGATGTTGATTCGAGCGAGGTCGAATGTAACTTAGTTAATTCGAGCGAGGTCGAATGTAACTTTTACTTAATTGTGGCCGGGGGCCGAGTGGGTGTTAATTCGATCGAGGTCGAATGTAACCTGTTCCTAGTTAATTCGAACGAGTTCGAATGTAACTTAGTTAATTCGAGCAAGGTCGAGTGTAACTTTTACTTAATAGTGGTCGGGGACTGAGTGGGTATTGATCTAAACGACGTCGAATGTAACCCATACTTAGTTAATTCGAATGAGGTCGAATGTAACCCATACTTAGTTAACTCGAATGAGGTCGAATGTAAGTTAGTTAATTCAAGTGAGGTCGAATATAACTTTTACTTAATTATGGTCGGGGGCCGAGTGGGTGTTGATTCGAACGAGGTCAAATGTAACCCGTACTTAGTTAAATCAAAGGAGGTCGAATGTAACTTTTGTTTTGTTATGGCCGAGGGCCAATTAGGTATTGAGGCAATTTGCTCTGGCAAAAATATGGGCGAACTTCATGCATTTGTGTTTTGTTCATATACTTGGAGAAATTTGCATGTTTTCCGGGCTGACATTCCTGTCCCAATCTAGCTAGTCCGTTCATTGGGAGACCTGGAGAAGTGTTGAGAGGTTGGACAATGAACTGACTGTCCAGTGTCTTTTTCCGTCCGCACTTTAACTTGAAGTGTCCCCATTGTCACCTCATTAAAAACCTTCTTGAGAAAATCCAATTGGGAAAAAACACAAGTGAGGAAAAAAGAGTACAACTTGGAGAACACTTTTCCTCAAAAGTTGAAGTACTTGAGGTGGGCGACGTTCCAGTTGTGTGGTAGAAGTTTTCCTTCCATTGTTTCTAGTTGGAATGACCCCTTGTTTGTTATTGCCGTGATTTTGTATGGGCCATCCTAATTTGTTCCCAGTTTGCCTTCTCGCGGGTCTTGGCTTGGTTGTGTTTTGGCTTTGAGCACGTAGTCCCCGACTTTGAGTGGTCTAATCTTGGCCTTTTTTGTTATAATAGCGTTCTGCCTGTTGTTTTTGGACGGTCATCCTTATGTAGGCCATATCTCTTCATTCTTCGGCTTCGTCGAGCTCTTGCCTTCTGCTTTCATCGTTCCTCGACATACTCTCATGGGAATATCTCAAACTGGGCTCTCCGACTTTGACTGGTATTATCGCATTAGTCCCATAGACTAATGAGTAGCGCATCTCTCCTATGCTCGTCTTTGGAGTAGTTCGGTAGGCCCAAAGCACTTCTGGTAATAATTCCGACCATAGTCCCTTGGCGTCCTCAAGTTTTTTCTTTATGATGTTCAGTATTGATTTATTAGAGGATTCCGCTTACTCGTTGCCTGCGGGGTGATACGGTGTTGAGAGTATTCTCTTGATATGCCACTTCTCAAAAAATTCGATGACTTTTTTTCCGGTAAATTGTGGTCTGTTGTCGCAACTGATCTCTTTGGGGAGGCCGAAGTGGCACATGATATTTTTCCATATAAAGGCAATCACTTACTATTCGCATAACTGGGCGAATGCTCCTGCTTTTACCCATTTAGAAAAATAGTCAGTTAAAACCAAAAAAAATTGTACGTTACCTCGCCCCGCAGGGAGGGGGTCGACGATGTCCATTCTCCAATTGATGAACGGCCAAGGGGAAGTGACCGAGTGGAGTGCTCACCCGCTTGGTGGATCATTGGGGCGTATTTTTGGCATTGCTCGCATTTTTTCACGAAGTGTGCGGCCTCTTTTTTCATAGTGGGCCAGTAGAGATCCCAGGCTGAGCAAAGAGATTTTGATAGAAGGGTTGAGATAGAAGTTGAAAAAGCTACCTCTGCTATGAGAATTGTGATGGAAGAAAAATTGGCTGAAGCAAAAGAAGAAATAGAAGCGACAGAGAAAAAGTTATTTGAAGCAAAAGAAGAAATAAAAGCGATGGGGGGGAAATTTTAGAAGCAACAAAGGATATGGATGAAAAAATAGATGATAAAGTAAAGCTGGGTATAAAAGCATATCTAGAATCTTTGGGTATTACTATTGGCTCAAATAGGAAATTATCCGGTGATGAGCAGGTAAAAAATATTGTGCTCTTTAACAAAAATTTATTGTATTTAAGATAATCTTGTAATTTAGTTTTCTTTTAATTGTAATGGTTTTCCTCTTTTGTGATAGGTTTCTGATAACTCAATGGACGATCACCAATAATCACTATCACCTGTTTCACTTGTTCACACAAAGATGGTGAATTCGTAAACTCATTTTAACTATATCTTTTTCTGCATACTTTTGAAGAGTATAGTTTTAACTATGTCAATTTTCACTTTAGTTACGTAAGTCTTTAAAATGGCTTTTTAAAGTATAGAGGCTATTTTACAGTAAAAAGGATTATGAGTATGTCCTCTCAATGGGGATCATAGGAGCATATGTTTCTTGTCAGCAATTGGTGCCCTCTTTCTTTGAAGAGTCAAGGGTGTCACAAGCCACTGAATATTAGGAGTTTTGCTCGCCTTTTTCCCATTTTTGGTAATGAAATTTTGGCGGTAGGTGTTGACGTACTTCCTGATATCATCTTCTTTGGAAATGTTGAAGAGCTTTTTCATCTTTGAGGCATGTTATTATGAAAAAGCATCATAACTCTTGAGGCTCTTCTGCAGCTTACACTTAAGGATGGATTTTCATTTTTTAAACTTGTGTTTTACGATGATGGTGGCATTCTTGTTGCACCTGTGAAGACGTTAGCTTCTTTTTTTTTTGTTAATTAATAAGATTCCCATCAAGCATGATTTTACCCTCCTACATAAGATATTTAGTCTTTTGTAGAACCTGGAAGAAAGAGTAAGTTGAAGACTCTTGCCTATACGAGAGAAATAAAGTTCTATGATTGAAACACCATCATATTAGGAAATAAAAATTATTATATAACTTTGTCCTGTTTTATATATCTTGTATTCACAATTTTCTAAGTTGTAAATTTTGTAAACTACTAGAGTAACCAATTTAATATTTCTTCTCAGGTTAACATAGTCAAGAGACTGGAGTTAGTGAAGTTGGCACAAAGAAAAAGAAGCGGGTAAGTTTGAAAAAATTACAAGGTTCTTGTTCCTCCTTTTCAAACGGAGAAACTCTTCATGTTATAGTTTGCAAAAATTATATAATATTCATTAGCTTTCATCTCAGTATACCATTTACGGAAACTAATATGTCAAAATTCAACCCTCCCCTCTCCCATCCTGTTTCTTCCTCAGTCTCAAAGGAAAATAAAAACTAAAAGAGTAGGGAATGGTTTTCTTAAGTGCAAGATGAATTGAGAATAGCTGAATATTTTCTTTTCCTTGGTAAAGGGTAAAATTGTAGTTTGTATTGAACACCATTTTTCTAGTACAGAATCGATACTGAACTTTGATATGAAAGTGCATTATTGACCATTGATATAGCATTTGTTGCAGAAAATTCATTATTATCGTAGAGATAAATAGATTCTCCTAAGTGAACTATCTCATTTAGATTTTGTGTCAACGTTTCTTGGACAAGTAGCTTTATGTGTGCTTACTTGTATTTAGCTTTTTAGGCCCGATCATGTTTATATTTATTTAAATCTTGCAGAACCTCCATTTGGTGAAGTTATATTTTCTCCCTTCCTCTCACATCCCCCACAACCAAACAAATATCATTAACTGCATTATGATATTACTACAATATTTCAGTTGTTGTTTGGGTTGGGCGGTTGCGTTCACTTTCTTAGATTTTTTGCTTTATGTTGTTTGTTTCTTTCTCTCTTTAGTTGCTAATATTACATTTATTATCAATTTGTTCCTCTTTTAGAACATGAATTTGTTATTATTTTTGGTATTCCAATTGTTTTAAAGGAAGAAAGAATTCACTTTATTATAAAGGGATAATTCTTTTTTTTTTCTTGTGACCTCTTGTGCAGCATTCTTGAAGGAAGTGATGTCAATTACTGACAGTGAAAAGCTTGACTTGTGGAGAGTTGGTTTTATAAGATTTAGTTTAGAAGTTAAGAAAAATTAATTCGAATTAGGAGTGATCTTAAAGTACTTACACATTGAAATTACTATCTTTTATGATTTAGTTAGATTTAAGTTTTACGTGAGAACAAATCATTTGATTTGACATTATCTATCTTGTACTAAATATGTTTTATATTGCTACTTTGTTCTTTGGTTATTGTGCTAAAAGATATTTGCTTTACATTTATTTCATGTTTGTTATATAAGTTGACATTTGTAAATGTAAATGTGTTCATGATGACATTTATTAGTTACATTCTAAAAAATATGATACCGACATTAATATAAGTGTCAAACATTTAATGCGACATTTTGCTATGTTGTAAATGATATGTCACTAAAATTGTTTAATGACATTCACATAACGTGGAAACGACATTCTGTATATGTTGTAAATTTTCTTAGTGATGTTTACCAAAATGTCGGAAATTTCGATACGACATTTTGTGAAGATCATACGTAAATGTTGTATTTTTTTTAATAACATTAGTCTAATTGTCAAAAAATTTAAGTGACATTTCCTATATGTTGTAAACTAAATGTTGTAATATTCTTACCGATATTTACCTAAATATCGTAAATTAAATGTCATAAATATTTTATTGATATTTACTTAAATGTTACAAAGTAAGTGTCGTAAATTTCTTATCGACATTTACCTAAATATCATAAAATAAGTGTCATAATTTCTTATTAACATTTACCTAAATGTCATAAAGTAAATTTCATAATTTCTTACCGACATTTACCTAAATGTCGGAAAATTACCAACATTGAAATTAACGACATTTGATGCAAATATAAATTAAATGTCGTAAATAAATTTGTGACATTTAAACAGCTTAATACGACATTTATTAAATGTCGTCATATCTCCACTTTTTTGTAGTGTAACCTGCCCGTGTGAGACATCTGACTAGAGCTCGATTGCTGGAATGAGCTCCGCAGTAGCCTTCGTGGACTTCTTCAAGGACACGCCGCGTCAGATTTGGGCCTTAGCATTTCGCCAGGGGGCTGCCATACGTCATCTTGTATAGGTTGTTATGAATGATGTTGTACCTGGCTGCTTGCGTTAGAAGCTTTTTTGCTTCTTTTTTATCATCTCGGAGTACACCATCCTACAAGAATGTAACAATACGGTTGCACCAGTCCTAAGTTGGATTTATGGTCCTTACCTCGATTTGATCTATCGATGAGTGGAGGAGGGTGACCACGTATCTTTCTCCGGTTATGTTTTTAGTGGATGATGCTAATTTGGCGAGGCCGTCTGCTTCGATGTTTTTTGCTCGAGGAATCTGGTCTAGCTGACATTCATCAAACTTGGGCAGCAATTTGCAGATCTCGTCTTATATTTTTGTAACATTTGCTCTTCGATCTAGAAAGTCCCTGTGACTTGGTTGACGATGAGTTGAGAGTCGCAGCGTAGTATGACCCGTCTCGCCCCATACTTGAGTGCTAGCCTTAATCCTGCAATCACAACCTCATACTGGGGCTCATTGTTAGTCATGTCCGGGCACCTTATGGATTGGCAAATCACTTTGCCTGTCGGGACTTCGAGTATAAGTCCCAATCCGGACCCTGATGCATTAGAAGCATCGTCGGTGTACAAAATCCATAATCTTGTGCTTGAGGAGAAGCCTGGGCGGCTTCTTTTTCGACTTCTAACATTATTTTTGCATTGAAGTCGGCGACGAAGTCGGCAAGAACTTGTGACTTTATCGTTGTTCGCGGTTGATATGTGATATCATGCTCGTTTAATTCTATGTCCCATTTGGCTAACCTTCCCGATAGCTCGGGCTTATGCAAAATACTTATCAAGGGGAAAATTATGACTACCGAGATGGGGTGGCACTAGAAGTAGGGCCTAAGCTTTCGTGAAGCTCGACCAAGGCTAGGGCCAATTTTTCGAGCTGGGGCTACTTCATCTCGGCGTCAACTAAAGTTTTTGTAATGTGGTAGATGGGAGATTGCATACCTTTATCTTCTCGGACCAGGACCGCACTTACTGCTACTTCGGATACAGTGAGGTAGACGAGGAGGAACTTCCCAGGTTCTGGTTTAGAAAGCAGCGGCGATGATGACAAGTAAGCCTTTAACTTCTTCAGGTCTTGGGCGTACTCGGAGGTCCACTAGAGGTCGTTGTCCTTTTTAAGTACGCCGAAAAACCAGTAGTATCTCTCGAATGATCGTGAGATGAATCTTAACAGGACAGTGACACGACCAGTCAGCCTATGAACCTATTTTTTGGTGGTTAAGTGTTCTGGTATTCCTTCTATAGCTTTGATTTGGTCAAAGTTGACCTCGATGCCTCGCTGTGATACTAGGAAATCCAAAAAATTTCCTGAGGTCTCGCCGAATGCACACTTTTTGGGGTTTAATTTCATTCTGTATCGCCTGGGTATATCGAAGGCTTCTTTCAAGTGGCTGATGTGATCTTCTCTCCCTTTGGACTTGACTAACATATCATCTATGTAGACTTCCATAGTCTTGCCGAGTTGATCCTTGAACATTTTGGTTACCAACCTTTGGTATATCGCCCCTTCGTTTTTCAGTCCGAAAGACATAACTCTGTAGCAGTACATTCCTTGATAGGTGATGAAAGTAGTTTTCTCCTGATCTTCCTCTTTCATGAGGATCTGATTGTATCCTGAGTAGGTGTCTAAGAAGCTTAGCAGTTTATGATCGGCCGTTGTATCAATGAGTTGGTTGATATAAGGTAATGGAAATGAATCGCTGGGGCATGCTTTATTTAGATCTATAAAGTCTATGCACATTCGCCACTTCTTATTTTTCTTTTCACCATGACCACATTGGCGACCTATTAGGGTTATTTTGACTCCCTAATGGAGCTATTTTCTAGTAATATTTTGACCTCCTCACGTAGTGCATCGTTTATTGAGGAATTGAACCTCCGCCTAACCTGCCTCATCGGGGGGTGGAATGGGTCGACGTTCAACTTATGTGTAGCGATCTCCTTCGGGATATCTGGCATATCTGCATGGCTAAAAGCAAACAAGTCTGCGTTAGCAGTTAAGAATTGACAAAATTTACCTAGTTCTTGAAGCTTACAGCCGATGTAAGATTTATTGTTGTGGTTGTTGGCATCAAGTTGGACAGGGTCAAGGTCTTCTATGGTTGATTTTGTCGCCCCCGATGATCATTTGAATGGTGCGGGTCAGTGAGGGTGGTTTCGGCGGTCCCTAGTCTATTCACGTCCTCGGGCAAAGTTAGTCCTCCCACGGTTGCTCAGCAATTCTTTGAGGTATCCTTGGCGAAACATGTTCACGATCTCCTGCCTTTGGACGATGCAGTCCTCAGTTTTGTGACCTCGCTCTTGGTGGAACTCGTAGAGGGCGTCTAACTTTCTGGTGCTTGGATCTGACCTCATCTTTTGTGGCCACTTTACTTTTAGTCCAAGCTTCTTTAATGCGTAGACTATCTCTGAGGGTGACACACAAAAATTGTGAGCAGATAACAAAGGGTGCATACCTCTCTCGTTCCAGTGAGTCCTTGTCATTGGTTTAGGTGGACCCTCTTTGTGGCGGGAGGGGGCATGATGGCACTTCTGATATACGGCTGATGCCGTTCTCGGTTAGGTCATGGAGCTACGAGATCCCTCCTGATAACATTTCTTCGATCGTTCCTGGACTCGGCCTGTACCGAGGTCAACCGATGAGTTGGCCCATTTAGGTCATCCTCGTCTGTACGGACCTCGGCACAGTAGGCGTTATGTATTTCATCCTAAGTGGTTGGAGGATATTTCATAAGCCGACTTAATAACTTTCTGGTCTCCCTTGAACCATTCCTGCTCAGCCCGTTTTGGAAAGATGCTACGACCGTTCCTTCCGATACATTTGGTAAGGTCATCCTCGAGTAAGAAAGTTCCTCAATCCCTCTCTGGGTAATTGTTTGATGGCAAATATATCATTCACTCTTGCCTCCGCCGTTTTTGGCCCCAGCATGGGTCGTTACGAAGTTGTCGACCATCACTTTGAATGTTTCAATGGAACGTGCGGGTAGTTGTAAATACCAGGTTAATGCACCTCCTGTGACTCGCCGAACTTCTTTAACAAGATGGAGGGTACTTATTACTTGGCAAGATCATTGCCTTTTACAGCGGTGACATAGTTAGTCACATGATCTTCGGGATCGGTCGTACCATCATATATTTTCAGATAGGGCAGCATCTTGAAGATCTTGGGTATGGCATGTGGGGCGGCTTCATCATTGTTTGGTTGTTCGACCAACAGACCAGCATCTCTTTTTGGCAATAGTTTTGGGGAACCCGATATCTTATCGTCTCTTTCTTGGTGCTCTCTCATTTGGTCCCGAAGCAATTTGTTCTCATTTTCCATTTCTTCCATCTTTTTCAGAATGGTTGTGAGGGTGTCGTCACCTACATTATCAACATTGCAAGTGATGTCTGTTACTGGAGGGAGAGGATCGTGCTGCTCGGTCGTTATTGGTGTAGTGCAAGTCCTTGCATTTTCTTTGACTGTCTTCTGGGCGGGCTTGTCGAGGATGCTGGTTAGCGTGTTAGTCAGCCAAGCCTCAAGTAGCTTTTTCATTGTTGGTGGTGTCTCTTTCGTTGAGTACGTGAGAGCTCCTTTACCGCAGGACGTTGCGATACTGCCATGAGGGAGGGGAGACCCGCTTCACCTGGGGGAGGCATTAGGAGTTATGTCCCCGCCTTCTGTCTCAGAAACCTCATTGATGGTGTTTAATAGATTGGTGGTGAGGTCGGCCACTACCCTCATTCTTTCTTCTCCATTACCTGCCATGTCAAATCTGTGTGTATAGGGAGAAAGGAGTTTTTGTTCTATGTTCATTTTGTTAGCAACCCGTGCTAGTTATAAATCTAGAGGAAACTAAAAATTTAACTAGAAAATCCCCACAGACGGCGCCAAATTGTTTGACCAAAAAGTGTAAATTTTCAGTTAAACTAATTAATTTTGTGTAATAACAGGTTAAACCTAGTCAATGATAATATTTCTAGATTTAGAACTAGTAAATATAAGTAATGTAAGATAGTGTTGATGGGGGATTAAATACAATGTGCATTTAATGTTCCAAGAAACTTGAGTAATGATAGAAGAATATCAAGCAATAAATAACCGTAAATGGCATTAATGTAAATAAAGAGAATGATTTACCCAATATTGAATGAGGTGGATGATTCTTCTTTCTCACAATGATGAGTGACAGACAAATCCTAGAATATTAGAACTATTCTCGGATCTGATGGAAAAATATGAAATAATGGATGGTAGAATCTTAGTAAAAAAGGTAGTGTTTGTATCTTTTCTAGAGAGAGAGTCTTTTTCTCAAAAAATGTTCTCATCAAATGAATATTATATGCCCTCTCCCCTTATCTATTTTTTATTTATATGGGACATATCCTCAATCAACCCTAAAAGTACAAGCACAGAGAATATTCAATGGAATATTCTCTTAAATATCCTATTACAAAAAGTAGTCTTTAGTGCTCTATTCTTAATACTTGACATCGACCATTATTGACCGCCCGACTACGAGCCCCAATGATTACTAATCGACCTCGGCCACATCATTTACCATAACACCTCTTCATGCTAAATTTTCTTGGGCAGCTTTTGACCTATACAATGACCAACAGCACGATCTACTGCTAAGGAAATAACAAGCCAAACCGCGGTGTCAAACATAGCCTATAACTATTCTCGTATTAAATATGAGAAAAAAGAAAAAGTATATATGATACTACTATTGAAATTTGCAAGGCAGCAGCAAGTTGCAGCGAGCTAGACTTCGAATGCAAGTCAAACAGGCTTAAAATGAATTAATGTATGAAGTCCACTACAAAAACATTGAGGAATAAGCCCATGTAGGGACAACGTGTGCAGAAAATGCCAGAAATAAGACATCACAAGGGGGTGCTCTTTAACTTTTGGCCTTTGAGGCATGTGAGCTAACCATCAAGGTCAAAAATCAAAAGTTTTCTCCCGTTAAACTTGAAATTTTACCCAGTGACTCAGGGGAGAAATTACAAAAATAGCTCAATTTCAAAAGTAATCAAAATTTAGCCACTTTTTATGTAAAGATAAATCTGAGCGAAAACACTGTTCAAAACCCGGAAAATACGCCAGTATATTATGCTGGAGTTCCAGCATAAGTATACTTGAACTCCAGCATATTATACTGGAGTTCCAGGATGAGTATGCTGGAACTCCAGCATAATATGATGGAGTTCCAACATAAGTACACTAGAACTCCAGCATAATATACTGGAGTTCCAGCAGGTATACCGGTCCAGCATAATATACTGGAGTTTGGAGCACCGGTGCTCTAGTCTCCAGTATATTATACTGGAGCCAGCAAAGTATACCAGTCCAGCATAATATGGTTCATACACAGGTGTACCGAACTCCAGTATATTATGCTGGATAGGTCTCTGTTGCAGCAAAATAGTGGCTATTTTTCATTGACTGGGTAAACGCTGGCTATTTTTGAATGACCAGTCCGAAAACTGGCTATACCATGCTATTTTAACGTGACTCAGCCCCGAAGTTCAAAAGTTTAAGACAAACTCATTTTAAAGGGATTTTTACCTAGCTACACTATATTAGAAACTTATTAACCACTTTTCTTTAGGTTCCTTAAGAATTACATTGTGTATCTATATTTACTATTTATGTACAAAATATAATAAAAGAAGGATCCCTTAAATATAAAAATTAATTTGTAATGTATCTCTCATCCCCATCTATCAGCTTTAGCCTCCTAAAATCACGATTTTCTTCCTAATTTCAAAAAAAATTAAAATCATTTTCTCTTTCATACAAATCCACCAATATCTCTCTCTCTCATACAAATCAAACTATTATCTCTCTAAAATTGTAGCATCATATATATCTCTGAATTAATTCCACCAACAACCATTAAAAGCTTCAACTATTAACAAATCTATCTGCATTATCTCTGAAATTGCAGGTAGAGATGCCTGCCATTGACATACCATTAAAAAGGTTCGAAATTTTTAATTAGATATTCGGATTTTACGAATTTGTGATTTCTTTGGATTGAGTGTTCTTGAAAACAATTGAAAATATCCTTTAGATTTTATATCTTAATTTGAAGAGAGATTGTGTAAGTTTAAAGTTGGTTTTAGGTTGAATTTCTGATTGAAATTCAAGGAAGAAGAAGTTTCGGAATTGTATTACAATTGTATGATAAATGTATCATAATTGTATCTGAGTTGTATTTGATACATCAATACCTAAGACAATTTTGATACAATACTAATACTATTAAAATACATTATTTTATCACAATTTAAGTTTAGGGTTGGTTCTAGGTGGATATTTTAAATTGAAACTTGAAAAAGATGAAGATCAAAAGTTATATCATAATTTAGAATTGTATCACAATTTGTACCAAAAATAATACATGATACAATACTAATACAAGTATAATATGGTATTGTATCAATTTAAGTTTAGAGTCGATTTTAAGTTGTATCAGAATTGTGTAAGAATTTTTTCAAGATTATATTAAATTTATATCTTAATTATGAGCAGTTGTGAGTTCGTGATGAATTTCACAGTTTGTATAACAAATATATGATAGTTATATATTAATTTATTAGTATTGTATCAGGTATTATTTTGGATATTAAGGTTCCATCTACAAGTTAGATACAATTGTGATACAAGTATGATACAATTATGTTTTACGTATTGATGTATCTGATATAATTTAAATACAATTATGATACAATTATCATACAATTACTGAATATTTCTTCATTTTCAGTGTTTTCCGGTCTCCCAATAGAAGAACGATACAATTGATTGTTTAATAATATAAAGCTATCGGCAATGGTAGGAAGAGAGAAGATAGAGATTCTGAGCGTAGATAAAGGGATTTGGTTGTAAAAAAAGAAGGAGAGAGAAGAGGAGAGAGGAAAAAAGGAAAGAATATAATTGGATCCCTTAATTGAAGTCACTAATAATGAGGTGAGAGCCTTTTAAGGAGCAATCTACATAATTTGTAAGAAAAATCTAGATACTTTATTAAAAATTACAAAATATAGAGAATATTGGTAAATAAGTTTTTAATAGAGTGTAGCTAGGTAAAAATCCCCATTTTAAAGCCATTTGTATCATTGACCCCAATGTGATACGAATATGCACAGGCTGTTGTCCATCAGGTTTTTGAAGCCCATAACAATGCACAGCTATGCAATTATTTCGAGGTATGGCCCAGGGAATCCATGAACCCACTATTATTGGTAACTGCATACAAGCATAATGATCTGTTGAAGATTTGACTAATTAACATTTCTTCCTTTCTTAATTGACATCCTCTACAAGTGCAGAAAGTCAAATTCAAATTCCACCACTCACAAATTCAACCAGAAGATCTAAGACATTCAAAATTTAAATCTGCATATGTAAAGTGTTACTCCTATTATACAATTATATTAGTAATAAACAACAACAACAACAACAACAACAACTATTATGCTTCTATCCCACATAAGTTGGGGTCGGTTATATAACTTTCCACGTTACTTTATTTAAATCATCTCATGTTAATATTGTGCAACTACAAATGAAAAGTATTACAAGTTCTGTATATTTTCTAAAGTTATAAATCTCTAAAAGACTAAACCAGTTCTAAAGAATATAAGACCTAAAATAAAAGTGCTAAAGTCTAAAACATATTCTCAAGTAATATGTATCTACCTACACAAATCTTTTTCTTTCTTGTGCCCTATTTTTTGCTAAATATGCATGGATCCTTGGCAATTGTAGGTCCTTCGAGACAATTTCTTTCTAAGTGATTTTAATTAAGTCTACCTTATTGTCTTTTAACACCTTCATTCACCATAGCTTCACGCTTCCAATTTTATCAGTAATAGTTGGTGTAAATTGGGTGTGTTTGTGCATGCATCTGAATACAATAAGATACATCAGCTCCAGTGGGATAACTTTCAAGTGATCCTCACATTTTACTTGGTCAATAGGCAGTGCCCCCATTTTAGATTTTCTAACCTCTTGGAAAATTATTAGGAAATAAATTTGATGTCTTTGCTGCCCTCAAAATGAAAGACCTAAGAAATTTACTTTTCCATCAAATTTCTGTCACCATTTAGTAGTCCTAAACTGGAAAATTATTCACATCAATTCAGAAAAATAGTTTGCTTCTTTTAAGGCTGTGGGAGGTGACTCAGAGCCTTTTCCGGTAGTTATGGGGTTACACCAAGGATCTGCGCTCATGCCGTTCTTATTTGTCCTAGCGGTGGATGCACTAGCACATCATATCCAAGGAGAGGAGCCATGGTTTCGCTGATGATATAGTTCTGATTGATGAGACGCGATGCGGCGTTAATGGGAGACTGGAGGTATTGAGGCAGGCCCTGGAGTCTAAAGGTTTCAAGTTGAGTAGGACTAAGACGGAATATGAGGAATGTAAGTTCAGCAACGTGATAGGGGAAGTAAATGCGGAAGTCAGGCTTGACTCACAGGTCATCCTCAAGAGAGAAAGTTTCAAGTACTTAGCATCAACTATCCAGAGTGATGGGGAGATCGACGGGGATATTACGCACCGTACTGGGGTGGGGTGGATGAAATGGAGGTTAGCATATGGAGTCCTTTGTGACAAGAATGTGCCATCGAAACTCAAAGGTAAGTTCTATAGAGCGGTGGTTAGACTGGCCATGTTGTATGGGGTTGAGTGTTGGCCAGTCAAGAATTCACATATCCAGAAGATAAAAGTAGCAGAAATGAGGATGTTGAGATGGATGTGTGGGCACACTAGGCTGGATAAGATTAGGAATGAAGATATTCGGGAGAGGGTGGGGGTGGCTCCAGTGGACGACAAGATGCGGGAAGCGCGGCTTAGATGGTTCGGACATGTGCAGAGGAGAAGCCTAGATGCCCCGGTTAGGAGGTGTGAGCGGTTGGCTTTGGCAGGTACGCGAAGAGGTAGAGGGCCGCCTAAGAAGTATTGGGCCGAGGTGATCAGACAGGACATGGTGCGACTCCAGAATTTCGAGGATATGGCTCTTAGGTGTGGAGGTCGAGCATTAGGGTTGTAGGTTAAGGGTAGTCGAGCGGTTTTCCCCTTTGTACCGACGAGTATGATAGTGTTTTGTCTAGTCCTGCTAGCGATTTATGTTGTGTTTCACACTTTTGCATAATATTTGTGTTACTGTTTTTCATTTATTTGCTGTTTCTCACGTTGCTGATATTATTTTTCGGGTTTTGTTGTCACAGATCTATTGTCTCTTAGCCGAGCGTCTCCCAAAAACAGCCTCTCTATTCCCTCTGGGGTAGGGGTAAGGTCTGCGTACATTCTACCCTCCCGAGACCCCACTGGTAGGATTTTACTGAGCGGTTGTTGTTGCAGTAGTTTGCTTCTTTTAAGGACTCAAAGAGTCATTTTATCTGTTACTAGTTTCGTTTCTTCTAAATTATAGTAACCGGGTAGATATTATGTATTTATCTTTGCTACATGGCTATCACTCGAACACCTTGCTGCTTAACTTGTGTTATGTGCAAACAGATATCATTTCCAACCAAACGTAGAATAGTATTACGTTATGGAGCTTCAGTAAAACAGTTTTTTGTAAAACAACTTTCACATATTTTGAAAAATCGATGTTTGAATTCATACGAAATAAGATTCTTTCACCTTGTACTCTAAATTCTGGCATTCCTTTTGGAACAAAAGAAATACCACTTGTTTGTGAAAAGTCTGCCGCAACCAGTATTTATTTTTTTTATTTTTTTTTGGGTAGCTGGGGGGGGGGGGGGGGGATGCCGTCTCAATAGAACTTTTCAGTCAAACAAACAATTCTCGTACATAACATGCCATTAACAAGTTCTACAAATCATATACATCATGCATACAAAAAATAATTTTACAGTAGTCACAAAGCATCCTCATACAAAGGAAAAATGGCTTTTTGGTCATGTAATTCCCAGACATTTAAGCACTTCAACTACACGAAATAAAGAATAACAATTCTCAGCAATCCAGAGAATGGATTTTCTTGTACACGTCTAACCTCAAACTCTAGCGAAACCACTCGCTGCTGGATATCCCACAACAACAGCTCAAGTATCTTGAATTTCCAGTAGATCGGAAACTCTGGCGTGTGAAGTTACAACGGAGCAAATTGAGAACATCTATAAAGGCTTCGTTCTTTCTGGACTTTATTTATTGGTTTGTCAAACGAACGTGCTAAGCAAGATTCAGGAGCTAATTGCTAATCTTTCCTTTCGAAGAAAAGAATCTGCTGAATCCACGAGATTGCTTTTCAGGTGTTGGGCCCCCAGATGAAGATGAGGAGCTTGACTTAGTAGGCCGGTGTTTTGGATGCTTTGAGCTGATTGGTGATCTCAATGGATTGTTTACTTCAGAATCTGAAGGACTATACAGGGCATTGTATAGATCCATGGGGGATTCAGAATTTGTCTTCACAGAAGTGGCAGTATCCAACTCATCCATATCAGTATCATGCAAGCTCATACCACTCGTAGTCGGTTCTTCACTCAGACTCTGCCTCTTTGGACTTCTCTCAATCCATGGAGACCCCATCGACTCTGTCTGAGGACGCAAAGCTTTCAACTGCTTACCAAGAAGAAATATGGTTTCTTGGCACTCTGCAAGCTTCTCGGCTGCTGCTGATAACTCTTTCTCCTGGAAGAAAAAAAAAAGACCATCATCTTCATATATCGACTATAAGGTGAAAATAGTACAATTTCGAAATGAGAAACTCGCATATACAAGAGTTGAAGGAAAAGCATAGACAAGAAAGAATCATAAAGGCCAACTTTTTGTATTGAAGCAAACTGAACAAAGATTCAATTCAAGAACAGGGCAACTTGAAGATTTACATTGTGAATAATGCAATCAGTGGACAACTATTTTGTAGTCCAAATTCTAGTTTCCTCATTAAAGTATGACAATGGAGGGCGAGAAGATAAGACTCTGGGCTAGCAGCTGAAATTAGGATATATTAGATTGTGTTTTATTGGAAGCTTCCACAAAATCAGGAGTACAACCAAGAATACAAAGATGTTAAGGCTGGCCTCTCGCAAAAATGTCATATCGTAATAGTTCCTAAAAGGTTCCCATTAAAACATCAGCAGCACTTTTCGTAACACAATGAAAATATTAGATCATAATTTCTACGTATGATGTTCCGAGAAATCTGAAGAGTATGCAACTCAGGAAACATGGGATCCAAATTATGTCCATCAGTAAGGTAATAGCCAATCACTGTTCACACGAAAAATCCTGAAATGGTTACGTCAGTAACAATCATGTACTTTAACTAGTATAATTTTGCAATGTGAGTCACTTAAATGTTATAATGTCTAACAATTTGGTGTATAGATATTGAGGCTTATTAATATCAACATATCATGTTCTTTTCACCATCTGCTATATTTAGCGTTAGTTTCTTTCATAAAATTGTTTATGCTCTGAAATTTTAAATGTCCACTGAGAAAAAAGGATTCATTTTAGCTTAATCCCAAATTTATTACAGAAACAATACGTTGGAAAATGAAGTGAACTCAAAGAGAAACCATACAGTTACCTGGTTGGTCTTGGCAACAATGTCAGAGGCTGGACAGCTCTCAATCCTGGTTTGAATAGCAAACATAATGCAATAAAGTCAAAGTGATAATCATACACAAAAGTGAAGCTAACATTGAACTTTCACTGTATATGTATTGGCAACCATAACCTAAACATACAGAAAACTTTGAGTGGAAACCAGGAAAACAAATCCTATAGGATGGTTTTTAATGTACTCAAAGTAAAATAAAACTTTTATGGGTGATTGATTACAACTTTCATACAATTATTATGCCTCAAAACCTGGATTAGTTGGACAATGATATTTGGATTCAGGAAATAGCACATTCAGCAAATGGACCAATAAGTAGTGGCCAGTTTGATCCAGTCCTACATTCTACAGATAGCTAGCAATACACCAAGGAAAAGCAGAATCACAGTCGGGAGAAGAATAACGGGTTAGAAATTTACTACTAACCATTCTCTACCAAATGAACACTTACTGATAGTTGGATGTCTCATGATGTTATGTTTTTTTTCCCTTTTCCTTTTAGTGTCCATGTATGAGATGCAATTGAAAGTTTACATATGCATGATAAAATTCCAAGAGTGTGTCCAGGTATTAAAGATTAGTCTGATCAAGCTCCTATCATAATAAAACTAATGCATTGGAGAATATGGCAAAAGTCAGAAACTTCAACCTTAACCATCAATATGAGACCAGAAAGTCCATATTTTTAATTCCAGGCACAATGCGGGGGAAAATAAACCCACTACTAACCTTTGGAGTTGCTCTTCAAGATCCTGGCATCTAGCTAAAGCTTCGTGGTGACTCTTCTTTTCCTCTTGAAGCTCATTATCAAGACATTCTATTTTTGTCTGAAGAAGGTTTACTTCAGTTTGCAACTCCTCCGTACGAGTTTCAAGTGATCTATATGATTCTACCATACATTTGAGCTGAGTTTCAGCCAGACTATTCGACTTTTGAGCAGATATCAATTGTGACTTCACCTCTGCCAGAAGCTGCTCTGTTTCAACCAATTGCGATTTTGTGCTTTCCAAGTTCTCTGTACATTTAGTTAGATCAAGAGCCATGTTATCCTTCTCAAGTTTCAATTGTTCAAACTCTTCCAATGAGCACTTCCACGAAGTTTTTGTTGACTCTGAAGTTGGAACAAGTCTCCCTTCACTAGGAATGTCAGGATCTGAAGAAGAATCAGAGAAACGAGCACAAATATTTGAATATCCCCCTCCTGAGTGCTGAAGACCTTTATTTTCTGGTAAAGCAACCTTGTCTATGCAATCAGAAGTACTCATTTCTGTTTCAAAAGTTTTGTATCCCAGGATATTGAAGTGTAATTCACTCGCGTTACGCAGCACCTGAGAGAGGTCAAGAACAAAATTCACCAAATTCAACCTGCTGCTAACAACCTCAACGTAGGTGGCAGAGAACTCATCCAACTTTTCATTAATACGAGTTCCATCTGGAGATGCTCCATCGACAGCCTCTGCTTCTTTGCCCAGAAATATAACAAAGTCATGAATCTGAGACATAGCATCTGATAATTCTTTACTAATATTTTGAACAGCCCCATTGCATGATTTACTATCTTGAGAGACATGAATGTCCTTTTCTACATTTGCCCTAGGGTCATAGGGAGAGAGCTGAGATGCACTTGCAGTCTCAGAACTGGCTGTAGTCTCGACGATGCTCCTCGCCGATTGGGGAAGGATAGAATCATGGACCTCCTGAACAATCTGTCTTAGATCCTCTTGAAGTTTTTGCATGTCAGCCTCCTTAGATAGAGACTCCAATACAATTGAAATTCTTGATTGGAGCTTCATGAGAGGGGATGGCTCTGAAGCATGCTTATAGCTAGGAGCTGATGCTTCCTCACTGGAAGATGCTTGATGTTCAGATGGATCTGTCTCATTATGATTTTTCAGTTGAGAATCATTGCCTGGGGTGACATGAATTAATGTATCAATATTTGCAATTTCACATCTTGCATTGCTTGTATCTGGATTTGAAACAGCTCCATTCATGTCATTAGACAGATTTGCTAATTTCTCCATCTCTAAAAAGTCATCCATTAGCTCCATGTGACTTACACATTCAGATTTATGCGAACTATCAAAGCTCCTTTCCTTCTTAATATGCGAGAGCTCAGACAATAATGTTGTAGCCCAAGACCCTGCACAACTTACATTATCGTCGTTTCCATCTTCCGACATAGAATTCAAGCTTGGAGGAAGGCTTGCATTTTGACTAAAGGCACCCTCTGTAGGCATTCGAACTGTGGACTTTGAAGGACTTTTATGTTCGCCATTTGCACGCACTTGTGCTTCCAGACTTTGAAGCTTGTTGGCAGTCTGTGTGCACAGACTCCTGGAGGCTTGTAATTCACTGTTTCGCTTTGTCAAAGCTTCTTTCAACGTCTTTGTTTCCTCCTCCATTGCAAAAAGGCGTTCTGTTAATAGCTCGTTCTCTTTATGGTACTTCTGTATAGTATCAAATGAAAAATCTGGCAAGCTGTATTGTGGACTTGAAGGCTTCGCTGGAAATTTCTTTAACCGACTTTCTCCATAATCCCGGCCTAAACCCTCTACTTCAAGCTTCATCTGGGCCATGGCTGCAGGCCCGGGCAACTTCTTCCGGACAAGACCACGTAGTCTCTGACACTCTGCTTCCAGCTTAGCGATTTTCTTTACTCCCTCTAGATGTTGTTTGTTTGCAACTTCTGCAGACCGTACACTCATGTTTTTCTCCTCATTACGAATTTCTTGCTCTTTTGCTGCAATATGGAGTTCATATTTGAGAGAATTTATTTCTTTTTCACGTGATTCAATATTGCTCTTCAACAGTTCTATTTCTGCTTCAGCTTGGGCTTTTTCTTCACTAATTTTAACGAGCATATTAGAACGCTCCTGCAAAGACCTCGAAAGTGCTGAATTTTCAGCTGCAGACCTGAGTAATTCTTGGTCCAAGTTAGCTATCTTTGCTTCAAGCTCATGCTTTATCTTGTCAAATTGTTTGGTTTTGTTGAGAACGACATCATGCAGTTTTTGTTCATGTTCTTCTTTCAAGTTTCGTATCTGCCGCATGCACTCTTTCAGTGCACCATCCAAATGCGATGCGCGGTCTTCAGCAGTAAGCTTCAAAAGAGTGACAGATTCCAGGTGATTTTTCAGTGTTGAAGCTTCTGCCTCGGCTTTCTCCCAACCTTACAAAAGAAATTTATCAATATTGGAATTTGAGGATACTTTGCTTAAAAACTTAAAGCAAGAACAGAGTAAGTCGATAAGGAACATCCAACCTGAAACAGCTTCTTCAGCAACCTTCGCATGTTGTTTCACTAAGTTCTCCTTATTAGTCATTTCTGACTGTGCTGCAGACAACTTATCATTCAATTCCGCTATTTCATCTTCTAAGGTATTCACTTGTTCCTCAAAGGACTTCACTTGATCCTCCAGCCCAGTCAAATGTGAATATGACTCAACAGAGATTTGGACATATTTTGGTCTCTTATGGTTATCCTGTTTGCTCTGTAATAAACAAGATAACTCAGAAATGATGCAATAGACCAAGTTAAGCTTTATGAACAAATATTTATTGCAATTCTAATTGATGTATCATTATGAAAACCAATTTAAACTATTACTCGTTTTCTCAGCACCAAGCATATGGCAATGTAGAGAAGAATTCCCAAATTTTAAAAACTAATAAAACTTAATATTAGTTAAAGGAAAGCATAGGACTAAACATCATATCTAGACCAAATGTTTTTAGACTTCAGATAGATGGAGTTTTTTGCTATAATCAGCAAAAAATGACCAGCGAATATTATCGAAGTCCTCTCATCAAATCTTCGCAAATAGTCAAAATATGGAACATATTTATGCATTCACCAGTTGCCAATAAGGGCTTCGGACTACACAGTCTAATAGCTATTATGATCACAAAGGATGGGAAGAAAAGGGACTTTCATGATCAAAGGAGCTAGAAGAGAAATGAACATGTGGATGGTCTCTGTGTATCGTCTCCATATTTATATCAATATCAACTAACATACCTGATCACCCTGAGACTCGGTTGAATCTGAAGGATCAGAGGCTAAGGCTATTGTAACAGCTGCAGCTTTCTCAACTGCTGCCTTATCTGATGATTTCTTCTTCCAGGGCCAACTCCGACGATCCATTGAAGACTGTATCAGAAAGAAGTTGCGACCAAATTTCAGTTAAAGGATTAGATAAGAAAAGAGAAGAAGACAGTCAGAACTTATAAACTCGAAATTGCAAAAATGCCTAATAACTGAAACTGCCTCGGTTACATCAAACCCGAGAGGTAACTGGTGGCAGATTTTATACGAAATGCTTCAGCAGTGGTAAAAACATGACATTGCACATGTACCACATAAATTTCAAAGCCCAGGAATTCCGAGTTTCCTGAACAAAAAACAATTTTTTGCGAAAACCGCCCTCCTAATTGATTGAGTAAACTAAGGAACATTCAGGATGATATCACCAACTCTAGCTCAGAGACACATTAGAAACCTAAAATTTACAAATACCGGACAAATTTCAGGTTAACTTCATAGAGGAACTCTATTCACTAAGATGGAAAATTCCTTCCTGCGCCCCTAACAAAATAGAAAGTAACTGAGAAATGACACTGGAGTGCAGGATTATTATACCACCTCAAAAAGAATACAGCTCCAGTGCACTTTCAGTACAGATAAAATCAGAGCAGAGGGTGAAAAAGCGATTGTGAGTGATTAACCAAGTCCTTTACAAGTAAATGACTGAAAGAGAATACACATAATATGAGAATCTGCCACCTGAGAGATCCAAAACAGCTCAAATCCTAGAGCTTCAAGGACAACTGACTCTGAGGATCAAAGTGGGACATTAATGGAAATTTTTCACATCAAAGGATGAGGGAATGTATTCCACAGCAAAGGCAATTATACTGCACAAAGCTACCCCAGACAATATAAAAGTAGCCAAAGGGGTAGATAAAGACAACGATGGACCACCAGAAACAATAGAAACTAACATGAATAGCACATTATCATATTTTAACAAGATTACTCCCAAAGTAAGAATAAATATAACCAAAATCAGTTTTCTCATCATCTGCATTGCTAAAGCATAATACACCCTTACGTCTTCTTTATAACATTTTGTCTCTTTCTTAAATTAAATAATCACATTCTCTTAATGAATAAAATAAAAACAAAGCTTCAATAGTTTTAACCAAATGAATCAGAAAAAGAGGTGAAAAGCTCTTTGAGCAAAAAAATTCATCATATTAAAGGAAAATTCATATCATCCCGTCAATCAAAATTCAACAAAACCTCAATCCAAAACTAGTCAAGCTCCATTTTATGAATCCGACCATTTCGGGCAAATCCACTTTGTTAGTTCTATTTATCCAAATCATCCCCTCCACCTAAAACAAAAGGGACGCATTGCACAACAGGCAAATATCTCTCCCTAGTTGCACCCCAGATAAAACAACAGCAACAAAGCCTCAATCCAAAATTGTATGCATATATCTAAGCTCGAAACATTCGGCAATCAAATGCAGAGATGGAAAAATTACTACTGTGTTTTGAACCAGAGAACCGGAATTCAAGTAATGAGGAAATAGTTCAGGCACCGACAGGAAAGGAGAGAAAGAAAGAGGCAGAGGAGAACTTTGCCAAAGAAGAGACTCAAATGGGAACAAAACAAATGCATTGCTTTCGCAACACTAAAAACCAAAGCAAAATGGTGACATTAAAGTCATCAATGACGCCATCACAGTTGAAAGTAAAATTCACGGAAAAGTATCAGAACTCTATGAAAACATACGTACCAAACAACAATGCAGCTTCGGTAACACTGAATACGAAATAGATAGAGAATTTTATTCAGCTAGGAAAATATAGGATCTAGAAAGTTCTAAATTCAGTTTTAGAAAGAGAAATTCAGTTGTAGAAAGAGAAAGTAAATGGCCGGAGACAGAAAGTGGAGACGGAGGAGTTGGTGACAGAGTGGAGCGTCAGGAAGGGGGGGTGCGGGGTGGGGGAGAGGGAGACCAGAATGAAAGGGTTTTAAAATTATTCGATTTAGGTGTCACTTATAAGGCAAGATATTAGAGAGTTCCAAAACATCTGCATTTCGTTTTTAAATATAAAAACAATTCAAAATTTAATTAAACAAAGACATAAATTCAACTTTTACTATGCTATATCACGTAATTGTTCTTAATAAATCTGAAGTATTTACCTTAAAAGGAAGACATATAGTAATTTGTTACTACTAATAACTAAACGAATAATGTCAATATAATAGATGAAATTAACTTTAAATAGTGTGTCCATCAATGGTGTATGCAGCTTTTAAGGTCACACCAAATAACTTTTAGTCTTCACACAGGCATATTCAGGATTTAAATTTAATAGCTTAATTATTTTAGAAAATTAAATTTATTGTGATGTTAAAATTATGGGTTCAAATCTAATATTTGTTGAGATTTTAGTAGATTTTTACATATAAATTTATACTCTGTATCGAACGTCATGTATTCAGTTGAACCTGTAGCTGAAAGGCTACTTTCGCTCCTGAGTTTGTACGCACATATTAAGCATCTAAAAGACTCACAAATCAAATGTTAGTGACAAAATAAACTTAAACTCATAAAATATAAATTTTGAATTCATCTCTAAAAATAAAACATTAAAACTTTTACAATCTCATATTAAATTGAGATGTAAGTTGAGTTTAGATAATAGATGGACATTATTTACGTAAAATTGTATTTGTTTTTGGTGAAATAAAATCTAAATGACAAATTTAGGCAGAAAGAAAGAAGCATATGAAAGCACGCTTGTAGCACAAGCTAAAGTAGGGGGGTGAGCTGTATCCGAGTATAGAGGGATTATATGGACCACCGGCAGTCACTAGTTGAGGTTCTAGTCCATCCACTCCAGCTCATACTCTGCCTTCTGAAAGATACGTACCTATGTGTCTATGACTTTTATCTAACATAACATAACATGCCCATAATTTTATCATAAACTATTCATTTAGACACCAATGCTTGATATCGACCAACTTTTGTATTCTAGTTTTTTAGTTTCCAATCCATGTATGATACTTATTTTGGGCTCACTAATTTAAATTTATGTCGTTACATCTTATTTGAGAGGGTAAAGTGTCTCATTTTATATACACAGGGCTCGAACCCGAAATATTTAGTTAAGAATAAAAATTAATTACCACTAAGGGCGGAGCTAGAAGCCTATATACGGGCTTACCCGAGCTCCATAGTTTTAGTCCAAATTTTATATTTATATAGGAAATTCAATAAACATGTGTATATGGTAAAATTGGTTGGTGACAGTTGGACAATTGAAGAGATGACACGTGGAGCTGAAGTTAGGTAGGATGTGAGTCAGTAAATAGTCAATACCGATTGCAAGCATATGACCAGTGCTGGATGAGTCTTGAAGACAGAGTAGCCGACTACAAAAGTTCAAAGTATTGACATCGGGTATTCAATGAGCGGCTATTACAGAGAATATCTGCATTTATAGCCAACAGTTATGCAGCCATCAATAACGGTTTTATTCTCATTCAAAAGGAGTTTGATTTGGGAATCGTGTCTCCCTAAATAAAGCTATAAATAAGAGGATTAACATCCTTTATAGACACGAAATATTCTGTACACAAATGTTACATTCTGCTCTCATTTTATAACACTATTCTCAGTTTATACTCTTCAATATTGTTCTCACTTTTGCCACCGGAGAGGTTAAGTTCATAGTCAGGTTTGTATTTCCTTTAATTTCATTTCATAATCTTATTTCTGTTCTTATTTATTTCGTATTTTTGGGTCAAATCGATTCACTTATCTATAAATCGCGTTATAAATTTAATTGTACCGTTTTGCGGGTAAATAACATGTACAAAAATTAAATTAAAAAATTAGTACTAGCACCTAATGTTACTATTCTAAAATTTATAATTCATAAAGTTGAAGTTCTAGCTACGTCTTTGTACACCACAACCTTTAATAATAGGTTTGTATTCCAGTTGCGTCTTCACTACCTTGCTAACCGTAATGTTACAAAAGTGTCTTTTTTTCAGAAAACACTGAGATTTATCTCGTCCAACATAGCTGTCAAAAAAAGGAAAAGAAATTAAAAGGCTTAGTGGTCCTCTTCCTTTAATATTAACTTTTTAAGTCGAATCGTGAAAATATAAATGCAGGTTAGTTTGATGAATAAAAAGGCAAGATTAGAAGTCAATAAACTGATAGCAAAGTAGTAAGTATCTGTTAAGGAAAAAAATATTAATGAAATAAAAGAAACTTCTAGGATTGAAAAAATGTTAAATGTATATTGCAATAAGTATTGGAGAATGAGTTTTAATTAGATTCACCTTAGATTAAAAACAACTATTATTATTATTATTATTATTATTATTATTATTATTATTATTATTATTATTGCCATACCTATAGGATTAAACTTTACGTAGTAAACAAGGTTGATCATCATTCATCCAATTAGCCAAACATATGCACTGGATATAGCATACCATTGTACTAAACAATTAGTTAGCACTACGATATATTACTCTATTTAACAAACAACTTCATATGTACACAGATAGTGCTGCGAAAGATACGATTGAATATTGTATGGGTGAAATTAGTTGATTACATGTGGCTAAATAGCGAGGTGACGCGTGGAACCGATACCAAACAAAAGTTGAGTCGGCAAATAATTGATATCGGTTACGAAATACGTAACCAATACAGGAAGAATCCCGAAGGAAGCATAATCGATGACAATGACCCAAAGACTTGACATCGGATGATATTTAATGAGCAGTCGTTGAAGAGAATATCTGCATTCAAAGTCAGCCGTTATGCACTCATCAATGACATTTTTATTCTCATTCAAGAAAAGCTTGATTTTAAGATCTTGTCCCCTAAAGATAGCTATAAATATCAGATTGACAATTCTTGTATGGAAAAGAAAAAAATCTGTATACACAAAAGTTATAACATACTATTCTATCTCAATCTAAAGAATATTTATCATTGCCTTATCTTTGTTTCCGCTTTGGCTTTCGAAAAGACCGAGTTCAAGGTTTGGCTTGCTTTTCTCTTTTTCAATTGCTAACCTTATTTTTGTTCTATTTCTTTATATTTTTTGGATCAAATCGATTCACTTGTCAATAAATCACGTTATAAATTTAACTGTAGCGTTTTATAGGTAAAATATAGTAATTAAGAAGATCATGTCTACTAAGATCATTAGAAAAAAACAAGTCGTGAAACAGTTCATAGCGAGTTAAAAAAAAAGCAAAGTAAAAGATAATAAAACTCATATATAAAAGCATATAACAAACAATTTTCAAATCATCAATGTAATTTAACTTAAAACAGTGGGTTAGTGGTATTTTTTTTTAGGTAAATAGTTTCATTTACTATGTGTTGTTGTTGGCCCAAATGAAGGTTAGTTTTGAAGATTGATAAAGGAAGCTCAGGCATGAATCAGGTCAATTCCTTAGGTGCACAAAAACGGGCAGATTCAAGCATGTGGATGCACGTGAAGGAGATAAGCTTAACTTGTTGTATTTATTATCTCCTGATCTAAAAGCTTGCATAATTGATAAGGAGAAGGACTTCTTACTCAAAGAGAAGATTATCTAAGATAGGGAAGGAGTTAGAAGTTGAGATCAACTATAACTCTTCCACCAAGGAAGAGTTGCATCAGAACTCTAGTTATTTCTTCATCTACTAATTCTATAAATTGAAGGATGTTCTCACAGTTCATGTGTTGCACAAAAACGCAGAAGTTAAACGTGAATTAAGAACAAAATAGCAAGGCTTTTTGCAAGCAGTTCGTGTGTGATACAAGTGTGCAAACCTGAAGCTACATGAACCAGATTGAAGAACCAGCTCCATAAAGAGTTTTAGGTGTCTTTCTTTATTTCTAGTTCAATTGTAGTAGGTGTTTCATATTGTACCTTTCAGCATTATCTAGAAACAATTGTAATAGCTACTTTGAATATTCAAGTTAGAGTTAACTTGAAGTTGTCGCAACAGTTAGAGGTTGGTTGCTACAATGGGATTAGAGGTAATCATTAGGTTTACATGAGTTTTGTAAATATTGTTTTGGCTCAGTGATTTAGTGAAGTGTTGGGAAAATTCTACTGAGTAGTAGGTCATGGCTTTTTCACCTTTTGAGCCAGATGTTTTCCACATAAAATCTTTGTATTCTTCATTTTCTGTATTTATTATTCCGCAACAGTAGTAGTTGGAACACATAGAAGAATCAGGTCATTCTATAATCAAGTTAAGCGAAAATTGGGTACCACACAAATCACCCCCTCCTCTTCTGTGGTATTGAAGTATAAAACATCAATTGGTATAAGAGGGGGTTATCCTTGAAGAGGCTAACACCTTAGGAACAGATCAAGATGCGTGCACCACTTGAAAACTGGGAAGGACAATCCACTACTAGGCCTTCACTCTTTAATGGCCAGTACTATTCCTGGTGGAAGAACCAGATGAGAGACCACATCATAGGAGAAGACTATGAACTTTGGGACATTGTTACTGATGGTCCCCTGGCTACTAAAAAGAAGAATGCTGAAGGAGTGGACGTACCAAAGACGAGAGCGGACTGTACTGCTGAAGATTTGAAGAAATGGGAAAAGAATGCCAAGGCCAAGAAATGGCTTGTGTGTGGACTTGGTCCAGACGAGTACAGTAGAATTCAAAGTTGTACCACTGCTAAGGAAATCTGGGACACTTTGCAAGTGGCTCATGAAGGAATACCTCAAGTAGAGAGGTCTAGAGGAACATTGTTGTATTCTCAATATGAGAATTTCACTATGAAGGAAGGGGAAACCATCCAAGAGATGTATACAAGGTTCACCACACTGACAAATAAACTTAAATCTCTTGGAAGGGTTATTCTTGAAGAAGACAAAGTTGAGAAGATTTTGACAAGGGTTCTGTCAGTCTCTTGGGAAAGTAAAATCACTGCTATTCAGGAATTAAAGAACATTGTCACTCTTAAGTTGGATGAGCTAATTGGAAATCTCAATGCCTATGAACTTAGAAGGCAAACCATGAAGATGGATGCACCCAAGAAGGAAAGGAGTTTGGCATTCATAATCACTAAAGGTGTTGATCTGGAGGAGGATGAAATTACCATGATCACAAAGGACTTCAAGAAGTACCTAATGAGAGGAAAGAGTCCTTCAAGAAGTGGAAGCCACAGCAAACCAAGGGTTCCTAAAAAACAAACCAATGAAGGGTGTTACAAGTGTGGGAAGACTGATCACCACATCAAAAATTATCCTCAATAGGAAACTGAATGGAAGAAGGAAAGAGTTAGACGAAGGAACAACCCAAGAAGAACAAAGGATCAACAAAGGCTATGGTTGTTGCCTGGGGAGAAAGCTCAGATGAGGACTCAAAGGGTGAAGATGGAGATGAACAAGAACTTATGGCAATTGGAGAATCCGATGAGGAATCTGAGGTAAGTATAATTCATCTCAAATACAAGATTAAATTTTTATCTAAAGAAAGGCTATCTGAGTTATTCCTGGATTTCATTGATGAATCCGAGGATCTAAACAATGAAAAGAAACAACTGTCTAAGGAGTGTGTGATTTTGAAAGCTAAGTGCAAAAATCTAAAACTTAGGGCTAGTGAAAGTGAAAGTAAAAATGTTGAGTTAAAGAACTAGGTTCATGAACTTGACACCACTGTCCTAGAGCTTAGATCTGAAAATCAAAAATTGAAATTAGGAACTGGTAAAAAGAAAGTTGATCACACATAACTCACTTTAAAAGAAAATGTAGGAAAAATGAAAGATGAGTTGTACAAAAGAGATGAGCAGATAAGAGTCTTAAGGAGGATCTAAACAAGGTTAATTACGATCTAGACAGAACCTGCAAATGGAATAGGTCCTCCGATGCACTTTCATGGCTACATGAGAACATAATTTGCACACACTATGGTAAAATTGGTCACTATAAAAGTGAATGTATTGCAAAAGAAAAAGCTAATCAAAAGAATAAAGAATTGGTCCAAGGGAAAAATAGGCTGCCAGGTTGGGCTAAAAAGAATCTGATTCACCTTTTTGCCTATAGAAAGGGATCCAAACTAGTTTGGGTTCCTAAGACTAACCCATGATTTCCTTTTGCGGGTCTAAGTGAAGGGGAGAAGCCAAATATGGTACATGGATAGTGGCTATTCAAAGCATATGGCATGAAGCAAGAACCAGTTCCTTTCACTTGAGGACCTCAAAGGAGGTAATGTCTCCTTTGGAAATAGGAAGAAAGGTGAGATCATTGGGGTTGGAAAGGTAGGTAAGACTGATTCTCACTCTATTAAAAATGTCTACTTGATAGATGGCCTAAAGTTCAGTCTAATGAGTGTATCACAATTATGTAATAGAGGTAACTTGGTAACATTCACCTCTACCAAATATTTTGTGATTAATCTTACCACTGACAAGATTGTTTTGTATGGAAAAAGAGTAAACAATACATACATTGTAGATTTATCCACACTTTCAAAAAATTAACTCACTTGCTTAAAGTGTGTTGGACAATGATCCCCTCCTTTGGCACAAGAGACTTGGACATGCAAGTCTGAGTCAACTCAACAAATTAGTCTCCAAGGATCTAGTGATAGGGCTGCCTAACATCAAGTTCAAGGAAAACAAAGTTTGTGAGGCTTGTGCAAGGGGGAAGCACGTAAGATCCTCTTTTAAATGCAAGAAAGTGGTAAGCACCACCAGAACGATAGGACTGGTCCATATGGATCTCTGTGATCCAAATGAGAACATTAAGCAGAGGTGATAAAATATATGTGATGATGTTTGTTGATAATTACTCTAGGTTTACTTGGACATTATTTTTAACATCTAAAGATGAAGCATTTGATATGTTTACTTCTTTTGTTAGAAAAACTTAGAAACAACTAGGTAATCAACTTGCATCAATTAGGTCTGATCATGAAACTGAATTTGAAAATGCTAAGTTTGCTGAATTTTTGCATACTATATCATAAATAGTTGTATGACTAGACCTCTTATTAAGAAGATTTCCTATGAGTCACTTAAAGAGAGAAAGCTAAATATATCTCATCTTAGGGCATTTAGATACAAGTGCTTTATGTACAATAATGGAAAAAAACTCCCTAGGTAAGTATGATCCCAGAAGTGATGAGGGGGTATTCTTGGGATATTCTTCACATAGTAAAGCTTATAAAATATATAGTAAAAGAACTATCTGTGTAGAAAAAATGTATATGTTATTTTTTAAAAACTAACATTCTTTCTGAAAGGCAGGAACAAGATAATGAAGGGATTGGGATGATGAGAATTTCAAATGGTGAAACCACAGTCCAGCCTGAAGATGCATCACAGGAAGGAACATGTAACAGAACAGGTCCTTCCACCCAGGGCAACATAATAGGGGGAACCGACTAGAGAGGAACTGATCCTCAAACCTCAAGGGAACCTGTCCATGAACATGTTCCTCAGTAATAAAATCAGGAAGGAACATCCAAAGAAATTGACACTCCTATTGCAACATCTACGAAATTGGATATAGATGAGCCTGGTTCATCTGTTGATCAGAAGTTGTATAGGGGAATGATTGGTTCTCTTTTGTATCTTACTGCTAGCAGACCTAACATTGTTTTCAGTATAAGTCTTTGTGCTCGATTTCAGGCAAATCCAAAGAAGTCCCACTTGACTGTTGTCAAGAGAATATTGAGATACTTGAAAGGCACCACTGACATTTTCCTTTGGTATCCAAAAGGTAGTAATTTTAATCTAGTGGTATATGTTGATACTGATTATGCAGGGTTCCTTGTGGATAGGAAGAGCACCTCAGGTATGGCACACTTCCTTGGTTCATGTCTTGTGTCATGGGCTACTAAAAGCAAAGTTCAATGGCCTTATCTACTGTTGAAGCTGAGTATGTTGTTGTTGCTTCATGTTGTGCTAAATTGTTGTGGATCAAGCAGCAATTAATGGACTTTAGAATTGATGTTGGTTGCATCCTTATTTTTTGTGATAACACTAGTGCTATTAGTATGACAAAGAACCCGGTTCATCATAAGAGAACTAAGCACATAGATGTTAGGCACCATTTTTGAGGGACAACTATGAGAAATGCTTGATCACTGTGGAGTTTTGTGCTATTGACAAGCAAATTGCTGACATCTTCACATAAGCCTTAAATAGAGATAACTTTGAGAGGAACATGTTGGAATTAGGTATGATTATGATAACCTAAAAGGACCAGTTCAAGGTTAAACAAAAAAAATGAAAAAATTGAAAAAAAAATTTGGTTAGAAAGTCGTTAAATTGTGTATAATTAGATTAAATCTTGCTCAGTCTCATACTTTCCATAAATACTCTTGCGCAATGTATTAAAATGACCCATTAATCTCTAATGATATTTTCTCTATTTTGACAAATTTAGACTTACACAAGAGAATTATCAGTGAAGAACCTGGTTCATCAAGATAACACGGTATATTTTCTACACTCTGCATAATTTGAAATAACTATATTTGGATCATGTGTAGAATCCTATCAAATACCAAAGTTCTTTTTAACTTATCCGTTACAAGTGAACCAGTTACGTTCAAGACTCATGACCGTATTAAACTACCTAAATTCTTTTAAGTCTGCTACTCAGGGGGAAGAAAGTGGTTCTTCCGAAACTTAACAGGTATATTCTGACTCTAAAGTTTCTCCTGAGACAATTTCTAAAGTTGCTGCAAATTTAGAAAATAGATTTGTAAGATTTATAGCAGGTGTTGAGACTACAGAATCTAGAGAAGTTGGTGGTAAAAATGAAAAAGAAAAAAAGGGAGAGCAAGGGTGCTAGGAGTACTGTGAGGGGAAAGGGGACAAGAGTGACTGATTCTTCACCCACTCTTGTAAGTTTAACCAAAGACGCAGGTGCAATGGTTGTTTGGGGAGATGAACCTAGTTCATCTGTAGAGGAAACCCTCGCAGACTTGCAGAAGAAAGTGACTGAAAGCTATAATCCAGCTTCTTGATCGAGTTATCAATGGCACCAAAACTCATACCATTCCACATGGCTTCATTCTCACAACTGTGCTTGCACATTTCAATGTACCTATGAAAAAGTGGGAGGTTAGTACAAGCATGAATCAGTTTTGGATTAATACTTTGCTTGCTTGCGATTATGAAGTCAATGTCACTGCTAAAGAACCTAGTTCATCCAAAAAGGTACCAGTGAATAGCAAGGTCAGAGCCTTGGTACAAGAAAGTGGGGCTAAGAATGCTGAGATTGAAAGGCTAAAAAAGATGTTGGTTGAGGTGGAGACTGAGAGAGATGCTCTCAGAATTGAGCTGGGGAAGATAAAAAGAGAAGAATGATGGCATTCTTTAAGATATGCTAAAAATCTTCCAAGTCAAAAACCAAGCACCTAGTTCTTCCCAGCCTTACGCCTCCTAACCTAGTGTAGATCAACCAGTGATGCAGTTCAGGACGTTTTATTTCTTTTACTCATGTTTTCAGTATTTTTATTTCTTCTTATGCTCTGTGGTAGAATCTTATCAACCATCAATGAAATTCACTATCTTTTGCGCTAACTGTTTGTTTATATTTCTTTGATGGTCAAAATTCTTATCTTGATCTATGATGATTAATCTATGATTGCATTTGAAGTAGCCCCAGTGGCCATGAGTAAGTATTAAAATCTTGTTATCTCACATTTTATGCAACTTTTTGATGATGCCAAAAGGGGGAAAAAAGGTTGTGCTTTACACTTTGAACAGTGATGTTTATAACCTAATGTACCTGGTCCTTGATGATAAGTGATAAAAAGGAAAAATGTTTCTAACATTGGGTTGATGTTGAGCTAAGTTAAAACAGGACCTGAACGTATGAAAAGCATAGAGTTTGTCATCATCAAAAAGAGGGAATTTGTTGGCCCAAGTGAAGGTTAGTTTTGAAGATTGACAAAGGAAGCTCAGGCATGAACCAGGTCCATGCCTCAGGTGCACAAAAACGGGCAGATTCGAGCATGTGGGATGCACGTGAAGGAGATAAGCTTAACTTGTTGTATTTAATATCTCCTGATCAAAAAGGTTGCATAATTGATAAGGAGAAGGACTCCTTACTCAAAGAGAATATTATCCAAGCAGGGAAGGAGTTAGAAGTTGAGATCAACTAGAACTCTTCCACCAAGGAAGAGTTCTATCAGAACTCTAGTTATTTCTTCATCTACTAACTTTATAAATTGCAAGATGTTCTCACAGTTCATGTGTTGCACAAAAATGCAGAAGTTAAACGTGAATTGAAAGCAAAACAGCAAGGCTTTTTGCAAGCAGTTCGTGTGTGATTCAAGTGTGCAAACCTGAAGCTACATGAACCAGATTGAAGAACCAGCTCCATAAAGAGTTTTATATGTCTTTCTTTATTTCTAGTTCAATTGTAGTTGGTGTTTCATATTGTACCTTTAAACTTTATCTATAAGCAATTGTAATAGCTACTTTGAGTATTCAAGTTAGAGTTAAGTTGAAGTTGTCGCAATAGTTAGAGGTTGGTTGTTATAACGAGATTAGAGGTAATCCTTAGTCTTACAAAGAGTTTTGTAAATGTTTTTTAGGCTTAGTGATTTAGTGAAGTGTTAGGAAAATCCTACTGAGTAGTAGGTCATGATTTTTTCACCTTTTGAGCCAGGTGTTTTCCACGTAAAATCTTTGTGTTCTTCATTTTCTGTATTTATTATTCCGCAACAGTAGTAGTTGGAACACATAGAAGAACCAGGTCCATCTATAATCAAGTTAAGCAAAAATTGGGTACCACACAAATCACCCCATCCTATCGTGTGGTATTGAAGTATAAAACATTAGTTGCACTTTGTATTAGTCAAAATCTGACCGTTGTGACCAAGCTGACCGACGTCCCGCCTAAGTAACCAGGCAGCGAAAGTTAATAAAGCCCACTATATATCTCCTCCCTGACATCCGACGAGTCGGTAAGAGTGGCGTCTAAAAGCACGACTAAGACATATTAGAGGCAAGAGGACGTCGAGCCGAGCAAAGGACAAGGGTGCCACGACTATATATAGTCATGGAAAGATTTCAATAAAGTAGGCTGCTTTTCCTATCTCCTTCTAAAGCTAAAAAACTCTCTTTTAGTTTTCTTAATTGAAAAGAGTGAATTTCTAGGAAAACATGTCATGCTGTCTCCTCATCGATTGATGGGAGATACAATATTTAATCTCAATAAGATCATTTACATTTCCTTCATCCTAAGTATGATCCACATTGCTAGCTCTTGGATCTGAAATTTATTATGTCTGACTAAGATTTACCCTTTTATCTTTGATTGATTTGTTCAAAAAAGTTTCAATAACTTTTGAGTCAAATAATTTGGCGCCGTCTGTGGGGATTTCTCAATGAAATTTCCTACTCTCTCCCGCATCAAAGACAAAAAATACAATCACTCACCAAAAGGAGCGCGAAGGGAAAATCCAACCCACACGAGACAAAGGAGAAGCGTAGAAGGGGAAGGAGAGCCGAGCAAAATTATCAAGCTTAGAAACCTTCGCCCCATCTACCATAGATACGTCAAACAAGGCGAACGACATTACCAATCAGTTCTCTCTCATTGAACTACTGGACGGGGGCAAGAAAAGTTTTATTCTAACTCGCCTCCTAATCTCTACTCAAGTAAGAACATAACGGCCACGCAGGCGAACGAATAAAGAAACACCTCAATTAAAGAACGAAAAACCACTACAAAACAACTGTTATACCTCCCACCAGCGATACCTCTGAGCTGGAAGATAGGATCCAGACAAGGGAACTACAATCCGTGCGCAGAGCGAACCTAAGCAAAACAGCAACGCTCCACATTCTCCAACGTTGCACCCTCCGTTGCGAGCATTGACAAACGGACAGGGACTCTCCGGAAAGATATCTGGCTCTCCAAAAATAGGGACTGACGATGGGTTACTATTTCGATAAGTTTGATATAACACCCTTTAAGGCCAGGGGCCTTCGCCAAAAAGAAGAGTTCGACCTCGATCAAACAACGATGGGTTACTATTTCGATAAGTTCGAAATAACACCCTTTTAAGGCTAGGGGCCTTCGCGAAAAAGAAGAGTTCGACCTCAATCTAACGACGACGGATTAATATATAGATAAGTTCGAAATGACACCCTTTAAGGCTAAGAGCCTTTGCCAGAAAGACAAGAGTTCGACCTCGCTCGAACAACGACGGGTTACTATTTCGATAAGTTTGAAATAACACCTTTTAAGGCCAGGGGCCTTTACCAAAAAGAAGAGTTCGACCTCGATCGAACGACGACGGGTTACTGTTTCGATAAGTTCGAAATAACACCCTTTAAGGCTAAGAGCCTTCGCTAGAAAGACAAGAGTTTGACCTCGATCGAACGACGACAGGTTACTATTTTGATAAGTTCAAAATGACACCCTTTAAGGCTAAGAGCCTTTGCGAGAAAGACAAGAGTTCGACCTCAATCGAACGATGATGGGTTACTATTTCGATAAGTTCGAAATAACACCTTTTAAGGGTATGGGACTTCTCCAAAAAGAAGAGTTCGACCTCGATCGAATGACGACGGGTTACTATTTTGATAAGTTTGAAATGACACCCTTTAAGGCTAAGAGTCTTCGCCAAAAAGAAAAGAGTTCGACCTCAATCGAACGACGACAGGTTACTATTTCGATAAGTTCGAAATAACACCTTTTAAGGCCAGGGGCCTTCGCCAAAAAGAAGAGTTCGACCTCGATCGAACGACGAGGGTTACTATTTCGATAAGTTTGAATGAAAACCTTTAAGGCTAAGAACCTTCGCCAGAAAGACAAGAGTTCGACCTCGATCGAACGACGACAGGTTATTATTTCGATAAGTTTGAAATGACATCCTTTAAGGCTAAGATTCTTTGCCAGAAAGATAAGAGTTCGACCTCGATCGAATGACGACGGGTTACTATTTCGATAAGCTCGAAATAACACCCTTTAAGGCCAAGGGACTTCGCCAAGAGAAGAGTTCGACCTCTATCGAACGACGATGGGTTACTATTTCAATAAGTTTGAAATAACACCTTTTAAGGCCAGGAGCCTTTGCCAAAAAGAAGAGTTCGATCTATCGAACGATGTCGGGTTACTATTTTGATAAGTTCGAAATGACACCCTTTAAGGCTAAGAGCCTTTGCTACAAAGACAAAAGTTTGACCTCGATCGAATGTCGACGGGTTACTATTTCGATAAGTTCGAAATGACACCTTTTAAGGCTAAGAGCCTTCGCCAGAAAGACAAGAGTTCGACCTCGATCGAACGACAACGGGTTACTATTTCGATATGCTCGAAATAACACCCTTTAATGCCAAGGGCCTTCGCCAAGAGAAGAGTTCGACCTTGATCGAATGACGACGGGTTACTATTTCGATAAGTTCGAAATAACACCTTTTAAGGCTAAGGGCCTTCGCCAAAAAGAAGAGTTCGACCTCGATCGAATGACGATTGGTTACTATTTTGATAAGTTCGAAATGACACCCTTTAAGGCTAAGAGCCTTGGCCCGAAACACAAGAGTTCGACCTCGATCGAACGACGACGGGTTACTATTTCATTAAGTTCGAAATAACACCTTTTAAGTCCATGGGCCTTTGCCAAAAAGAAGAGTTTGACCTCGATCGAACGACGACGAGTTACTATTTCGATAAGTTTGAAATGACACCCTTTAAGGCTAAGAGCCTTACCCAGAAAGACAAGAGTTTGACCTCGATCGAACGACGATGGATTACTATTTCGATAAGTTAGAAATGACACCCTTTAAGGCTAAGAGCCTTAGCTAGAAAGACAAGAGTTTAACCTTGATCGAACGACGACGGATGACTATTTCGATAAGTTCGAAATGATACCCTTTAAGGCTAAGAGTTATCGCCAGAAAGACAAGAGTTCGACCTCGATCGAATGACGACGGGTTACTATTTTGATAAGCTTGAAATAACATCCTTTAAGGCCAAGGGCCTTCGCCAAGAGAAGAGTTTGACCTCGATCGAACGACGATGAGTTACTATTTTAATAAGTTCAAAATAACACCTTTTAAGGCCAGGGGCCTTCGCCAAAAAGAAAAGTTCGACCTAGAACGAATGACGACGGGTTACAATTTCGATAAGTTCGAAATGACACCCTTTAAGGCTAAGAGCCTTCGCCAGAAAGACAAGAGTTTGACCTCGATCGAACGACGAAGGATTACTATTTCGATAAGTTTGAAATGACACCCTTTAAGGCTAAGAGCCTTCGCCATAAAGACAAGAGTTCGACCTCGATCGAACGACGACGGATTACTATTTCGATAAGTTTGAAATGACACCCTTTAAGGATACGATCCTTCTCCATAAAGACAAGAGTTCGACCTCGATCGAACGACGATGGGTTACTATTTTGATAAGTTCGAAATAACACCCTTTAAGGCTAAGGGCCTTCTCCAAGAGAAGAGTTCGACCTCGATCGAACGACGACGAGTTACTATTTCGATAAGTTCAAAATAACACCATTTAAGGCCAAGGGCCTTCGCCAAGAGGAGAGTTCAACCTCGATCGAACGACGACGGGTTACTATTTCGATAAGTTCGAAATAACACCCTTTAAGGCCAAGGGCCTCCGCCAAAAATAAAAAATTTCGACCTCGATCGAATAATGACGAGACACTCTCGCGATTAGGTCGTAACACTTTTAAGGCCAAAAGCCATCAGAAAGAAAAACCGGGACTCGCCATACAGGCGTCTATCTCGCACCAAAAAGCCAAAAATAGTTGAAATAAAGGTGAAGTACAAGGCAAATAATGAAGAAAAGACTCCTTTATACAAAGTCATTGTACGGACTATCGCCGCTTATACATGGCCCAAGCCAACAATAAAAAAAGGGGGGAAGAAACGACAACAACAGACGACGAACAAATATATATAAAACAACAACAACAACAAGCAAATGAAAATAAGAACAGACAAAGGCAACATTCTTCATTCGGCCTCATCACCGCCATCACCATCTCCAAGAAGCCCTCCATTATTATCATTCGCACCCCATTAGCTTCAGGCATCGCCACATCATACCTACAATTGATGCGAGCCTCCTGCGCTTTCACTCGCGCTTCCTTATAGGCGGCCTTAGTCACAGTACCCGCCTCCCACAAACTCTTATATATATCCTGCTAGGCTTCAGCATAAACCCAAAGCTCGTACATATAGAGGGGAACGGCGGTGGAGGAAGACTCAACCTGAGCCAACAGTCGCCCATTTTTTGCCTCCAGTGCTGCGACCCAATCTCCCAGAACCGATGCCTCTTGATCAATCTCCCTGATGCGCTCTTCAAGCCTTGCCTCCATGAGGTTAGCTGTCGCTCTCTCCGACTCTTGTTCAGATTGAAGGACGCAGATGGTGTTCTCCAGGGATGCCTCCCTCGCCAAAGCCTCAGACCAAGCACTATTGATGCTCTCCAATCCAGTAACCTTGCTCTCTAGCGCGGTCAATTTCCCCATCCATTCTACGCTCATCGCCTCGACCATGATCAAGTTCTGATCCATCTCCGACTGCATCGACCTCAATCTCTCCTGCAGATGCTCACATTTTGCAGCGACTCCCTTGCCCAACTCGAGCTCCTCATCCTTAATTTGAAGTTGCTCCTTGAGCACACTCTTGCTGCGGGTGGCTTGCATCAACTCCTGGTCCCATTTCTCCAACTCCTTGCCAAGAGCCCGATTACCAGGGTTTGTTTTCAGCTGCTCATGCATCTTGCGGCACCTGTTGCAATAGCGACGATACTTATCCAACGTCTTCAAGAAAATCCTGGCCCAAGTGTTGGCCCTGCGGATGCTTTCCACATCCACCATATACGTTTGGAAAATGCAAAGACGGGATTAGACCAATATTTTCAAGAATTGTGAAGAAAAACAAAAGTAAAATGCAACGTACCCTTAAGCCCATGGTGGCCACCTCATTCATTAAATCAACATCAGAAACGGACCGAAAGGCCGCATTTTCGGCTTCGGAGCATAGCAGGCTGAACTGCGGCACTAGATCCTCCCTGTCCCCCAAAAGGTTGACACCAGAAGGGGTCTGAAGAATATGGGCCGAGCCCCCCGCATGAACCACTGAGTAGGTAAGGCCCTCTTCAAACATCCTGACATCATCAGGGTCGAGGTCCGACTCGGATTTATAATCATCGATCACCACGCGTTTCTCTCTTTCGATAGCCGAAGGGGGAGCACGACCAACTGCAGAAGATGGGGGTACGTCGAAAATTATGACGGTTGCCCCGGAAGTCTGATTCTTAACCACGACAGGTTGCTGATCACCGACAATGGCAGGAACTTCCGATTGAGCTGAGGCAATGGTTGGTTCTGTCCCTAAGGGGGGAGCCGCGACAACATATCCTCCAGAGCCCATCGTGGGAGAGTCATCCAGATGAATCACTATTGGGGGCGCAGTCTCAAACTCCACTTTTCATCTCTTCGACGACCCCTCCTCTTCCCCAATAGACGGTGATTTACCCAACGGGTGAACAACACAGGTCGGGACCTCGTCCTGAGAGGTATCCCTTGCAGGAGTAACCAAGGCCGCAGACTCAACTGACGCAGCCCTCGATGAAGGTCAGACGATGGGTACCATGACAGGGTGAGCAGATGAGGCCGGCTGACAAAAAGCTAATGGAGGGGCCCTTTCTCTCCGTACCCTCCCTGACATCGACAAACAACACATAAGAAGCCAAGCAAAAAGATAGGAAGAATAGCAAACAGAAACGTCATCTCACTTGTAAGAGGCATGCGTCCGAACCTGTTATGAAAAGTCGACCATGTGCGAATCCCCACTGTATTAGGAAGGAGGGCACCCACCCAGTCATGAATACCTTCGAAGGCAGAGGGGGAAATCTCTCAGCTGCAATGACATGATAAAGTTTAGTACCATAACAGGAAACGGTCGGGTACCTCACCGACTGAAGATACAAAAACTTACGTGCAAAGTTCCACTTCTCAGGGAATCCCATTGGGTCCGCCACAATGTGCTCAGTCCGTATGTAAAAATAATTCTCGTAGAAACGACGGTTGGTCCTGTCGTCCATCCTCACCACCAGACTACTCGACCATCGAGGACGCATGTGAATCATCGTACTGCGGATAAGTTGAGGGGCGAAGATGCTGAGCATATGGTCCAAAGTGACCTTACGACCGCCGAGTTCTGCGTACTTAAGCAGCATAAGGAATAACTTGTACACATACGGCGAAAGTTGGGCAGGGCATACCTCGTAAAAAAGGCAAAAATCACCACCAACAAAGGAAGAGGAAGTGTGTACCCTACAATGAAGGGGTAGGCGTAGAACACGCAGTACCCGGGACAGTCGAAATGAACTATGCCTTTCCCTACTGCCGGCCTTATATCAGCATAATTAGGGATTCCCCACCTTTTTTTTTAGCTCTGCAATGTCCCTTTCTCTCATAGTGGAGTGAACAGGTTTTGGTTCGACCCCGACGGGAGTACAGAAGTTAGTCGGCTCTCTCCCAGGCGTGGCAGGATCTCAATCACTGGTGGGACCTCCTCATCTTCCACCGCATCTGCCCCTCCGGTGGCCTGAGCAGCACTTTTTGGTATCAGATTAGCGGCGGGGAATTGTCGCAAGAAGAATCACCAGCAATTTTTTATCAGAAAACACGCCAAAGAAATAACAGAAAGAAGAGATGAAAGTTTTCAGTGAACAAGGGGGCACGCAGAAATTCGAGGTATCAGAAAGAAAATATATCTGCAAGATTTTCCCAAGTGAAAGATAAAGAAGTGTGTCAATCGAATGATAAGCTCCCTCTATTTATAAGAGACATAAATCCCCCGAGCACAAAATCCAAGCGTCGCCAATCGAATCTGATAGGGCACAAAACGTTTCAGTTCCCCAGGAACGTGTGTAATAATGGCAATAACCACGAAACAACGCTTCGATACCAAACGACGTTTCAGTTCCGAAACCGTCACAACGATCCATGGGAATCGATAAAACTCCGCCACTCCACGGAAAACCCATAAAAATGTAACTAAGGAACAAAGAGTCGTAAGTCAGATTTCTCTCGAATTCGTAACAATCATGATCGGTCTGCCGAGCTCGACAAAGGACGACCCTGACAGACGGAGGGACTAACTGTATTGGCCAAAATCTGACCGCCGCGACCAAGCTGACCGACGTCCCGCCTAAGTAATCGGGCAGCGAAAGTTAATATAGCCCACTCTATAGCTCCTCCCTGACATTCGACGAGTCGGTAAGAGCGGCGTCTAAAAGACGACTAAGACATATTGGAGACAAGAGGACGTCGAGCCGAACAAAGGGCAAGGGTGCTCCGACTATATATAGTCAGGGAAAGCTTTCAACAAAGTAGGCTGCTTCTCCTATCTCCTTCTAAAGCTAAAAAACTCTCTTCTAGTTTTCTTGATTGAAAAGAGTGAATCTCTAGAAAAACATGTAAAGCGGTCTCCTCATCGATTGATGGGAGATACAATATTGAATCTCAATAAGATCATTTACATTTCCTTCATCCTAAGTATGATCCATACTGCTAGCTCTTTGATCTAGATTTTATTGTGTCTGACTAAGATTTATCCCTTCATCTTTGATTGATTTGTTCAAAAAAGTTACAATATCTTTTGAGTCAAACACACTTAGCTTTTGAATGATCTTAATTTTTTCTACATTATCCGATCTGTGTATATAATTAAACTCTTTACAAAAACTATAAAATGCCACCTCGTCATTTCCTTCTTTCGTCCCCTGTATTTCTTACTGTTATTTCTCTTTTTCCTTCTGTCTCCTTCAACAATTTGTCCTTCTCTTTTACCCATTTCCAATTTAACTTCGAAATATATTAAAAGTGCCACTCCGTTTAATGACTGTAATATGAAAATTAAACAACACGAGTTAGGTGAGCCGTAATAAGACTTCAACAGACTAGAGTACGATAAAAGTAGTTCGAGAGTAACTTAAATAAATTGCCACTCAATTTAATGACTCTTATATCTCTAGACTTCAATTAATGGTTTTGTTTACATTTGATAAAGTAAGAGCATTTGCAGCCTTTTAATTTCAAGGGAGGGCTGTGGTCTTGTGGATCATTGTACTATGTAGTGTGTACTAATTGCACTGCCAAAATGTATTACGTAATTGAGTAGCTACGCATAGCCTCGTAGGCCGTAGCATTGATAAACACCAAACAGTAGCACCAAATCCAGAACAATAGCCTGTACTATATATATATATATATATATATATATATAAATAAAAGATTTTGGCGGAGCGCAGAATTTAAAAATAAAAGATTTTTTTTTTTTTAAATTTGTGGTGTAAAATAAGTTCTAAGAATTTTCTTGCTATAAATCATCTCATAAAGAACAAAATAAGAAATTTAAAGTTAAATTATTATTCACCAAAATAAAAAAATATATATATTTTTATAGTACTTTGTTTACCCTTAAAATGTGCAGCAATTGAAATTATATGCAGTTTTAAGAATATGCGGACTAATTTAATACAAGTGGTCAATAACGTTAAATAAATGAATTGAAGACAGAATAAATAATCAAACCAATAGTGATGTCAGACCCGACTAATTTAATACAAGTGGTCAATAACGTTAAATAAATGAATTGAAGACAGAATAAATAATCAAACCAATAATGATGTCAGATCCGACGTCGGGTCTGAGCTTAGTAACCGCTCTGCTCTCGATTCGAAGCCAAATACTTATGAAGAACTATGAGCAAAATAAGAACTTTGAATAACTTTAGAAGCAGGGAAATCAAGTGTATATGCCTTGATATGCGTGTTACAGTGTGTCTATTGAACAATAAAATTCTCTTTTATATAGATGAACTTTACCCTAAGTACAATTCTAAGAAAGGTAAAAATCTTCTTTTTCGTTAATCACTTATCCGCAATCGATATGGGTCGAGATCCACGTTGTGATACCGATTGGGCGCGGATATCACGGTCCTTCGTTAGTCGTATGCAACTGTTTGGTTGAGCCTTCCGAGGTCTTGGAGCCCTTACCGGATTCAGGGGGTGTCTCGATGACCCCGGTGGTAAGCGCTTCATTCGGACCTTAGTACGTGAGATTCTTAGCTTCGATCCTGATTCCATGTAGTTATGTTCTTGCTTCGTTTGACCCAACTAAAAAATCGGGAGTTAATCTCGTGCCCAGGTATACCTTCTGATCGGGTAAGTGTTAGATCAATATGACTTGCTCCAGCTCCTCGACTATTGACTTGGTGGAATCGGAATCATCAGGGGCGATGAACAACCTAGGGACTCCGTAATCACCATCCTCGCCTGCTCCTTGCTTCTTCAGTTCGGTCGGGGCCGGTATCGGTAATTGCTATTTAGTTTCTTCCTTCCTAATGGGCTCCATGTTCTTTGATGTCGAGAGTGCAGACATCGGGATCACCTCATCGACTGCGAACATTTCTTTCACGGTCGGCTGCTCTTCGCAAACCATCTTGATTTCTCCTAGTGGGGAACTTAGTTCCTGGTGTAGTGTCGAGGGTGCTGCTCTCATGTTGTGAACCCACGGCCTTCCGAATAAGGCTTTATACCTCATGTCCCCCTCAATCACGTAGAATTTGGTATCCTGAATTGTCCCGACGGTATTTACTAGCAAAGTTATTTCTCCTTTGGTAGTTTTGCATGCCATGTTGAATCCGTTTAAAACACGGACTACTGGCACTATTTGGTCTTGTAGACCCAACTGCTCTACTACCCTCGATCTGATGATGTTGGCCGAGCTACTTTGATCAATTAACAAACGCTTAACTCGAGATTTATTTATAAGCACAGATATTACCAGTGTATCATTATGCGATTGTATGATGCCTTCGGCGTACTCATCGTTGAACGAAATGGTTCCCCTCGGGATATAATCTCAAGTTCGTTTTTTCCTTGTAATGCATACCTTAGTGCGTTTTAGCATTAGTCCCTGGGGGACATAGACTCCTCCAATGATCATGTTGATGACGTGCTGAGGTTCTTCTTGTTTGGTCTGTTTGTTGGAATCCTTGTTCCTGAAGTGATTTTTGGCTCGATCACTAAGAAATTCCTGGAGATGTCCGTTATTGAATAACCAGGCGACTTCTTCTCTTAATTGCCGGCAGTCCTTGGTCATGTGGCCATGAGTGCCATGATACTTATACATCAGGTTAGGATCTCTCTGGGTAGGATCAAATTGCAATGGTCGAGGTCACTTTGTATCGTTGATGTGCCCGATGGCAGATACGATGCTGGTAACATTGACATTGAAGTTATATTCCAACAACCTTGGTGCCTCTCTGGCCCCGAGTGGCCTATCAAAATCGTTTTTGCTCATGAGTCCCCGGCTACAGCGACCTCGATCGCTCTTCTTCTCGTTTCTTGTAGGTTTACGCCCAAATTCGTTACTTCTTCGATCTCAGCTATATGGTTGATACCGATCTCTGTTCGATCTTGGTTCATGGTTGATGACTCTCTTAGACTTGTCATTATTTCTAATGGGATAAACAAATCAAGAGGGGGCCCGAGCTGATCATCCTCAACTCTAATTTTGACTGGTATCTGTTGTGGATATCTACCCAAGTTACTGCCAGATATTTACCAAGTTTTACTTCATCTACTGCGAAGCCAAGGAGCTTCGTGTGTTGAGCCCCTGAGTAAATGCCCGAACGGCCCAATCATCCCCAACCGGAGGCAGGTCCATCTATTCCATTTGAAACCTTGACACGAACTCCCTGAGCATCTCGTTGTCCCTTTGCTTAACTTTGAAAAGGTCCGATTTTCTGGTCTCGACTTTGATGGCTCCGATATGAGCTTTTACAAAAGCATCTGCGAGCATAGCGAACGAATTAATGGAGTTCAGAGGCAAGTTGTGGTACCATATCATTGTTTCTTTTAACAGTCTCCCCAAACTTCTTTAATAGCACTAACTCGATTTCGTCGTCTTCTAAGTCGTTACCATTAATGACGCATGTGTAAGAAGTCACATGCTCAATTAGATCCATAGTTCCATTATATTTTGGAATATCAGGCATATGAAACCTCTTCGGGATTGGTTTCGGTGCCGCGCTAGGAGGGAAAGGCTTTTGGTCAATTTTCTTAGAGTTCGGGCCTTTCAATATCAGAGGCGCTCCTGGGATTTGATCAACTCAAAAATTGTATGTCTCCACCTTCTTGCCATTTGCCTCGATTTTTTTTTTCACCAGATTCCACTGTTTTTGTTAATGCTCCTAGCATTTTCATCACTTCAGGGCTGACACCAGACTCATCTTTGCCCAGTCTTTCGGTGATTTGCTCATTTCTTCAGGTGTTTTTCCGAGGCAATTCGGGCTCAACTCTGTTGGGGGCGTGACTTTGGATTCGGGGGTGTCTCGATGACCCCGGTGGTAAGCGCTTCGTTCGGGCCTTAATACGAGAGGTTCTTAGCTTCGCTCCCGATTCCATGTGGTTATGTCCTTGCTTTGTTTGATACAACCGGGAAATCGGGGTACTCACTAGCCCCGATTTTACCCGTACACATACTTGTTAAAAAAATATGTCATATAAGTTGAGACTAAACTAGTATTTATTAGTTTTCTCCCCTTTGCATGAATTCATGATTTTAATAAATAAAAATAGATTTATACTTATAAATGGTGAATGTGTAACTTTGCACATTTTACATTGTTGTGACTATATAATATTCCATTAGTGAAAATAACAACCACGCACATGTTGTCATGACTTGCAATCTGATTATTACATTCACAATTCTTCATTATTTGTACAAAGTCAAAAAGTAAATCAAGAACGTTCCTTGCCTTTTCACCTTTTCATAGGAGTATAAAATATTATTGGTGGAATAATATTTTTGTCTCAAACATGTCTAGTAAAATATTGTCATAGTATACAATTAACCGATGATGCGACATTTCCACTCTTTTACGCGAGGAAGTAAGTATCTGGGAAACAATTGATATGGGTCCCACGTAGATTGCTTGTCGTCTTAATCACCGCACATAAATTTCGGTGACACGTGTAAGAGGTATAGACAGGCCTCCACATAAGCCAAACTGCGCCTTGTCAGCATTTGTCGGCAGAGTATAACTGGAGCAGACCAATTCCCCTGTTGTAAGGGAAACTGAAACCCTCTTATATTTAGCAAACTCCTGTTTTTTTAGTAAAATGGTATTTGGATTTTATGGCTACCATGAATTAATAATTTGAGGATTTCTGAGTTTTAAAACTGTGAAGTGTGCACTATAAATAATTTATTTAATAAACTTCAAACATAACGTGAGGATCATAGGATTTATTGACTGCCACAATAAATAACTTATAGGAGTACTAATAACTAATAATTAGTCATACGAGATTATTTCTTCTGATAATTCACTTGTCAAAATATTACCATTAAAAGTACATCATTACAACTATACAGTGTATAGCTCAAATTCTGCCCCAAGAATATTTAGCGTAATATGAGGTTAAGGAAAGAGTCGGTTGAGGTCGACGAGGAAGCAGAAGATTCATGGGCGAGATGTCGAGCACTGTGTAAAGAACTATAACGGCTAATGTTGGAAATAAGATATTAAGGAGAATATTCTATTGAATATTCTTTGCACTTGTACTATTAGGATTTGTTAGGGATATGTCTTGTATAAATAGAAAAAGAAATAAGGTGATAGTGCATGTAATATTCATTTGATAAGAACACTTTTCAATAGAAGATTCTTCCTCTCTTTCTAACAAAGATACAAATATTGTCTTTTCATTGACATTCTTACATATATTATTCCACACTTTTTCATCAGATCCAAGGATATTTCAAACATTCTAGGATTTTTCTGTCACGCATCATTGTCAGAAGGAACAATCATCTAGTTAATTCATGATCGGGTGATTCATTCCTTCTATTTACTTAAATGTCACTTATTGTTATTTATTGCTAGTTATTCCTCCATTATTGCTCATGCTTTGAGAATATTTAATGCGCAATATTATTAACTTTCCACTGAATCTACCCCATATTGTCCTTATTTTATAGATCTACCTTGAGGAATATCATTGTTAACTAAGTTTAATCCATCATTACACAAATATAAGGCTAACCGAAAGTCTACACTTTTTGGTCAAACAATTTGGTGTCGTCTGTGGAAATTTCTTAGTTAAAGTTTTTAGTTCCCTCTAGATTTATAACCAACGCGAACCGCTAATGTAAAAAAGAAGAAGACAAGAACAAGATCTCCTTTCTTTGTACGCACAGATCTAACATGGCGGGTAACAATGAGAGAACACCAAGAAAGGGTCGATGAGATATCAGGTGCCCTAAAGCTCTTGCCAAAGAGAGATGTTGGTCGGTTCGTCGAGCAACCATACAGTGATGACGCTGCCCCACATGCCATACCAAAGACAATCAAGATACCGCCCTACCTGAAAATATATGATGGTCGACAGATCCCGAAGACCATGTAACTCACTACGTCACCGTCGTAAAAGACAAAGATCTCGCCAAGGAACAAGTATCCTCCATTTTGTTGAAGAAATTCGGCGAAACCCTCACGGGAGGTGCGTTAACATGGTATTCATAATTACCTGTGCGTTCCATTGAGATCTTCGAAGAAATGGCCAACAAGTTCGTAACGGCCCATGCTGGGGCCAAAAAGGCCGAAGCAGGAGTAAACGACATATTTTCCATCAAACAGTCTCCAGGAGTGGGACTGAGGGACTTCCTCGCCCATTTCAACCGAGTAAGGATGATCTTGCCAAATGTATCTGAGGGGATGACGGTTGTAGCTTTCCAGAATGGGCTGAGCAGAAATGGATCAAAGGCAACTAGGAAATTATTAAGTCGGCGTATGAAGTACCCCCAACTACTTGGGATGGAATACACAACGCATATTGCACCGAGGTCTGAGCAGACGAGGATGACCTCAATGGCCCAACTCATCGATTGACCTCGGTACAAGCCGATTATAGAAAAGATCTAAGAAGTGATATTAGGAGGGACCTAGTAGCTCCACGACCCAACCGAGAATGACATATACCTTATATCAAAGCTCCATTGTGCCTCCCTCCCGCCACGAAGAGGGTCCACCTCAAATGAAGGACAGGGACTCACCGGAACGAAAGAGGTATGCCCCCTTTGTTATCTACTCACAATTTTTTTGTATCACCTATAGAAATAGTCTATGCCTTAAAGAAGCTCGGATCTAAGGTGAAGTGGACGCAAGAGATGAGGTCAGACCCGAATATCAGAAAATCAGATGCCCTATGTGAATTCCACCAAGAGCGAGGACACAAAACAGAGGATTGCATCTCTCTAAGGCAGGAGGTGATCGGTTCCAAGCATGAACTACTATTGAGCAGCGAGGATGGTCGATAAAGTTTTACCCAACTAGGCCAGGATCGAATTCACATAGAGTTAATTTGTTTGGAATTAGATTTATATCTAAGTCTAGATGCGGGTTTTGCTCTTAATTACACTTCCACAATTGTTTGGTTTGTTTTCTACTTCTACTTCTATTCTATTGCATGCAATATTTGAAACTAAGTACAATATTTTTATTGTTGATTTTCAAGGGTTTAAAGTGACTAGGGTGGTGACTTCCACCTAGGTGGATATCTAACGGGTAGCAAGAATCTAGGGCAATCATGTGATTAATTAGGGTCGTAATATAACTATCACACCCGGGTACTCACTCTATACCTCTCGGTAGTTTGAGTGATTTTGTCCAATTTGGCTTTCTCAAGTCCAAATGGGTATTCATGCAATTTAAGTGATTTTAGTTATTACTATCTCTAGATTTAACCCTTTAATTGGGGCTATCAATTTCTTGAGTTCACCCCAATTCCTTGTTAGCCTAGTTTTCCTAGACTTAGTCCCTCTTTATCAAGTAGAGACTAAGTCATAAAGGCATAAATCAGTGTTTGCAACCACTAATTCCATAGTTCTAGCAAGAACTTTGCTAAATACTACTAAACCACACACATTCAAGCCTTAAAATTCAAGACCCATTAAACACCACACTAGAGTGGGTTCACAACCTTAGCTATGGGTTTAGCTACTCATGGAAATAGCAGAAATCAAAGATGAAATAAAGATAAAATTCATAATATTAGATTAAAAGGTAAAAATAAAATGTTGAAAGATAATTCTAGTACAAAATTACCCAAAATGGAATTTCCAGTCGTCTCACGTTCTCAGTAAAAACATAACTTAACCTAAAAATGTCAAAAAGATCTATTTATACTAAGCTAAAATTTTCGAACAAAAATGCACATGCGGAGGTTTCGTGGCAGTGTAATTCTCACCGCGACCGCACTCATGCTTTCGCGGCCGTGTAAATCTGACCGCGGTCAGCGTTTTTAACTTCCGGATCTGGGTTGAGCATTATTTTGTAGGGCGTGTAATTTGCATCGCGGTCGCGTAGGAGATTACCGCGGCCGCATAATTCTACTGCGGACTGCACTCCTTGTTTTTGCTTGAAATGTGAACTCTCTGAACCTCAACAACCGCGGTTCGCATAATTCTAATCGCGGCCGTGATGAGACTTTTGCGGCCGCACTTTTCTAGCGCGGACCTCGCTCAACATTTGGCCTGAAAATTCACTCTCTATATCTCCCTTTCGCAGACCGCGTATTTGTGATCGCGGCCGCATTGTGACTTCCACTGTCGCACAATATTTGTGCAGTTCGCGTTTCAGGTGTCCTGGTCCAGTCTTGGTTTTTGTTCCAGTTTTGACTCCTTTATGAGTTGATTATGCCTCTTTTGGCTCATTTTGATCAATTCCTGCAAGCAAGCATATTACATTAGTTTTCGAAAATACCTTCACGCATTTTAGGTCCAAAATGCAAGTAAAAGAGAGCAAATAATAGGTTAAAATCTCCACTTATCAACTCCCCCAAACTTAACCATTTGCTTGTCCTCAAGTAAATAAGGTAATTCCCACCTCCACTAAAACAAAACAGAAGGATATTTTAGCTGCCCTAATGTGAATCAATCATACATCAATTGGGACTAACAATTACTCTCAACACAAATGAATTATCAACAACACAAATCCTTTTGAGTACCATAGTTCTAATGCGACACAAGAGTATCAAGAGTTGACTTAATTCACCAAGGAAGCTCGCTCTACTACATAGGTCATTGTGGAACCCAAAATCCTCCTCCTCTACTCTCCATAAGCAAATCTCACCTTAGATTGTAACACTCAAAATAAGGATTGTGAAAAAGTACGTTCATCTCTCTCAAGGGAATGTCACAAGTCCGACTCTAAGTACCACAAGCTTGCCCCTTATGTAAATCACCACTAATGTAATCTCGCTCCACTCGAAATCATATAAGGCTTTTGCGGGAATATAATGAAGGCTTTTGGATCAAGGTAAGACTTATTGGTATATGATGGTTTCATCTTTCCTTAAGCAGTCCATTTTCTTATTTCGGCTCATACTTTCTTGACTCTTTGAGTCATTTTCTTGTTCCTTAGGGGAACTAGAAAGACACACTGTCACTCTTTCTTGTTCATGACGATCATTTTTCTCCTTTTCTAATCATTCCATGCCTTTCATCATTGCTTTCTTTGAATCCCTTCATTTTTCTATCTTATTTACTTTATTTTTTTGACGTATTTCTTTTTGGCTTTTCTTTCTTTTCTTTTGCCTTCCCTTTTTTTTCTTTGTACCTTTTATCACTTTTACATTCCTCGTCTCTCCCCCAAACTTATGCTTTTGCCAATTGTGAATGCTAAGGAAAGATAGGGTGCCAAGAGAGGGTCATTATAGAATGTATAAAGGCTTGTATCGTAGTTATTGAAAGAAAAAGGGTTTCGGCTCAAAGAGGTTGACTAGGGATATCATATTAGTAGGCTACAGAAGCTTTCAAGTTTCAAATTGGATCAAGGAGAGCCTACAATCATTTATCAAGTCGAGCTACACTTAGAATTTCGCCTAGACAAAGGGCAATTTCTAGACTTGTTGGCACGGAAATTGGACTTGCAATTAAATACCTCACCTCACAAGCTGTTGGATTGTTAAAGAGAACATAGTCGAGGTCCGCAACAACCCTAGCTAAGATTGAGCATCACAAATGGATCCAAGAAGTCACTCGATGATTGTTTAGTCAACACAAGAGTCTAAAGGTCACAATTAGAACTATTTTTTGCCAATCAATTTGTTTCTAACCATAAGGTCGAAGGTAAATGTGTTAGGACCAAGTGAAGCCTGCTTTAGACACTTTTATTCATTACTACTATTTACACCAAAACATAAAGAAAATGGACTCAATCCCTTAAGAAGGTTGTCACTCCATCCATCATTGGGAAGAGCCACCCTGTTCACACAACATCCACATTTGGAAAGAACCGTGTCATTAAGAAAACCAAAGGCTTATTGTCAACATAAACTTAAAAAGAAGCTAACAACTAAAAAAGAAACTACTAAAGGAAATAAGAAGCTATGAACTAAAATTATGAAAGAAGTTATGAAGTAAACTATGGAAATCAAACTGAATATATACAAACTTGAAGTAATGCGAATATATACATAAATTAAAATGAATATATACATCAAATGGTAAAAATATATACATACCAAAATATAAAATTAACGAATATATACATACCAAAATGTGAAAGCAACGAATAATACATACCAAAAGTAAAAATAAAGAGAAGTAAAGATAAAGAAAAATAGTATCATAGTTATTACATGCCAATGTCATCAAATCATCACCAATCAAAATGAACCACCCCCCAAATAAAAGATAGCATTGTCCTCAATGCTAATATCAAAATAAGATCAGGGAAAGAATTAGAGAGTAATAAAAATTCCTTATGTGGTCTCTGTCTGCATCGGGTCAGGCACATGAGTGGTAGCCTCGGACTGCATAGGATCATCAGCTACCTCCGGGTCCTCTAACTGGATCTCCAAATACTCTGATTGGGGGACCACGGGGTTGCGGAGCATCTGGATCATCTCCTCAGCAATATGTGTAGTGGCAGCCGACTCCTCAGACTGGCTAACTGTTGGTGCCTCATGCTCTGATGCCTATGCTGCTGGGTGAGCAAGTCCATTGGGATGTCTCCAGCAGAAGTAAACGTCTCTACCTCCTTCTTCAGTAGCTCCACTAACTCCTTTGAGGCCCGAGTCTTCTTCATTATCTTCACTTGCTTGCCCAGATCCTTGATACCTTTCCATGTGTATCCAAAGTGTCCAGAATCTTCTTCTAGTTGTCCAGGAGCTTCTTCTGGTTGTCCAGAAACTTCTTCAATGAATCATCCACTGATGGAGGTAACTGAAACTATGTTGGGGCTGACTGTACTGCTACTGCACTGAATATGACATACAGCTTTGATGTAGCTGCGTGCATCCAGTTATTGATGCTGGATAATGTCTAAGAGACCCGTAGTGCAGTCTGAGGGTAAGTGGAAGATGAGGGAACAGGTAATGGTACAGTGATAGATGGACCGGATAAAGGAAGAGGCATGGCAGCTGAAGATCCCCTTGTTGTGGAAGGCTCTAACACGGTGGCCACTACTCTTGGATCTTCAGACTGGCCAGTGTAGATAGCGGCTTTACCCTTTGCTTTAGGGTTTCCCGGTCCTTGGAGGCTATATTAGGAGAAAGGCTTTTTTGGATTCACCTTTGAATCATAGTGCTTCTTCCCGACCCCGTGGTCCTTGAAATACATAGTGAGGAAGTTGGGGTAGGGATAGGATCTTTCCTCTTTTCCAACTGCCTCGGAGATGTGATAGTACATGAGGTTCCCCATATTGATTGGATACCCCGCCATGATGGAAGCTATCAAGATCGTCTGGGTGAGTGGGAGGACATTATCATGCTGACACGGGTCCAGCCGGCTGCACACAAATATAGACCACCCTTTGGCTTCAAAGTTGAGGGTGTTTATGGCTATTGGGAATCCAGCTATGAGCCATGCCAGTGTCGTCCCTAGAATGGCTAATATCTCTGCTATCCATGGACGAGTTGCTTGATCTAGGGCCAATTTCTCCAAGTATTGCACGGCTTCCAAATCCTCAAAACGGGTATATTCGTTCAAAGTGGCCATCAAATCGAATCTTCAAGTTCCGAACCTTTGTCATATTGGTGCCTTTTTTGATATGGGAAACATTGGCATAGAACTCTTAACAAGGTACTCATTTGCATCCATCACTTTTCTTATGAAGAACTTCCACCCTTTTATCTCCTCAAACTGCCTCTTGACATTTGGATTATGGGTAAGGAGGTCTCTCTCTATGAACTGTCGCTCAAGGGTGAGCGACCCTTGGGGCCACCATTCCCAGAACTTCAGATATGCTTTCTCGCTCACGAATCTATCAGCCCACACCTCGGGCTTTTTGGACCTGGCCAACCATCCCACATTGGTATCACCCCCTCTCCCGTCATCCGGGACCTCGTCATTCTCATCAACATTAATAGGGCAGCTGGTGAGGCCGATGTTGTAGCAGGTGGGGAAGATGGTGCCGAAGCCTCACTACCTCCCTCTAAGCCATCACACGACTCATAAGAGGAGGCAGGTTCATAAGCTAAATGAAATCTTCCTCGAAATTGTGTGGAGACATGTGTTGGCACGAAGTCTTCTTTAGAAGCTTCCCGGGATGGGACATATTCACTGGTATCAGAATGGTCCACGGCTTTATCCGTATCTTTAATGGAGGCTCTTAATTTTATGATAGACTTTTGCACTGCTAGGGGTAGCTTAGTCTTTCCTTTACCCCTGCCTCGGTAGGGTTCTGCTCTCCCTTTGGACGTATCACCTCTACCTCGGGAATGGACCATTGTCTGCAACATACAAGTAGTGAAATATAATCATAATAGGGCTTCAAGCATGTGTTAAAATAGTACAGATGAAATGCAAACATTGCTTCTCATAACAGGGCAACATGGGCCGCGTAAAAGTGAATGCGACCGCGAAGAGGTCAGGCTCAAACTACTGACTCTCTGTACTTGATCAAATGCAGACCGTGAAAAATAGAACGTGGCCGCAAATGACCCATCGCAGACCACATAAAAGTAAACGCGTCCGCGGAGGCAAATGATAAGCTCTCTGATGTTTAAAAGCGCGGACCGCGAAAACTTGGACGCGGTCGTGAAGGACCAACCGTGGATTGCGGAAAAATTGACCGCGACCGTGAAAGCTAAACAACCCTTAATGTTTTAAGTTAGGGTATCGCAGACCACAAAGTTTTGGACGTGGCCGCATACCCTATCGCGGATCGCAAAAAATGATTATTGCCGTGAAATTCATATGAAATCGGTACTGAAGAACACTGATAACTAGGGTTTTAACTAATTGTGCAAATTATAGAAATTAAACATGCAAAGTTACTAACCCCAGCCCCCACAAGGCAAACAAACACTACCCACATGTATTTAAGCAACAATGAGGCATTAATTTGACATTATGGCATGCTTTTAACCCTAACTAAAAAGAAAAATTAAAACAAAAAGAAAAGAAAAGAAAAGGATAAAATCAAATCATTGAAATGAACATACCAGTTGTATAATATGGTAGGAAATCTACACTTGATGAAAATGAGATGAATTTAAAACCAAGTAGAGATGCACAGTGTTTTAGAGGAGTTTGAACTTAGGGTTCGTAAACTATAAAATGAATTAAGAACCTCTATTTATACTTAGACCCAGTGAACCCCTCTGACTTACCTGAGTGCGGCTGTGAAGTTTTGTTGCGGTCTGCATTCATTACCTGTTTGGAGCTCAATTGAATGCGGTCCGCGAAAAAATGGTAGCGGGCACACAAATTGTGCGGAACGTGGAATTATGCATGCAGCCGCGAAGGCTTAAGGATTTTCAACATGCCAACTTCAGAGAATTGGCAATTTCTATCAACCAGTTGCGCGGTCCGCGTCAGAATTGTGCTACCGCGAAGTGCTAAAGCAGCCCGCATAATTTTGATCGGGGTCCGCGAAATTCCATCACTTAGCCAATTTTTTCTTGTCAAAATCCTGCATTGAACAACCAATTCTAACATACACTTCACAACGAGTTAGTCCAAAATAATGCCTAATCTAGGAAGAAAACCAAACAGAAAGAAAAACACATGGGTTGCCTCCAAGAAGGGCCTGATTTAACATCGCGACACGATGCATGTTACTATCATTCACTTGAAATGGATCAATGCCACAACGTGGCTATTATCAACCTTACCAAATTAGTGCTTCACTTGGTGGCCATTGACTTAAAGGTCTCACCATTCTTTTTTTTCAAATCTAGAGCACCAAAAGGAGTTACATGCACCACTTCAAAGGGATCGCTCCACTTTGACTTTAGCTTCCCGGAAACATCCGTAACCGAGAGTTGAATAAGAACAAGGTCACCTTCTTTGAATTCTTTGTTCAGGATATACTTATCATATAGGTACTTCATCTTGTCCTTATACAAAGAAGAACTGGAGTAAGCATGGAATCGGAACACATCAAGTTAATTCAATCGCTCCACCCAAAGTTTGGCAGCTACATCCCACTCTAGGTTCAACTTCTTCAAAGCCCACATGGTCTTATGCTCTAATTCCACCGGGAGGTGACATGCTTTCCCAAATACCATCCGATACGGAGACATACAAATTAGAGTTTTGTAAGTTGTTCTATAGGCCCATAAAGCATCGTCAAGTTTCCTTGACCAATTAGTCCGGGTTGCATTGACAGTTTTGGATAGAATACTCTTAATCTCCCTGTTAGAGACCTCAACCTGTCCACTTGCCTGGGGGTGATAGGGGGTTGACACCTTGTGAGTGACACCATACTTGGAGAGTAAAGTGTCAAAGGCTTTATTGCAAAAATGAGAACCCCCATCACTAATAATGGCCCTTGGGGTGCCGAATCTTGTGAATATATTTTTCTTTAAGAAAGCCACCACACTCCGTGCTTCATTGTTAGGCAAAGCCACAGCTTCAACCCATTTGGAAACGTAATCCACATCAACAAGAATATAGGTGTTCCCACACGAACTCACAAATGGACCCATAAAGTCGATGCCCCATACATCAAAAATATCAATCTCAAGGATGGTAGTGAGAGGCATCTCATTCTTCTTGGAAATCCCACCGGCTCTTTGGCAATCATCACACTGCTTAACAAGCTCGCTAGCTTTTTTGTACAAGGTAGGCTAATAGAATCCATAACTTAGGACCTTTATAGCAGTTCTCGCCCCACCATGGTGACCACCATAGGGTGAGGAGTGAAAAGCTTCAAGAATACCTAATCGCTCTTCTTCTGGAACACATTTTCGGATAACACCATCGGTGCAAATTTTGAAAAGATATGGCTCGTCCCAATAATAATCCAAGAAATCTCGTTTGAGCTTCTTCCTTTGGTTTGAAGAGAACTCATTCAGGACAATTCTGCTCACAAGATAGTTAGCCATATTGGCAAACCAAGGCATCCCGGTCAAAGACATGGAAATGAGTTGTTCATCCAGAAACGAATCATTAATTCAAGGCCATCATGGGGCCTCCCCTCCTCTTCCAAACGGGACAAGTGGTCCAACACTTGATTCTCACTCCTTTTTCGGTCTATGAATTTAAGATCAAACTCTTGTAGAAGAAGTACCCATATCATCAATCTAGCCTTTTAGTCCTTCTTACTCATCAAATAACAAAGCGTCGCGTGATCGGTGTGAACAATCACTTTGGTAACCATGAGGTATGGGCGGAACTTTTCCATAGCAAAGAAAATGGTTAAGAGTTCTTTCTCGGTCACCATATAGTTGACTTGGGCATCATTCATGGTCTTGATAGCATAGTAGACCGGATGGAGTATCTTGTTGATTCTTTGCCCCAATACCGCTGTCACACCTCCTTTTTCCGCGCCCGGGGGCGCAGGGGGAGTTTTTCCAATTAAAGGACAATCGAAACGGGATTGGTTTAATTATTTCAGAGTCGCCACTTGGGAGATTTAGGGTGTCCCAAGTCACCAATTTTAATCCCGAATCGAGGAAAATAATGACTCTATATTACAGTCTGCGTACCAGAAATCTAGATAAGGAATTCTGTTAACCCGGGAGAAGGTGTTAGGCATTCCCGAGTTCCGTGGTTCTAGCACGGTCGCTCAACTGTTATATTTGGCTTATTTATCTGATTTTTAATACACTATGAACTTATGTGCAAATTTATCTTTTAACCGCTTTATTATTATTGTTTTTACAAGAATGTGAACATCCGCTTAAAATATATCTTTGGACTGTGTCACATGAAATGCACCCACAATCCGAAACATATTTTATTTGATGTTTTAGGATTTGGATTTGGGTCGCATGAAATACACACCCGAGTTTAAGAAAATTAGATTATTAAAGGTGCGCCTAAAGAGACTATCGCATTATTATTTTGCGGAGGCCGTGAAATTCGCTAAACAACCCTCCTGAATTCTAAGCAATTTTAAACAAGTATTTATTGAGGGCCCCGCAATTTGTATTTTTTATTCGGCGAGGCTCATCTCATTCTTATTTTTTTTAAAAGAATTTGCAACGTCATGGAAATGCACCTCGGGCCACGCCACAATCAATGTACCCGTGATTAGAGACACATTTCGATTTCGTTGAGATTTGGATTTGGGTCACATAAATGTGCACCCGAGTTTAGGGAGATGACATTATTAAAGGCGCGCCTAAAGCAACTAGCGCATTATTATTTTTGGGGTAGGGCCGTGAAACTTGCTAAACGGCCCGTCCCGGAATCTAAGTATTTAATATATACGTTTAGAGGGCCCCGCGGCTTGTGTTTTTTTTTTTTATTTTTCTTTTTATTTTTGCGAGGCTCGTCTCATTTTCACTTTTAAGGGAAACTTAAAACAACTACAATTTCCTACTAGTGAAGCCATCCGAGTTTAAAAAAAAAAAACGATTCTAACCGGTAATAATATCCATAAAAAAAATGAAAAATAGAATAACCTCGTTCATATGCTCATATTAACTTTGAGCATGCAGTAACTAAACATAAAATACCATTTTTAACACAACAACAAAAATTGCATCGTTGACATTCATAAATATAGGATATTTTCATTTATTGCCTTGAACCATAATATGCAAAATGAATGAAATGAAACAAAGGACGAAGAACACCAACCTTCGAACTTCGACAATCCTAGAACGACAAACAGTGCCTCCTACGAAACTTGAACCGGACTTCACCGAACATGGAACAACGACGAAAACTCGGAACGACCTCGACGTTCCGGACCTCGACGAACAAAAGACGACCTCGATGAAATAGAAAGCTTGGCCGAAAAACTGTTGTTGCTGCCGGATTTTCGAGAGGTTAGCTGCTGCTGGATTTTCGAGAGGTTAGCTGCTGCTGGATTTTCGACGCAGCAGGTTGGCGCAAGAAATGCAACAGGAAGAGGTCGTTTGGATGCGAAGAAGGAGGAGCTATGGAGTGTCGTTGGTGCAGTGACGACGCGGCAACAATGGTGGGTCGTTTGTGCAGTGATTAATGGCTGGAGCTCAGACGTGAGAGAGTGGTTGGTTTTGGGTTATGTTCGCCGGACATGGTGGAGAGCTCGACAACGCAGCAACAGCTGCTCGAGTTCCGGCGAGTGGGCAGTAGGGTTTTGGGTCGTGGGGGTGGTGGTTTTTGCGGTGGTTTTTTTTGGTTTTCCCAAGGAGGAAGACGATGGGAAGGTGACGGGCAGTAGGGTTTTGGGTGTTTGTTGACGGGGTCGAACGGTGGAGATGGAGTTTGGGCAGTAGGGGTGTTGGTCCGGTGCTGGGGGGGGTTCAGACGGTGGAACCCTTAGGGTTTTTTTTTCTTTTCCCTTAAAGAAGAAAGAGGAACAGTAGTATCTGTTCCTCAAAAATTCTCAAAATCCCGTTCTTTTTTTAATTCCAAAATCCCTTTTCCTTCGTTCTTTTTCGTTATCCTCCGTGTATTTAGCATGGGTTTTGCCCTCAAAAAATGAGCCCACGCGTGGTGGGGTTCAAGGCATATGTCCCCCACGCGTGGTGGGGTTCCCCATGTGTCCTGGACACTGTTTATTATGGGCTAGGTCCGAAAATTAGGCTTAAAACCGGGTAGTTTAAACCCGAATATTATTCTTTTGCCCAGACCCGAGAAATAGGAACACGTTGCTTAACTAGTCCTACGTAAGTAAAATAACTACCAAAAATAAGACTAGTATTTAAACAAAACTACATCTTTTTTAAATATTTTTTCAAGATTTAAAATAGCTACAAAATATTAATGAAACTATTTTTTTTGTAATTTTCGTTTTTTTAAATATTAAGATAAAATATGAGGTAATATTTTTGTATTTTTCAAAGTTAAAAATGACTATAGAATATTAATAAAACTATTTTTTGTAATTTTCGTTCTTTAATAAAGACAAAAATATGACGTAATATTTTTGTATTTTTCAAAATTATAATGACTGCAAACATTGATAGAACTATATTTTTTGTAATTTTCGAATTTATATAAAGTACCAAAATAAAGTACAATTTTTGTATTTTTCAAATTTATGAGAGATACATAAACTAAAATTTATATATATTTTTTGAAATTTTTCTTTTTGCAACGAAATAAAGTAAAATAGTTAAAATAGCTATACTAGTCCTAAATTAGATATTTAAGCTTAAGAACGTAAAAATTCCCGGGGAGGGTCAAAAATCACGTGCTTACAGCTGCCCCTCTTTGACTGGAAACACGAAGAGTTTTCCGACAAAGAACGACTAGACGTGTTTTTGACCCGACCATTACTTGGACGGACTACACTTGAGGAAAGGGAGGGAATGTGACCGAGCCCTGGTATCCGAGCTGCCTACATATCCTTGGTTATACAGGAATCAGGCCACGTGTAGTTCGGAAATGAGAGAGATAGTGAAGTTGTACCGAGGTGGAGAGCCGATCGAGGTGTCGTTCCGTTGAGGTTCCGGTCCGCGGTCCTGTCATTACAACAAAAATGAAAACTGAAAAAGACTAACTAAGCCTATCAGCTACTAGTTACAAGGATTCCTATCTCTTAAGTCTTCTGAAACTTGGTCTTGAGTCTTGAATGGTGCTTCATACAGACTTTTGGACTTGAACCTTGATACTTTTGTAGGCGCTAGTTCTTGAGCAGATCACATTTGTTCTCCACATCCGTGCTTCGGATTCATTCATTTTTCTCTTTTTCTTTTTCTTCTTTTTTTTCTTTTTGTTTTTTTGTGACTAGCTTTTGTTGACCCTCTCAGACTGTTGACTCGCATTCTTGGGGCGAGATTCTTGTTGCTTCTATCTTGGATTGAGTGCTGGGGATTTTTGTTGTAATCCTTCTGCTCTCCAGTGGGTCACTGCTTGATTTTGAAAAATGTTTTCTCCGTTCTACAGGCGGGTCCCTGACAATCAAAACAAACAAAACAAACAAAATTTCCTAACCCAGTTTGTACTGGGAAGGTTTGTGAGTCGTTAGCAAAATTGTAACTCACTTACACTACTGATGCAATGATGAGAGTAAACTAAAGACTAGGCTAGGATGTGCATCTCCTAGGAGTAAAACCAAAACTCTTGCTAGCAAATGTGTCTGCTAAAATAAAACCTCAATGACTCAAACTAGAAAGTGTGTCTTCTATGGTTGAATCGGAATGAGCTAAACTAGGAAGTGCATCTCCTAAGGGTGAAAACTCTAGTGACTAGAACTAGGAAGTGTGTCTCCTATGAACCTGAAAGACCTTGATTAGGAAGTGCGTCTCCTACGGGTAAACTTCAAAACTGGACTAGGAATTGTGTCTCCTATGGTCGAACTTAAAAATGAATCAAACTAGGAAGTGCATCTCCTAGGGGTGAAATCTTTTTAGGAAGTGCGTCTCCTATTGGTGAAACTGAACTTAGGAAGTGCGTCTCCTACTGGTGAAACTTATCTTAGGAAGTGCGTCTCCTACTGATAAAACTTGCTTTAGGAAGTGCGTCTCCTATGGTGAAACTGAACTTTAGGAAGTGCGTCTCCTATGGTGAAACTGACTTAGGAAGTGCGTCTCCTATGGGTGAAATGAACTTAGGAAGTGCGTCTCCTATGGTGAAACTGAACTTTAGGAAGTGCGTCTCCTATGGTGAAACTGACTTAGGAAGTGCGTCTCCTATGGGTGAAATGAACTTAGGAAGTGCGTCTCCTATGGTGAAACTGAACTTTAGGAAGTGCGTCTCCTATGGTGAAACTGACTTAGGAAGTGCGTCTCCTATGGTGAAACTTATTTTAGGAAGTGCGTCTCCTACTGATAAAACTTGCTTAGGAAGTGCGTCTCCTACTTGTGAAACTGAAACTTAGGAAGTGCGTCTCCTATTGGTGAAAATGGATTTAGGAAGTGCGTCTCCTATTGGTAGAACTGAATTTAGGAAGTGCGTCTCCTATGGTAAAACTGAACTTAGGAGGAAATGCATCTCCTATGGGTAAAACTAAAACTTAGGAGGAAATGCATCTCCTATGGGTAAAGACGTGGAATGTATGCCTCTGTTATCTGGGCGGGCTCCCAATTTCAATACTTAAAAGTAAAGACTGAATGTATTCCTCTGTTATTATGGGCGGGCTCCCAACTTCAACACTTAAAAGTAAAAAAACTGAATGTATGCCTCTGTTATCTGGGCGGGCTCCCAATTTCAACACTTGAAAGTAAAGACTGAATGTATGCCTCTATTATCTGGGCGGGCTCCCAATTTCGACACTTGAAAATAAAAAGACTGAATTTATGCCTCTGTTATCTGGGCGGGCTCCCAATTTCAACACTTGAAAAGTAAAGACTGAATTTATGCCTCTGTTATCTGGGCGGGCTCCCAATTTCAACACTTGAAAGTAAAGACTGAATGTATGCCTCTATTATCTGGGCGGGCTCCCAATTTCGACACTTGAAAATAAAAAGACTGAATTTATGCCTCTGTTATCTGGGCGGGCTCCCAATTTCAACACTTAAAATTAAAGACTGAATGTATTCCTCTATTATTATGGGCGGGCTCCCAATTTCAACACCTAAAATAAAAGACTGAATTTATGCCTCTGTTATCTGGGCGGGCTCCCAATTTCAACACTTAAAATTAAAGACTGAATGTATTCCTCTATTATTATGGGCGGGCTCCCAATTTCAACACCTAAAATAAAAGACTGAATTTATGCCTCTGTTATCTGGGCGGGCTCCCAATTTCAACACTTAAAATTAAAGACTGAATGTATTCCTCTATTATTATGGGCGGGCTCCCAATTTCAACACTTGAATGTAAAAACTGAATTTATGCCTCTGTTATCTGGGCGGGCTCCCAATTTCAACACTTAAAATTAAAGACTGAATGTATTCCTCTCATTATACAGGTGGGCGCCTGGGACATGAAATGCAAATACTGAAATGTATTCCTCTCGTTATTCAGGTGGGCGCCTGGCTGTAAAGATATGAAAAATGATATGCCCGCATTATACTGGTGGGTGACCTAGAATATGAAATGAACAGACACAAGCGTATTCCCGCATTATACTGGTGGGTGACCTAGAACAGAAATGAAAAGACAGAAATGTATTCCTCTCGTTATTCAGGTGGGCGCCTGTCTGTAAAACCTGAAATAAAAAGACTGAAACCAACATATCCTATTTGAGGGCGGATGAACCCGACAGATCCTATTTGAGGGCGGATGAACCCAACAAATCCTATTTGAGGGCGGATGAACCCAACATATCCTATTTGAGGGCGGATGAACCCGACAGATCCTATTTGAGGGCGGATGAACCCAACATATCCTATTTGAGGGCGGATGAACCCAACATATCCTATTTGAGGGCGGATGAACCCAACAGATCCTATTTGAGGGCGGATGAACCCAACAGATCCTATTTGAGGGCGGATGAACCCGACATATCCTATTTGAGGGCGGATGAACCCGACATATCCTATTTGAGGGCGGATGAACCCGACATATCCTATTTGAGGGCGGATGAACCCAACATATCCTATTTGAGGGCGGATGAACCCGACAGATCCTATTTGAGGGCGGATTAACCCGACAGATCCTATTTGAGGGCGGATTAACCCGACAGATCCTATTTGAGGGCGGATTAACCCGACAGATCCTATTTGAGGGCGGATTAACCCGACAGATCCTATTTGAGGGCGGATTAACCCAAACATATCCTGTTTGAGGGCGGATGAACCCAAACATATCCTTAAGACTTGAAAATGTCTTACCTCGAATATTTGCTGGGGATTGGGATGAATTTTCCTTTTCTACCTTCCCCATTTTTATTATTATTCCTTTTTTTTATTTATTTATTCCTTTTTGTTTTGTTTTTGCATAGCTTCTCCCTTCAAAGAATACCTCCCTTGATTTACTTACCTGTTGGGGGGTAAAATGTTATCAGCTGGGGGTACCTGACTTCCAGAAAATTTTCTAAATGGAAGGAAAATTTTCTGCCCCAGTTTGATAATATCCCTTGTGGCATGCGTTTCTGCCTCAATGCCATTTCCCTTACCTGTTTCAAATCAAACAAAATTGTTAGTTTAAAACATGGTGGTTGGTTGTGATACTCCCAATGGGATGGCTTTTCCTTTTTTCCTTCCTTGCTTTGCGTTGCACAACTTGTTGGGGATGATATTATGTGCTAGGGATAATCCCTTCCTGCTGGGGGATATCCCTCTTCTTTTGTGGCATAGCTTGGAAACTGGCATTTTCCCCGACCTTTTAGTCTAGCATTGATTTCGCCAAATCATGCTCACTGCTCTCCTTGCTTTGAGGTTTATATTCCCTTTGCTGGGGATATGTTTCTTGACACTGGCCTCGCGTTTGCTCCCTACTGACTATACCACTTGGATGTACTAGTCAGATCTCATTTTGGAAAGCTGATGGCCTATTTGAAGTCATTTCATACCTGTTCTGACCAGACATACTCTATTGGGGATTTTTCTATGAAAGGAAAAAGATGAAAGGGAACAGGATAAAAAGACAAAGGAAGAAACATGACTCTTTAACAAAAGAAACTATAAATAAAAACCCTATCAAATGCAGATACCGACTCTAATGGCCATGACATGCGTATGTGGCCTATCCTTTACCGCCAATCATCTTTCAAGATCCTCAATTGGCGATTCCCCATCTGATTCCCAATCTTATTCGACTTGCAGTGCCCGAAGGGTTTTCACTGTCAAGCCTCTCTCATTTTGGTTTTTTCTCAGCTTTCATCGCCTTATGGTGCCTGTGAAGGTTTTCACCGATAAGACTCTCTCATTTGTATCATTTTCCAGCTGGGGATTTGGAGTGTCGTCGGCACGACTCTTTCTGCTGGAGATTAGAGTCCCTTATGCTGTGGAATAGAATGTTATGTTCGCCGGTAAGACTCTTCATTTGTCTGACTTGGCATCTTTTGAAGGCTGGTCAGAAGGTCTTTCTTTGGACCGTAATGTGGGTTTTGGATAGGCTAGAAAGAAAAGGGTATAAAAAGGCTCAAAAATACATTAATTTTTTGGGTTATTAGTTACAACCTTCGGAATTAGATTTATTTACGACGACCGCAACCTCTGCCGCAGTTTCTTGCTTGGGGATATTTTTTGATTTTTTGATTTTTTTTTCATTTTTCAAAACTATGACCGAGCCGTGAAGCGCCTACGTATCCTCTTTGAGGAATCAGGTCAAACGTAGTTCCCAATTCCTCTTTTTCATCTGACTTTCTCTTTTTTTTGCTTTTTGTTATCCTTTTTCTTTTCTCTTTTTCTTTTCTCTTTTCTTTTGTCGTTTTTTTTTCTCTCTTTTTCTTTTATTTTTCTTTTTCCATTTTGTTGTTTTCTTTTCTTTCTTTTCTCTTACCTACCATGCTTGCGTATTTTATTCGTTGCTACTAATTCCGAACGAGGGGTATGAAAATAAATAAGGCTCAAAAGGGGTAACGAGGGGTAAAGTGTTTGGGTAGCAGAACAAAATGCCTTCGTCATTCCAGTCTTCAAAATATGCCAAGTGCAAACAACACGATTTAAATTTGTAGTCTCTTCTGATGGTGCTGGACTTGACAATTATATTCAACATCTGTTTGTTCATTTGTCACTTCTAAAGCACCGTTGGGCGACACTCTCATTCTCATTATTATGAACGACCCTCATGCCAATTTAGGCGAATCTTTCTTTAACGGTTTTCTTTGTGTTTAACTTGCCCCAGTTCCACATGACTCGGGCTCCAAATAATCTCAAACCGTTCTTATTTCCTTTAAATGCTTTGATCACCTTTCCAGGGTTTTATGATTAACTTTTAAGATTAGGCCCAAACTGGGTGCGCATGTCATGTCCCTAGAATCGGCATTGAACAAAATGATAAAAGGACTACCGGTGAAATGGTTTGAATAACAAAACAAACGAAATAAAATCCTAAACAACCTGGACAAAACTTAAACAAACCGCTATGACAAAACGGAAAGATAAGCGGAAAGATATTGACACAAAACAAAATCCGAATTACAATCCTAATAATCCGAACAAACAGGAATGACAACAAAATAAGCCACCAACTGCTTCTTTCTTGTTAACCAAGGAACGGAGCGTCCTCCCATTTTATCAAAATTGGCCTTTTAACCACTGAGCTTTGCATCAATACTGCCAAGACCATTACCAGCTTCCATATCTCCGTCAACAAGTTTCCAACAGGATTCGGGTGCTTCTGTCATCAGGCCTGATCCTCGCAGAGTGTGCATCATGAGGTGCAAGTAAAGGATTTCGGGTGTCATTGTCCGGCTTACCACAAACCAACCACCTTAAGTTTATGCTTCAAAACAAAACAGGTGACAACATCTTTTTTTCGTTTTTTTTTTTTCTTTCTTTTTTTTTTTTTTTTTTTTTTTCTCTTTCTTTTTTTTTCCGATTTTTCTTTCTTCTTTTTTTCATTGCTTTTTCATTTTGCTTTTTCTATTTTTTCTTTTTCTTTTTCATTCTCTTTTTTGCTTTTTTTTTGTTGTGGTCGAATCTTATGGAGATTGCCTACGTATCATGACCCCGCATGAATCAGACCTTGCGTAGTTCGTGCCAATAAAATAAACAATAATGAACATTTTTTCTTTTCACTTTCCTATTAAAACCAACTGGGTTTCAAAGGTTTAAAGATGATCTACAAACTTGAAAATCAAATAACCCATATACTTTAATCAAGAGATTTATAAACTCAAAACAAAAGGCTAACTCCCTTTCTCTGTTCGACAAATGCAACCAAATGGTTATTTTTTGCAAATGTGGCCCCTTCCAAATTTCACATGAATTTTGAGGCCGGGGAGGATTATTTCGACACTTTACAAACTTGTCCATTCTTTTACGAAAATAACCTTTCGACAACTGAAAGATACTCTAAGGCTATTTCGGCAAGAACGGTTTAAGACGCGGCCGAAGCTGGCTCGGCTATTTTTTCATTTTTCTTTTGACTAAACATCCAAACGGCATTCACCCGACCGTTGACTCTTTGTTTTTTTTTCAAATTATGATAAAAACATTGTATTGCAAACACGGCCTTTCGACGTCTCGGGGACGAAGCTTTTTAAGGCTGTGTGGGTCAACTGGACCAAAATCCTAAACATGACCCAAAGGTGGCTGTTTATGCAAAGTCAGCCTTCCGGCGTCCCTTTTGGGAACATTCGGCTATTTATGACAAAACAACATCACCTGACTTATTTATAACTCTTTTTATCGTTTTTCAAAATTAGAAAAGTCAATATTGCGAACACGGCCTTTCAACGCCTCGGGGACGAAGATTTTTAGGCTGTGTGGGTCCATATCTCAAAATGACCCAAAGGCGGCTGTTAATGCAAAGTCAGCCTTCCGGCGTCCCTTTCGGGAACATTCGGCTATGTCTTGATAAAACAGCGTCACCTGACTTCTTTATGACAAAATTAAAATTTGACACATATTTTTTTTATTATTATTATTTATTTGTTTTTGGCTTTTAGCAAAAGGTGGGGTTGGACCCGATGAGGGTTGCCTACGTATCTCACATCCGGTGAGAATCAAACCCGCGTAGTTCGGGCGAATAAACTATTTTTGAGAAGACCCTTTTCCATTTCTATTTTTTTTATTATTATTCTTTTTTCACAACAATCAAATAGACTATTATTCTATTATTTTTCATTTATAACAATCAAACGAATTAACGAAAAACATAAAACATTCCTTCTTTTTGAGAAGGTGGGGTTGGACCCGATGAGGGTTGCCTACGTATCTCACATCCGGTGAGAATCAAACCCGCGTAGTTCGGTCCAATGAACTACTTTAAAAGAAGAAAGGAAGCATTTTTGATTGATTTTCTTTTTACAAGAAACATTTCTAAGATATATTTTGGAATTTTCATTTGCTTTTTTTTTTTTTATTCTAAAGAAGAAGAAGAAAATATTTTTTGGAATTTTACCTTTAATAAAAGAAATGCTTCTAAACTGTTTTTTTTTTTTAACTTTGAATTTTCTAAAGAAGAATCAAAATATTTTCGGATTTTATATTTATCTATTTTATCTTTTTGAATTTTGAACTTTCTTTTGAAATTTTTTTTTTGGATTATATATATACTTATTTTTGGAACAAATAATAAAATCACATTCAACGCCGGACTCTTTTTATTTTTATTTCTGGCATTTTCATAGACAAACAAAATAAAATAAAATAAAACATTTTTTTTAAAAAAAACAAACTCTTTTTCATTTTCATTTAATGACAAAACAAACTATTTTCTTTAATATTTAAAAAAAACAGACAGAACAATGATGATTTTTTTTATTATTTTCCCTTTGCTTTTAATATAACAAACTAACAAGACATTTTTTCATTTTCAAAATTTCGGCAGAGTTTCGACTCTACTCGGACTTTTATGCTGTTATTTTCTCTTTTTTTTTCACGATTTTCTTATATGTGGAAAATGATGACAACATACAAAATCTTTTAAATTTTCATGCTTTGTTTTTATTTGTATTATTATTTTTTTATATTTATTGTTATTTTCTTTCAAAAATGTGGCATGAGAGACATAATGATTTCCAAGACTTCTTGGATTCCGCAAATGCTCCCCATGCGCTTTTCCCAACATATGAAGCGTGGGGGACATATGGGAATTCCAAGACTTCTTGGATTCCACAAATGTTCCCCATGTGCTTTCCCAAAAAGCAAGCGTGGGGGACATAGGGAATTCCAAGGCTTCTTGGATTCCACAAATGTTCCCCATGCTTTGATTAAAATAACATCATGCTGGAAATGACCAAATGACCCATTCGCCCTTGACTGAATATAACATGTAGCACATAGGATGCCATAAGATGGTCTATTATTTTCAGGTTGCTTGTCCTAGACGGACCCAACCCCTGTGTTGAGTCCCCTAAGTCAAATGCACATGATGCAAATAAACGTTCCTACTAGGGATCCGACATGTGGCTTTGTTATACTAGGTTCAGAAAACCTGGGTCGGTGTTCTAGACAGTGTACCCGAGCGGACAACTCGAGCTGAGGAAGGAGCTCCTTTCCGGGAACCAAAAGGCCAGCCGGCTTAGAAACTTTCCGAGCCTCTTTTATTTAGGGTATGACACTAACAGAATAGGGAGTCTCAACCAGTAAGCACATCCCCGGAGGTAAGAAGAGAAAGGTTTCGGCACAGTTTATATACAGTTCAAATAATATCAAAGCGGTAAAAGCAGCATTTAGCACATTAGGCTCAAAACACGTAATAAAATCAGATAATAAACAAAGCCAAATAACAACAATTATTCTAAGCTCGAATTCTTAACCCTGAACCAGTGGTTCTGGGTTGAAATCCCCAGCGGAGTCGCCAGAGCTGTCACACCTCCTTTTTCCGCGCCCGGGGGCGCAGGGGAGTTTTTTCCAATTAAAGGACAATCGAAACGGGATTGGTTTAATTATTTCAGAGTCGCCACTTGGGAGATTTAGGGTGTCCCAAGTCACCAATTTTAATCCCGAATCGAGGAAAATAATGACTCTATATTACAGTCTGCGTACCAGAAATCTAGATAAGGAATTCTGTTAACCCGGGAGAAGGTGTTAGGCATTCCCGAGTTCCGTGGTTCTAGCACGGTCGCTCAACTGTTATATTTGGCTTATTTATCTGATTTTTAATACACTATGAACTTATGTGCAAATTTATCTTTTAACCGCTTTATTATTATTGTTTTTACAAGAATGTGAACATCCGCTTAAAATATATCTTTGGACTGTGTCACATGAAATGCACCCACAATCCGAAACATATTTTATTTGATGTTTTAGGATTTGGATTTGGGTCGCATGAAATACACACCCGAGTTTAAGAAAATTAGATTATTAAAGGTGCGCCTAAAGAGACTATCGCATTATTATTTTGCGGAGGCCGTGAAATTCGCTAAACAACCCTCCTGAATTCTAAGCAATTTTAAACAAGTATTTATTGAGGGCCCCGCAATTTGTATTTTTTATTCGGCGAGGCTCATCTCATTCTTATTTTTTTTAAAAGAATTTGCAACGTCATGGAAATGCACCTCGGGCCACGCCACAATCAATGTACCCGTGATTAGAGACACATTTCGATTTCGTTGAGATTTGGATTTGGGTCACATAAATGTGCACCCGAGTTTAGGGAGATGACATTATTAAAGGCGCGCCTAAAGCAACTAGCGCATTATTATTTTTGGGGTAGGGCCGTGAAACTTGCTAAACGGCCCGTCCCGGAATCTAAGTATTTAATATATACGTTTAGAGGGCCCCGCGGCTTGTGTTTTTTTTTTTTATTTTTCTTTTTATTTTTGCGAGGCTCGTCTCATTTTCACTTTTAAGGGAAACTTAAAACAACTACAATTTCCTACTAGTGAAGCCATCCGAGTTTAAAAAAAAAAAACGATTCTAACCGGTAATAATATCCATAAAAAAAATGAAAAATAGAATAACCTCGTTCATATGCTCATATTAACTTTGAGCATGCAGTAACTAAACATAAAATACCATTTTTAACACAACAACAAAAATTGCATCGTTGACATTCATAAATATAGGATATTTTCATTTATTGCCTTGAACCATAATATGCAAAATGAATGAAATGAAACAAAGGACGAAGAACACCAACCTTCGAACTTCGACAATCCTAGAACGACAAACAGTGCCTCCTACGAAACTTGAACCGGACTTCACCGAACATGGAACAACGACGAAAACTCGGAACGACCTCGACGTTCCGGACCTCGACGAACAAAAGACGACCTCGATGAAATAGAAAGCTTGGCCGAAAAACTGTTGTTGCTGCCGGATTTTCGAGAGGTTAGCTGCTGCTGGATTTTCGAGAGGTTAGCTGCTGCTGGATTTTCGACGCAGCAGGTTGGCGCAAGAAATGCAACAGGAAGAGGTCGTTTGGATGCGAAGAAGGAGGAGCTATGGAGTGTCGTTGGTGCAGTGACGACGCGGCAACAATGGTGGGTCGTTTGTGCAGTGATTAATGGCTGGAGCTCAGACGTGAGAGAGTGGTTGGTTTTGGGTTATGTTCGCCGGACATGGTGGAGAGCTCGACAACGCAGCAACAGCTGCTCGAGTTCCGGCGAGTGGGCAGTAGGGTTTTGGGTCGTGGGGGTGGTGGTTTTTGCGGTGGTTTTTTTGGTTTTCCCAAGGAGGAAGACGATGGGAAGGTGACGGGCAGTAGGGTTTTGGGTGTTTGTTGACGGGGTCGAACGGTGGAGATGGAGTTTGGGCAGTAGGGGTGTTGGTCCGGTGCTGGGGGGGGTTCAGACGGTGGAACCCTTAGGGTTTTTTTTTCTTTTCCCTTAAAGAAGAAAGAGGAACAGTAGTATCTGTTCCTCAAAAATTCTCAAAATCCCGTTCTTTTTTTAATTCCAAAATCCCTTTTCCTTCGTTCTTTTTCGTTATCCTCCGTGTATTTAGCATGGGTTTTGCCCTCAAAAAATGAGCCCACGCGTGGTGGGGTTCAAGGCATATGTCCCCCACGCGTGGTGGGGTTCCCCATGTGTCCTGGACACTGTTTATTATGGGCTAGGTCCGAAAATTAGGCTTAAAACCGGGTAGTTTAAACCCGAATATTATTCTTTTGCCCAGACCCGAGAAATAGGAACACGTTGCTTAACTAGTCCTACGTAAGTAAAATAACTACCAAAAATAAGACTAGTATTTAAACAAAACTACATCTTTTTTAAATATTTTTTCAAGATTTAAAATAGCTACAAAATATTAATGAAACTATTTTTTTTGTAATTTTCGTTTTTTTAAATATTAAGATAAAATATGAGGTAATATTTTTGTATTTTTCAAAGTTAAAAATGACTATAGAATATTAATAAAACTATTTTTTGTAATTTTCGTTCTTTAATAAAGACAAAAATATGACGTAATATTTTTGTATTTTTCAAAATTATAATGACTGCAAACATTGATAGAACTATATTTTTTGTAATTTTCGAATTTATATAAAGTACCAAAATAAAGTACAATTTTTGTATTTTTCAAATTTATGAGAGATACATAAACTAAAATTTATATATATTTTTTGAAATTTTTCTTTTTGCAACGAAATAAAGTAAAATAGTTAAAATAGCTATACTAGTCCTAAATTAGATATTTAAGCTTAAGAACGTAAAAATTCCCGGGGAGGGTCAAAAATCACGTGCTTACAACCGCTCCTACCGCCACATCATTAGCATCACACATGAGCTCAAATGTTAAGCTCCAATTTGGTGCGGTAATGATGGGAGTGGTAGTAAACCTATACTTGAGTAGCTCAAATGCTTTCATACAATCTTCATTGAACACAAATTTTGCATCATTTTCCAACAACTTGCACAAAGGGTTCACCACCTTTCAGAAATCCTTGATAAACCGACGGTAGAACCCTGAGTGACCTAGAAAACTCATCACTCCTTTGACAGAAGTAGGAGGAGGGAGTTTTGATATCACTTTAATTTTTGCTTTATCCACTTCATACCATTCTTGGAGATTTTATGGCCGAGGACAATGCCCTCCTCAACCATAAAGTGTCACTCTCCCAATTAAGCACCAAGTTAGTCTCTTCACAACGTGCCAAGACTTTATCAATATTATCCAAACATTCATCAAAAGAATCCCCCACAACAGAGAAATCATCCATGAAAACCTGAAGGAAGTCCTCCACCATATCCGTAAATATTGCCATCATACACTGCTGAAAAGTAGCAAGTGCATTATATAGACCAAATGGCATCCTTGAGAATGCAAATGTGCCATACGAACAAGTGAAGGTGGTCTTCTCTTGGTCTTTAGGTGCAATAAGAATCTGCTTATACCCGGAATACCCATCCAAAAAGCAGTAATAAGCACGTCCGGCTAACCTATCCAACATTTGATCAAGAAATGGAAGCGGAAAATGGTCTTTCCGAGTCACTTTGTTGAGCTTCCTATAATCCATGCATACCCTCCAGCCGGTGACAGTTCTTGTAGATATCAACTCATTGTTGTCATTTGTAATCACAGTCATGCCCCATCTTTGGAAAACATTGTACCGGTGAAGTCCATGAACTATCAGAAATAGGGTAGACAATACCAGCATCCAACCATTTGATGACCTCTTTCTTGATGAGCTCTTACATGGCCTCATTCAACCTTCTTTGATGTTCCACGGAGGGTTTGGCATCCTCCTCCAATATGATTTTGTGCATGCAAAAGGCGGGGCTTATACCCCGAATATCTGCCAATGTCCAACATATTGCTTTCTTCCTCCTTTGGAGCACCGCAAGGGTGGTATCTACCTGCACGTTAGTTAAGCATGAGGAAAGAATAATAGGTAAAGTGGAACAAGGGTCTAAGAACTCATACTTGAGGTGTGAAGGCAAAGGCTTCAACTCTAATATGGGAGGCTCATCGATTGAGGGCTTTGTTGGCAGAGTCTTCCGGTTCTCAAGATCCAAGGAAAGTTTTCGGGGCTCATATATATATGAACCCATTCCATGCAAAGCATTGACATATTCCACCAAGACTTCCTTCTCATCCACTTCATGATTTAACAACACGACTTCCAATGGGTATTCCATATTAATCACAACACTTGTGTCTTCAACAATCACTTTGGTCACAAGATCCACAAATGAACATACTTCGTTGCTATTAGGCTACCTCATTGACTTGCAAACATGAAATACAACTTTTTCATTGCCCACCCGGAAGGTGAGCTCCCCTGCTTCCACATCAACTAAGGCCTTCCCTGTAGCTAGGAAAGGTCTCCCCAATATGATTGGCATCTTGTAGTCAACCTTTCAGTCAAGTATCACAAAATCCGCAGGAAGTATGAACTTGTCGACCCGAACTAGCACATCATCAATTATCCCCAATAGCCTCTTCATTGTCCTGTCCGCCATTTGCAACCTCATGGATGTGGGACTTGGTTGCCCAATCCCCAATTTCTTGAACACAAAGTATGGCATCAAGTTAATGCTTTCTCCCAAGTCACACAAAGCTTTGGCGAAATCGGCACTACCAATAGTGCATGGGATTGTAAAGGCACCGGGGTTTTCTAACTTTAGAGCCATAGAGTGCAGAATAGCACTCACTTGATGTATCATTTTGATCATTTCACAGTTCATTGACCTATTCTTTGTTACCAAGTTCTTCATGAACTTGGCATAACCCGGCATTTGTTCTAGTGCTTCAACCAAAGGCACATTTATGGACAAACTTTTTATCATATCAATAAGTGTCTTGAACTGATTCTCATTATTCTACTTTGCGAGCCTTTGAAGATATGGTGAAGGAGGCCTTGTCAAAGGAGCCTTGGCTTTGGGCACTACCGTTTTCGGTATGTCTATCACATGTTCCCTAGACGAGTTCAAATTATTTTGTGTCTCCTCCACGTTGTCATCAATGTCTATCCTCACTTCATCATTCACATTCTCATCATTCACTTGCAAATCATTGCTTGGTTCATCATCATCTTACACCAACACATCATCACTCACAGTCTTTCTTGGGTTAGAGGTACTAGCAACTCCACCTCTACCACTTCTTGTAGTCATCGCCATAGCATGGCCGTATTGTTCCCACCCTTCGGGTTTACTACCATGTCGCTTGGTAGTGCCCCCTTAGGGAGAGTATTCAAAGCTTGTGAAATTTGGTCAAGTTGGACTTCCAAGTTGCGGATAGAAGTGTTGTGGGAAGCTAATTGGGCACCGAAGTCGGCATTTTTCTTCATTATTTTCTCAAACATTCTCTCAATCCATCTCATCTCATTGTTGGAAGAGCTAGGACCTTGTGATGGATATGGAGGCGGGTTGTTTGGTTGTTGATACATCGGAGGCATTTGAAAGCCCGACCCCCGATTCCCTTGGTTATTGTTATTCCAACCTTCCAACCCCCTTGATTGTTGTTGCCTCCCCAATTACTATTATTATTGCCACCCCAATTTTCTTGATTTCCTTGGTTACCCCAATTTTGATTGTTGTGTTCCCCCAATTGCTTTGGTTGTTGTTTTTGCCACTATTCTAATTTCTTTGTTAACTTTGATTTCCCCAATTTCCTTATGATCTCCACTGTTGTTGATTCAGACCATTGCCCCGTTGACCTTGGTAGTTGTTCACATATTGAACCTCTTCACTTTGATCATCATATGAATTATCTTGATTGTACCCACTACCACTTTGCTCACATTGGTCTGGATTGTTTTGAACTTGTTGACCTCGTTGCCTTCTCTTGTTGATCATCATTTTCACTCCTGGCATTTACTTGTTTTGTACCTTGAACTTGTTGCAACTGGGCTTTGGCCAATTGGTTCATGGTAGTAGTCAACTCGGCTATAGCTTGGCCGTGGTCATGGAGCTCCTTGTGTAGGTGAATAACATTAGGATTACCTTGTGGCACATTAGCTCGACTTTTCCACGCCAAAGAAGTATCTGCCATCTCATCAAGTATTTCACACGCTTCGGCATATGGCATATTCATGAAGTTCCCCCCGGCGAGTTGGTTAACCATATATCTATTTGTTGTGTTGATGCCACGGTAGAATGTTTATTGGATTATGGCTTCGGTCAAATCATTATTCGAACATTCTTTAACCATCGTCCAATACCTTTCCCAAATCTCATGAAGCGGTTTATTTGGCTCTTATTTAAAAGCAAGGATCTCATCTCTTAGCGTCGCCATATGTCCCGGAGAAAAGAACTTTGCGATGAACGTCTTAGCCAACTCATCCCAAGTGGTGATGGAATGGTTGGGTAACCTTTCTAGCCAATCTAAAGCCTTCCCCCTTAGAGAAAATAGGAAAAGCCTTTAACCACAATGCATCCTCGGAGATATTATTTTGCTTGCTCCCCCAGCACGTATCAACAAAACCTTTGAGATGCTTACGTATCAGCACGTAGGCATTTTGGTGTGGAGCTCCGATGAAGAAATCCCTATGTTCCAAGAGTATAAGCATGACATTGGTTATTTGAAAGTTTCCTGCCCTAATCCGGGGCGGGATTATTGCACTTGCATAGCCTTCGTTGGGCAACACCCGATGTGCTACCGTTGGATGAGGGGGAGGGTTTGGAGTATTATCATGAGACAGTCGGCCTCTCCTTTGTACTTGAGGTTCAGGTTGAATCTCATCCACATGATCATCATCTACCTCCTCCCCCAATGGCAAATTTCCAAGGGCTTTATTGTTACGAGACATTTGGTACCTAAAAGCAACTAACACAAAAATTTGAAAAACGGAAGGAAAGAAAAATAAAACATACAAATACTCAGATATATAGCTAAAACCGTCTATCTTCCTGACAATGGCGCCAAATATTGATTGGTTCCAAGCCTACACTACTATTGAGTAGCGAGGATAGTCGATACAGTTTTACCCAACTAGGTCGGGATCGAATCCACAGAGAGTTAGTTTATTTGGAATTAGATTTATATCCAAGTCTAGATGCGGGTTTTGCTCTTAATTACACTTCCACAATTATTTGGTTTGTTTTCTACTTCTACTTCTATTCTATTTCATGCAATATTTGAAACTAAGTATAATATTTTTGTTGTTGATTTTCAAGGGTTTAAAGGGACTAGGGTGGTGACTTCCACCTAGGTGGATATCTAACGACAAGAATCTAGGGCAATCATGTGATTAATTGGGGTCGTAATATAGCTATCACACCCGGTTACTCACTCTATACCTCTCGGTAGTTTGAATGATTTTGCCCAATTTGGCTTTCTCAAGTCCAAATGGGTATTCATGCAGTTTAAGTGATTTTATCTCAAGTCGGGTATTACTATCTCTAGGTTTAACCCTTTAATTGGGGCTATGAATTTCTTGAGTTCACCCTAATTCCTTGTTAGCCTAGTTTTCCTAGAGTCCCTCTTTATCAAGTAGAGACTAAGTCATAAAGGCGTAAATCAGTGTTTGCAACCACTAGATCCATAGTTCTAGCATGAACTAGGCTAAATACTACTAACCCATCCACATTCAAGCCTTAAAATTCAAGACCCATCAAATACTACACTAGGGTTGGGTCACAACCCTAGCTATGGATTTAGCTACTCATGGAAATAGTAGAAATCAAAGATGAAATAAAGATAAAATTCATAATACTAGATTAAAAGATGAAAATCTAATGTTGAAAGATAATTCTAGTACAAAATTGCCAAAAATGGAATTTCCAACCGTCTCACGTGTTCAGCAAAAACATAACTTAACCTAAAAATATCAAAAAGATCTATTTATACTAAGCTGAAATTTTCGGACAAAAATGCCCCTGCGTAGGTTTCGCGATAGCGTAATTCTCACCGCGGCCACGTAAATCTGACCGCGGTCCGTGTTTTTAACTTCCGAATCTGGGTTGAGCATTATTTCGCTTGGTGCGTAATTTGCATCGCGGTCGCGTAGCAGACTACCGTGGCCGCATATTCCTACCGCGAACCACACTCCGTGTTTTTACTTGAAATGTGAACTCTCTGAACCTCAGTAACTGCGGTTCGCATAATTCCAATTGCGGGCGCGATGAGACTTTCGCGGCCGCACTTTTCTGGCGTGGACCTCGCCCAACATTTGGCCTGAAAATACACTCTCTGAATCTCCTTTTCGCAGACCGCATATTTGTTATCGCAGCCGCATTGTGGCTTTCGCGGCGCACAATATTTGTGCAGTCCGCATTTCAGATCTCCTGACCCAGTCATGGTTTTTGTTCTAGTTTTGACTCGTTTATAAGTTGATTATGCCTCCTTTGGCTCATTTTGATCAATTCTTGCAAGCAAGCATATTACATTAGTTTTCGAGAATACCTTCACGCTTTTTAGGCCCAAAACGCAAGTAAAAGAGAGCAAATAATAGGTTAAAATCCCCACTAATCAGGAGGTCATAAACATGCTATGACAGGGACACCTCATGTGACGACCCGGCCCGTCGTCACATGAGTTACTGCCCCGTTTCCTCCATTTTATTCTTCTTCATGTTTCGTCATCGGTATTCGGTGTGTAGAGTTAAATCGGATTGGTTTTGATAGGAAATGAGACACTTAGTCTCTTTAAGGAAGGCTTGTTTTGGAAAGGTTAACCGGATGTTGACTATTGAGTTATAGGGCTCGGATGTGATTTCCGGTGATTCAATTAGCTTCGGGGGTTGATATATGGCTTAGGAGTGTGATCGGAATTGATTTTGGAGGTCCGGAGTGGAATTAGGCTTGAATTGGCGAAGTTAGTATTTTGGCGAATTCCGGTTGGTAGGTGAAATTTTGATACGGGGGTCGGAATGGAATTCCGAGAATTGCAGTAGCTTCGTTAGGTGATTTTGGATGTGTGTGCAAAATTTCTGATCATTCGGAGGTGTTTTGGTCGGGTTTTTGATCAAATACGTATTTCGGAAGTTTTTAAGAAATTTAGGCTTGAATCCGATGTAATTTGATGGTTTTGGGGTTGTTTGTGCTGTTTTGATGATTGGAACAAGTTTGAATGATGTTTTAGGATGGGTTGGCACTTTTGGTTGAGGTCCCGGGGGCCTCGGGGTGATTTCGGATGGTCAATCGGACCAATCTGGGTTTTTGAAGTTGCAGATTTCAACTGAGTGTTGCAGAACATTTTTGTTCTCTGCGATCACAGGAGTGCAATTGCGATCGCATAGAAGGTTTGGGGAAGGACGTTCTGATTGCTCAATGCGATCACGGAATAGGGTATGCGATCGCATAGGTTGAGGAGGTTGTTCATTGCGATCGCATGAGGAGTAATGCGATCGCGTAGTGTTAAATGGACCTGAGGTTCTGATGGGTACTTTGTTCAATGCGATCGCGGAGTAGTGTATGCGATCGCGTAGGTTTGATTGGTGAAGCAGTGCGATCGCAGTTAAGGGGTCGCGTTCGCATAGGACATTTTGGAGGCCTGAGAAAGTTGAGCTATGCGATCGCAGAGGCTTGCATGCGATCGCATAAAGTAAAATCTGGGATGACATAAGGGTTTTAATAAACATTTCACCCGCGAACCAAGTCCCATTTCCTCCATTGTTGAGTAACCTTGGGAGCTTTTGACGAGTATTAAAGAGGGTTTTGACTGGGAATCGATTGGAGTTGAGTCCTATGGCCTAGAAACGTCATTTAATTGTAGATTCAACATCTAAATTCATGAAAATTTGATTAAAAAGGGAAGGATTAGGGCTTGACTTTTGAAATAGAAATTTGGGGGTTTGAGGGAGCATTTGAGCTCGAATTTCGGTAAATTTGATATGTATAGACTCGTGGAGAGATAAGGAATCCGGCGATGTCAATTTTTTGATTTTTCGAGAAGTGGGTCTGGGGCTCGGGTTTTGCCAATTTCGTGATTTTCGATATTTTTCGAGTCTTTTCGATTGGGTTGTATTCCCTTAGCCTATTGTAACGTATTACTTGTGGTTTTGATCAGATTCGACGCTCGAGGAGGTTGATTTGCGAGGCAAGGGAGTAGCGAGCTAGGATTTCGGCCTGCTTGAGGTGAGTAATGAATGTAAATGATGTCCTGCGGGTTTGAAACCCCGGATTTGCACATCGTAGTGCTATATTGAGGTGAGACACGCGCTTGATGATGAGCGCGGGTCGTTTACTATTTGGTATTGTGACTTGGTCCGTCCCGAGTGATGCTTCTACTGCGTATTTGATTAAAGCTTATTTGTTATCATCATTATTTGGACCGATTGTCATATTTGGGCTTCTTGCCAATTCTTTGAACCCTCCGGGGAGTTTATTTACTATTTCCTCACTGTTTGACTTACTACTTGAACTCAGTCGTACCATTTTCTACTATCTTACAACTCAACCACTTTTACTCGATTTTTGAAACTAAAAGATATATTAAATGATGTTTTGGGCTGAGAACTACTATTTTACTATTGCCCGAGGAGCTTATATGATTTCTGGACTGAGTACGGCCAAGGGCCATATGTGAGCATACTATGGGATCGGGCTGTCAGCAGTGTTATACTGATATTGATATGAGGCTGAGGGCCTAGATTTGATGCCACTAGATGGCTTGATATTGCGCTTGGGCCGCAAGGGGCCCCTCCTGGAGTCGGCACACCCCTAGTGAGCGCCGTTGACGATAAATAAATGGAGCGGGCTGCACGCCGCAGCGGGTACTATAGCGTACCGTTCTATGTGTTGATTTCTCTTTATATGTCTGTCACTTAACTGCTTATTTGTTGTAGTATTTCTACATTTCGCTTCCATTGGTTTATTACTCTCATATTACTTGTTTTTAAACTGCCGCAGTGTAGATTACTCTGTGTTTTCCATAATTTCTTATTCTCAGTCATTATTTATGCTTATTACTCACTGGGTCGGAGTACTCACATTACTCCCTACACCTTGCATGCAGATCCAGGTGCATCTGAGGCTGAGTGAGGATTATTTCAGTTGAGCAGCGCATATCCGGGAGCATCGAGGTAGCTGCATGGCGTCCGCAGCCCTGATCTCTCCCTTCTATCTTTGTTATTAATTAGTATTCCCTAGATGGACATATATTAGGTTGTTAAACTTGTACTAGAGGCTCGAGACTTGTGACACCAGATCTGTATGGGCTACGTAGTGGTATTATCATCTGACTTTCCGCATATTTAACTCGTTGTCTTAAACTCTTATTGGAATAATTTAGCAATTTAACTGTGTTAACTGATAATGATTTTCATAAGAAAATAGAAAGGGTTTTTAGTTGGTCAGGCTTGCCTAGCAGTGTGTTGGGCGCCATCACGACCGGGGTTGGGGTCGTGACACCTCAAAGAGTTGCTGAGCGACCGAGGACGAACCAATTTTGCCAGAGGACGTGAACAACATCAAGGACCACCGAAACCGCCCTCGCCTACTCGCACCATCCATATGATCATTGGTAGCGGCGACGATGCTTCTATCAATAGTGTGAAATCCACCACGACCCACAAGATCAAACGGTCAATCACCTATGAATTGTATGACGAACTCGAAGAAAATATCATCTTCGATAAGTCGGATACCCACAGTTTGGCTTTCCCTCACTGTGATGACATGCTTATCACTTTACGAATTTTAGATACCGATATGAGATGCATTATTGTAGACGATGGAAGCAGAACGTGCATTATCCACCCTCGAGTACTTGCACAAATGAAACTCGAGGATAAGATAATGTCGCGCTGCATCATGCTAACATGTTTTAACAATGCAGTTGAGCGAACGTCCAGCGAGATCACGCTCCCCGTCCTAGCCGCAGGAATCACTCTGGAAACCATATTCCATATCAAGACACAACGTACAATGCCATAATAGGGCAACCATGGGTACACACCATGAGAGCCATCCCCTCCCGCTTGTACCAAGTCATCAAATTCCCAACTTCTTGGGGAATATTCAGTATACGGGGGGAACAACACACATCCCAGGAATGCTACTGCATCGCTCTAGATACTACGGTCACTCAACAAACGAAGGAGAAAAAACAGGCATAGCAATCAACTAGGTCGAGGTCTGACGAGGACATCATCAAAGACCCCGATACGGTCGAAGCCGTAGAATCAACCATAGAAGAACTTGACTCCGTTCAATTAGATAGTAACAACCACAGCAAGAAAGCTTACATCGGCTACAAGCTTCAATATTCAGGTAAATTTTCTCAATTCTTAACCACTAACATAGACTTATTTGCTTTCAGCCATGCAGATATGCCAGGTATTCCGAAGGAAATTGCCACGCACAAGCTGAACGTCGACCCACTCCACCCCCAGTGAGACAGGTCCAGTGTAAGTTCAACTCCGCAATCAGCGATGCAGTATGCGAAGAGGTTAGAAAATTATTAGAAAACGGCTCCATCAGAGAGTAGAAATACCCCAAACGGGTCACTAATGGGGTCATGGTGAAAAAGAAAAATGGAAAGTGGCGAATGTGCGCGGACTTTATAGATTTGAACAAAGTGTGCCTCAAAGATTCATTTCCCCTGCCTCATATCGACTATCTCATCGATGCAACGGCCGGGCATGAACTGCTGAGTTTTTTCGACGCCTACTCAGGCTATAATCAGATCCTTATGGAAGAGGAGGATCAAGAGACAACCACTTTTATCATCCATCAGGGGACGTATTGCTACAGAGTCATGCCCTTCGGACTGAAAAATGTAGGAGCAACGTACCAAAGGTTAGTAACAAATATGTTCAAAGACCAACTCGGTAAAACAATAAAAGTCTACATAGATGACATATTGGTCAAATACAAAAGGAAAGAAGACCACATTGATCACTTGAGAGAAACCTTCGAAATACTTAGGCAATATGGAATGAAACTAAATACCAAAAAGTGTGCATTTGGTGTGGCTGCAGGAAAATTCTTGGGCTTCCTAGTATCACAACGAGGTATCGAGGTCAGCCCCCACCATATCAAAGCCATCAAAGGGATACACGAGCACTTAACCACCAAAAAATAGGTTCAGATATTGATTGGCCGATCGTCGCCCTTTCAAGGTTCCTTTCACGATCATCCGATAGGTACCACAAATTCTTCGGCTACTCAAAAAAGGTAACGTCCTCCAATGGACCTCTGAGTGTGCCCAAGCCCTGAAGGAATTGAAAGCTTACTTGTCATCACTACCATTGCTTTCAAAATGAGAACCAGGGGAGCATCTCCTCGTCTTCCTCGCCGTATCCGAAGTAGCTGTGAGCGCAGTCCTGGTCCGAGAAAATAAAGGTACATAGTCCCTCATCTATTACATCAGCAAAACACTAGTCGACGCCGAAACGAGGTACCCCCACCTCGAAAAATGGGCCCTAGCTTTGGTCGTAGCTTCATGAAAGCTTAGACCCTACTTCTAGTGCCACCCCATCTCGGTAGTCACGACTTTCCCTTTAAGAAGTATTTTGCGTAAACCTGAGCTATCAAGCAGGTTGGCCAAATGGGCCATAGTTAAGCGAGTATGATATCACATATCAACCACGATAAACAGAGTCCGCTTATCAAAGCCATCTGGGGTCGGCCTTAATAAGCGGATGGACTAACTGTATAGGTCAAAATCTGCCCCAAGGATGTTTAGTGTATATACGACATTAAGGAAAGAGTCGGACGAGGTCGGCCAGGAAGCAGAAAATTAATGGTCGAGATGTCAACCATGGCCGTGGTCGAGCATTGTGTATAGAACTATAACCGCTAATGTCGGAAATAGGATATTAAGGAGAATATTCTATTGAATATTTTCTGCACTTATACTATTAGGATTTGTTAGGGATATGTCTTGTATAAATAGAAAAAGAGATAAGGTGATAGGATATGTAATATTCATTTGATAAGAACGCTTTTCAATAGAAGATTCTTCCTCTCTTTTGATATACAAATTTTGCCTTTTCATTGACATTCTTACATATATTATTCCACACTTTTTCATAAGATCCAAGGATATTTCAAACATTTTAGGATTTGTCTGTCATTCATCATTGTCAGAAGGAACAAACATCTAGTTCATTCACTATCGGGTGATTCATTCCTTCTATTTACTTAAATGTCACTTATTGTTATTTACTGCTAGTTATTCCTCCATTATTGCTCATGTTTTGAGAATATTTAATGCGCAATATCATTAACTTCCCACTGAATCTACCCCATATTGTCTGTATTTTATAGATCTACGTTGAGGAATATTATTATTACCTAAGTTTAATCTATCATTACATAAATAGAAGTTTTAACCTAAAGTCTACACTTTTTGGTCAAACAAATAGAATCGACAGAATTTTGACTGAGATTAAATCCAGTTGGATCTTCTCTGTTTTTATTAATTTTAATTAATTATGGCGAAACATACTCCAAACTACATGAACCTATACTAACACGTGGTATTGATGAGAGATTCTATAGAGCAACAAATTAGGTTGTAAAATGCACTCACATTATCATTAAATGTTGATGGAATTAAGATATAACATAGGGTGCATTTATCAACTTAATTAAATTATGGAGTATATTAACTTTCGATATTTCCTCAGTCAACCTTAAAAATTACAATTTCTTTTGTTAATTACTTCAAGCTACTTCTGGAAATTTGGAGCTAGCAACATTATTGTTCAACAGCTTCCACCTTAGTTCCTCAAAAATATTTTTTCTTTAATTTTTTGGCGAGTGAAAAATAGTTTTGAAAAAGATCATTTAATAGGGCAGTGATTTCATGAAACTTTTGAGTATTAAAGAGTACAATAATGTATACTAGTTAGTTGTAACAATGATATATATAAAGTTAAAAGATGATATAGTTGTGAAGAAAAATGACTTTCACTAATAAAACAAAAGAGGCCATTTTTCCTTTTTGGTGAAAAATATATTTTTTGGAAAGCGCTTTTCGATATTCAAATATCAGAAAATAACTTATTTTAAGAAATATTTTCCGAAATTTTTTTTCCGTCAAACCAAGCACTTAGCTTCTTCAAAAGATAAGCGTTTGTTCAATTTATGTTGGAAGTTTTTTCCAAGTGTTCTTGTAGATTGATGACATTTTAATTAAAATATTTTTTTCTGTTATATCATGTCAAATTAATTACTCTCATTGTTAATTTCTGGAAAGTTTTTTTACCTCTATATATATTATTTATATCTTATAAGCCTCGCCCTTCTTCTCTCCCCTTTCTGAGCTGAGGGTTTTTCGGAAATAATTTTTCTGTTTTATAAAGACAGTGATAAGGTCGGTGTATACTCTACTCTCCTCATACTCCACTTGTGTAACTATATTGGATATGTTGTTATTGTTTGTACATTTCAGAAAAAAGTATCAATATCAATAAGGTAAGACAAAAGTCATTAATTGTCGTAGAGAAAGTTGGTGCGCAACAACATTCGAAACAGAAAAGATGGCTTCCCGGAGAGAACAAGGCAACAAATTAGTAGGATGTAAAAGATTAATGCCATAGACATAGACTTTATGCTAATTAGAGACTAGATATCTCAACTGAAAGAACAAGCAAGCAACTCCATTTAAATGAACTTTGTGGACATAAAATAGCTGACAATGAACTTATATCGTTTCTTTAATTGAAAGCCCTTTCTTGAGGTAAGGTGCAGTCACATCTTTCAATCACCTACCCTAAAATTGGACAAGCCCCAATTCCATCAAAGTACACATTGTCTCTCCAACGGCATGCGAAATCTAACACGTTTTTAAGTGTTAAAAAAATACATTTTTATATAAAACGTGGTACAATACCGCATTTTACCTTAACTACCGTTTGAATCGTTAAGGTAAAACGCGGTATGTAATCGCGATTTATGTAGAACGCGATTATATACCGCAACTTACAGGGAGCTGAAAAGACTGGTATATAAAACGCGGTCCATTACCGCGATTTATATAAAATGCGGTCCATTACCGCGATTTATATAAAATGCGGTAATGGACCGCGTTTTATATACAAAACTTTTATATCCCTTCCCTTTCCCCACGTTTCTGCCCAGCGTCTTCTTCTTCAATTTAAAAAAATGCCCCCCCCCCCCTCCATTAACAACAAAAAAACCTCGTGTGGAGCCCACCCGTCTCATAAAAAGTAAAGATTCCCAGTCCCACATCCTAACTAAGACAATATTTCGTTGTGGGTTGCTCGTTTCGGCTTCAAATCGCCAAATCTTCAACTTTTCAAAAACCTTAAATCGAGGTATTCCAACTTAGTTTTTGTTAAAACTCGTATAAAAAATGCATATTAGTTTTTTTGAATGTGTTGTATGTTGTTTTATATTTTTTTTAGATTAAATTGGTATATTATTTTTATCCGGACTAAAATAATAATGTTGTAAAAAATCTAATATAATTGTGAAATCGTTATTATTTGTTAATAAAAATGTTAATAAATTACTACTATTAATGTTTTAGATGTATTTTTGTGATTACAATGTATTTGTTGTGTTTTATTTGATTTAAATTATATTTTTGCTTAAAGACTAGTAATATAGTGCCTTTTAGGATAGTAAAATGTAATGCCTTTTAACGTAGTAAAATGTAATGCCTTTTAATGTAGTATAATGTAGTGCCTTTTAGCGTAGTAAAATGTAGTGCTTTTTGGTGTAGTTTTCCTGTAGTTTAAGTATACTAAAAAATACACCAAATAACTGATAGATCAAACACAAACTTTGTCCAATTATAGTCAACATATATTTGATATTACTGGGCCGCAAATATCGAGCCTAGAATCCATATGAATATTAATAATTAAATATTGGATAATTATAAAAATTAATTATTTAATTTACAAACAAACATATAAAATTATGAAACTAACACATAAAATTAGAAAACTAACACATAGAAGATTTTAGGATAAATTGGTGCTACTGGGCTGTAAATATCGAGTCTGGAACTCATATGTGAAAATTTAATTATTTAATTTACAAACTAACATATAAAGTATAATAAAACTAACATATCGAAGAATTGGTGCTACTAGGTTGCATATATCGAGCCTGGAACCCATATGTCAATATTTAATTATAAAAATTAATTATTTAATTCACAAAACTAACATATAAAATTATAATAAAACTAACACATCAAAGAATTGGTGCTACTAGGCCACAAATATCGAGCATGGAACCCATATGTCAATTTTTAATTATAAAAATTAATTATTTAATTCATAAACTAACATATAAAATTATAATAAAACTAACACATCGAAGAATTGGTGCTACTGGGCTGCAAATATCGAGCCTGAAACCCATATGTCAATATTTAATTGTAAAATTTTAATTATTTAATCCAAAAACAAACACATAAAATTATAATAAAACTAACAAATCGAAGAATTAGTGCTACTGGGCTTTAAATATGGAGCCTGGAACCCATATGTCAATATTAATTATAAAATTTTAATTATTTAATCCAAAAACAAACATATAAAATTATAATAAAACTAACACATCGAAGAATTGGTGCTACTGGGCTCCAAATATGGAGCCTGGAACCCAAATGTCAATATGTAATTATTTAATCCAAAAATAAACATATAAAATTATAAAACTAACATGTAATTAATGTTGTTTAATTTATAGTAGACGATATGCAGTCACCGCTTATTCATCCCGGACCTTTTAGCGATGAGCTCGTCTCGTTACAGGGCGACCATAGATCAGCCCACATATGGGAGGGTGAGTTACTGACCCGGACTCTCTGTGCCAGGAGAGTGGACAACAAGTGGGACTTTCTGCATGGCAGAGTTCTCCATGCCCGTGTAGTTGCGCGCATGCGGGACACTAGTTTCTACAGGATGATTGAGATCGGGCCACTGCAGCTCGATTGGTCTTTGATCACGGCCATGATAGAGCGGTGGAGGCCGGAGACGCACACTTTCACCTGCCCATTGGCGAGGCCACCGTCACACGTGAAGGTTTGTATGGGCTACCCGTTGATGGACTGGCCATTTCACTACCGCACGACATGAGAGAGATAACACGTGGTATGTACCTGGACACGCTCCAGTGGCTCACTGCTTTCCAGTCATAGGATGAGACTGTACTGCATAGGGCCAGTTGTTTTCCATTAACGACTATTCGACTGTGGTTGGAGGAGATGCATCCTCAGATCGATGATGATATACTGGATCATCATGTTCACCGGTATATGAGGTTGCTTCTACTGCTGTTGTTTGGAGGGGTCATGTTTCCGAATACTTCGGGAAGCCTAGTCAGCTTGAGATTTCTTCATCATCTTGAGCGGCTAGATGATTTACCCAGTACAGCTGGGGATCTGCTGTTCTCGCCTACTTGTACAAATTCATGTGCTGGGCGAGCATGGGCACCCAGTGTGAGGTTGCTAGATTCTTGCCCCTACTACAGGTGACAACATATTCGAATACTGTATTTATTTTAACATACCAAGTAAAAATATAAATTAAATTTGACATCAAGTTTTTATGTTATATTTGGGTTTGGGAGCGGTTTCTACAGTTTCAGTCACCTCTACCACCATTAGCTCCGGTTGTACCACCGGAGTTTCTCCCTCTAGCTAGGAGGTGGGTACTCCGACGGGGACATACGTGCGAGAGCGAGGCTCATCATAATCTCTCCTTGTGCAGAGATATATAGGATTTGCTGGATGGCGCACATGTAAATGTATACCTAAATTTAGTTGTCATTGATTCAAACACGAGTTTTGTATACTGACTTTTTCTGTTTTCCTTAATAGCTCATGTGGATGCCATAGAACGACGCGATGATAGCTGGTTTGCTTGATTATTGCTTGATCGGACGACTTATGTGGGGCGCTTCTGTCTCATTGTTTTGCCTTCATATTGTGGAGCATCATGCCACCGAGCGGGTACTTCGCCTGTTTGGCAGGCCGCAACTCGTACCGACACCGCCCACCTGGGTGACCACACATTACCAGCGGATGATTGGACCAGGGTGGACGACGAATTTTTGGCATGGCTAAAGCAGCAGATCAATACATGGGACCGACAAGCTGACCTAATTCTTGTTAGATTCAGTTTTAATGATGCAAATAATATATATATGCAGGACATCAATTACAAGGAGTCAAGAAGATACTACAAGACCACTGGAGTCAATCCTGATGACTAAGGAAAGAAAACAATTAGCAAATCTGGACGCCTAAAGAAAGGACTCGCAAATCTGGATAACTAAGGAAAGAATCCAATCAGCCAACCAATCAGCAAAGAGTAACAGCCAGCTGCGATGAAGAGAATAAAGCAAGCCTTAACCTAAGGCACGAATCAAGGATAGCATCCCGAAAGATCGAAAATTCAGTAAAGATTGGTACACGACTAATTTCGGAAGAACCAACAATCAAGGAGCAAGTTTTCATTGCATACATCTGCTGAAGGAAGGAAATGAAGGGAAACCAACAGCTAGCTATCTTAATCTTGGAAAGAATCAATCTCTTTCCAAGGATCAAATTTCTTGGGTTGTCAAGCCTCGACCGTCATCAAAGTATTTATACCCAGCCTTAAACCCTAATCAGATATACTTTGATCGGACCAAAAACCACTCTCTTTATTCTACTGCAAACAAACATTGTAGTTCACTAAGATCTGTTGTGTAACACGTTAGAGAAAAAAGGAGAGTATAACACTGGTGAGACATTGTATCAAAAAGAAACGAGTGCTAGAGAAACTGTGTTGTCAATTCACTTCAACTGTACTCGGAGAAACATATTTACTAAAAGAGAACTCCCTTGCAACCCAATGGGACTGGACTAGGATTCACATTGAATCCGAACCAGTATAAAATCCTAGTGTCTTTAATTCTTGAATTTACCTTCTGCAATTTACTTTCTGTCATTATAACTGTTAAGTTATTATATCTAGTCGACTACTCGATTAATTAGTCAACTAATAAGCAATTAAGTTTAAATATTTACAATTCACCCCTCTTGTACTTTCAATTCCGACTCCCTCCCCCCTTTACCGAGTCTGCATGATACTGAGCATGATTATATGCCTTGGTACCGTGGTGTTACCCGACTTATCATCAGGAACCCCAACCATCGAGCTGGCGATCAGTACGTTCCATACATCGGGAGGCATGAGACACTGGTATGTTATTTGGTATTCTTACTTATAATTGTTGTATAGCGTTCCGTAATTTATATTTTACATGTTGTGCAGGCTATTGGTTTACATTTTGTCTACCAGTTGGGACTGCAGATGCAGCAACATGCCAGTGATCCTACGGTCGCTTTGCAGGAGTATGGCCAGCAGGTGACAGAGCTGGCTGCCCGGACACTGCAACGAGCCAGAGAGGGTGAGAGCTTAGATCACAACCCTGGTTATGTGGCGCCAGAGCACTACCATAGGGGTAGGCTTGTCACATGCCCGAGGGGACGGGGACAAGGTAGGGTTGTCCCACGAGGCAGGGGTGCCCCACGGGGTCGTGGGAGCCGACAAGGAGGTGGTCCCCAACAAGGGGGCATTGAGGCACCTAATAAGGAGGTTGGAGATGAACTGCCGAGTTACATTCCTCTGCCAGACGAGCATCCCAGCAGCATGTCATCGTACAGCCTTCAGCTGGCGCTGCCAGCATCGCAGGTGACCCCGTTAGATCCATTGTTGATTACGGGCACGAGCTTCACCGTAGATTGGGAGCAGTTCCTTTCAGGCCCATCGACTGCAGCTGAGGATCGACCGACCCGTGACATGGATGGTGGGCACAGATTGAGTCTTGGCTCATCGTCGATGGGTGCAGGTATGTTTGTATTACTATTAAATTTTAATTTTTTTTTCTCATTGATTCATTATAAAGTAATTTTTATTTTCTTATTAAGGCTTCATCTAAGCCCATCACGGAGGCCACTTTGTGCGATGCTGAGGACACCACAGATGCTTATATTCAGGAGCCCGACGAGACCATGATAAGAAAATATTTTTGACTTAACACGTACATTACTAATATACATTTTTGTATACTAAGCTTACTTATTATTTTGTAGGTTGCTGATGGACCGACAACCCCTTCTACCGATCATGTCAGCCCAACTGACGATCATGTTGCAGTGCATCCTTATATAAAGAGGCGATTTGATGAGGATGATCATGATAGTATATCCGGGCGGGAGGGGATATGCCTCAGGCCAGCTGCTGCATTGAAGCACAAAAGCTGTGGGACTCATTGTTTTTTTTTTGTATTTTATGTAAATAATAACAACAATTTTTTATGCTTACATAATATGCGTATTATATTTTTGTTACCCGATTTTTTCTTTATTTTACCACTACAACAAAAACATAGAAACTTAACATAACTTAAATTCAGTACAACTAATGAAAACACATGACACGAGAAACATAAAGATACACTACTACACTCAACACGTACATGTCATTGTTTAATCACCACCGCCTAGTATTCTCTGCTCCAACCACTTAAATTTTTCTTCTAGTTTATTTTTTTTCTTCTTCCACCTCTTTGAGTTTCTCCTTCAACTCTGCAACTTCTTGTTTGTATTGTCATTCATATTCCCATTGTTTTCTGGTCAAATAATGAAGATACTGTAACTTTTCTTTGTAGTATTCCTACTGACAGGATTTATCAATCCATACCTCAAAACTGCAAACGGGTTCGTCGGGAACCCTATAAAACTTGTTCATACACATCCAGTAGTGGCGTCCAACTTCACCATTGTGAGCACGTGATTTTTGCTTCACGGAAACTACTCCAAAAGAAATCAAAAAAAATAAAACAAATGACCTTTAGGTACAATTTTAAGAATTTGCGTGGCATCTTTGGATAATTATTTGTATTTTTGTCTGTGAATGTTTATCTTGTTTTAATTAATTAAAAATACAAAAATATATGTTGCATGCACATTTAGGATTTAATTGTGCACTTAGGAATTAACTGAACCATATTTGGATTTGCGAGAATGAAAATCACAAAATATGTACTTGGCATTATTTTAGCATTTAATCTCCAATTGTGGGATTTTATTTTTTGGTGTGATAAATGTTATTAGGAATTAATTAGTATTTTTTTTTATATTTGGTTTATAATTTTATTTAGAAGTTTAGTTTTTGGGAAATAAAAGAAAATTGAAAAGGAAAGGAGAATAAGAAGAGAAAATCTGGTTGGGCCAATTTGGCCAAGCCCAAGACCAAAGCCCAGCCAAACCTGGCCAAAAACCAGCCCATACCCGTCCCAACCCGGTCCGTCTCCAGCCTCAACCAAACGACGCCGTCTCAAGCCTGTCGATCCAGGCCATTCATTCATTTGATCCAACGGCCGCAAATCACCCCCATGCCCCGACCCATTCCCAGCCAAAGACCGATCCGGTCTCGAGGTAAGTGAAGCGACGTCGTTCCCATTAATGAATGGATCCAAGCCGTTGATCTCATTAGATCGAGCGGCCTGGAATCATTCCGCCCCTTCATATATATACACTTCAAACCATACCCCGCCCCCCAAACCAAACCCCCCTCGCCCCATCGTCTCTCTTAGACCCCTCAGAGATGACCCCTCGAAATCCTAGCCACCACCAAATTCCTTTGCCGTAAACCCGGCGGCAATAATGTCGGTGACCACCAAACTCACACCCCTAAACCACTTTGACTCCCTCAGTCCAAATTTATACCCCTTTAACCTCGAATCATACTACAACTTCTCGAATCTTCAATCGAAGATTCGAGCAAAACCCTAAACTTACCCAACCAGTCCCAAAGTTACACCACTGAACCACCTAGCTACCCCCATCCCAATTCCCACCCAGGTTCTATCCAAATCTTGTTAGAGCTTTTCGAATTTCAGATCGAAGGCAAACCCTAGAGGAACCAGCTTCAGACTATGTACGAGGTTAAAGGTTTGAGGTCTTAACCGACTTTAGTCGAGTGTTCTCAGTAGAGAACACTCGATTAAGGTCCGTTTTGGCTTCAAAGTTTCAAGACACAGTTCAGACTGAAACGGATTGGTCTGAAGTTTTGAGGTATTTCTTTTTTGTTTGCCTTTTCTTTTGTTGTTGTTGTTTTATTTCTGACTGATTAGTTCGTCATTTAGGTCAATGATTTTCCTCCTCCTCTCTTCGGACTTTTTTTTTCTTGGTCCGAATTTCCTGTTGGTATATTCAGTTCATCACATTGAACTGAATTTATTGGTCATTTATTATCCTGAATCTGTCAATCCCCTTAAAGCTCTTCTGGCTGTTTCTTCTTTTGTATTCCAATTTAATTAAAGCGTATGCTCGTCTAGTTGATTTTAGTTCATTTGTTTCTGAGCTAAATATGATTGGTTCCCCAATATAGTTAGTTCAATATGTGCTGCCCTGAACCCGTTGGCCTTCATTTGGATACCATTTGATCTAATCTGAGTTCTAAGTTCGAACTGCTAAGTGAATTGAATTAAATTGGTTATAGCTGCTGTAGTTTGGTGACTAATTAGGAATCAGTTTAGTTATCTGATTAAGGAGATTGGTTATAGCTGATGAGGTAAAAGGGATTGGGTAGGACAGTAATTTCAGGGACTCTAGGAGGGTATTTTAGGATTTAAAAGGTTTGAAATTGGTTTAAGTTGAATGGTCTGACAGTAGGGTACTAAAATACCATTAAACTAATGAATTGTTTAAGTGCTAATGGGGAACAAAACATAATGGTAGGGGAAGGTTTAAAAGAAATGGATTAAGAAATAGGTGCCCATACCTATTTGAATTTAAATAAGGAAAGGACAAGGGATAATGGGAAAAAGGGACTCTAGTGGAATTGAAAAAGAGCTCATGGGCAGAATTAGTTTACGAATTCTGCCTGAGTGCTCTTGGGAGCTGGCAAGGTCAGTGTTTGGTATAAATAGGGATCTGGACAGAGTTAAAGGGGGGATCCTTTTGAGTCTGGTCTGGCTTTTCTTTTGGGCAGACCTGAGAAGAGAAAAAAATCTAAAGAGAGTTGAGAGAGCTTTTACTATTTCATTACCTTAACTAACCTGTCAAAATCTCAACCAGTAGCCCGAGCTCCCTGAGAATCATAAATAGTTTTAAAATTCTCTGCTTCAAGTTTCAGAGGTCACTTTTGAGAGTTCTTTTGAAAGGCAGTTTGGTTTAGTGTTGTCAAAGCTTCAGAAAGTTTTTTTTTGGTTTAATTTTGAGTGTAGTGTGTACAGTCAGGTCTGTTTGGGTATCTGTTGTTGTTGTTGTTGTTGTTGTTCTACAATTCATTCCGGGGTTAAATTTGAGTATGTTGAGTTCATTTCTGGTTTGAGACTGGTTTGTTGTTGCTATTTGAGTTTTGGCAGCTGATACCCGTTGAAAACTATTGCTGATTCCTATTGCTACTGCTGTGAAATTAATGACCTCTTTCTTCTCCTTTGTTTCACTGCAAGCCCAGGTACACTTTCGCATTCATCATAATGTACATTGAAAGTTGAGAAGTGGAACGAAAATGAAGCATGTTTGATTATAGAATTGACTACTTTTGATTTTTATTTCTGTATGTTTCGTTGTAATGAAGTAAGACTGGACTGTTTGGACTATTAATTTGTATTGGAATATTAATATTCAGTAGCTTAGCATGATTGTATTGGATGATTAGTTTAATTGTCGATATTAGCAACAACATAAATGTAAAAGTTGACTTTAGATCTTAACTTGTAGTTAGCAATTCAATATTCGAACAGCTGTGAGCAGCTAAGAAATGCCAGCATTAGTGTGAATCAATTTAGATTTGTTAGTTTCATAGTAGGATTGAATTTAACTTGGACTGCTGGATTCATACGACCGTATATGTGCACTATTAATGACATAGACTTGATCTCTTAGGACCTTAACGATCAGAACACGTTTTTGGGTTAGTGATGTTAGTTTAGTCTTACTAGGAGTATTAAAACACATTGCTCTACTTTGAACTCACAAGTAATAGACAGTCTTTGCCTGTTGAAAAACTGTCTCACTTCTAGCCGCGGTTAAACTTGTTTGAGGAGTTTTAGGTGGAATTAACTAGTTATTAAGGTTACTTAAGCAACTATCCATGTAAAAACATTTTAAATGAATTGAATGGTCTGACTGATCTATTGGCTGAGAATCAATGTTCGATTTGAATTAAGAAGATATCTGGGTCTAAGGCATTGGCAGGCCTCGAAATTAAAACCAGCGTCATATTTTTGGGCTCGTCATAAAGCCCAAACTGTCCAACCCTTTATAAATGAAATCTGGGCTGTTATGAACAATTTGCTGAAAATGTTCTGCCTTCACTTACTAAGTTATTGGGCTTAATTGGTTTGAAACTGATTCATAAGAATTTTGGGCCTTTCACATATGCTAGTTAATTAGTTAGGCTTCAGAGACAAATTTAAAAGAAAATAATAGCTTGCTTTAGGATGTCCTTAAAATAAACGAGGCGTGCCGCGCCAAATAAAATCACAAATTGCGTGGCCCTCTTTAACTACTTCTTCAAAAATGTTAGACCTCGGGACGCGCCCTTTAGCGAATTTCGTGGCTTCCTTCAAAGTTAATAAAACACTAGATTGTTTTAAACGTGCTTTTAATAATTTACTTTCTTAAACTCGGGTGCACATTTATGTGACCCAAATCCAAATCTCAACGGAGTCGAAATGTATCAATAACGACGGGTGCATTGATGTGACGTGGTGCAAAATGTATTCTCACGACGTTGCAATTCTCGTTAAAAATAATAATAATAAAAGCGGTAAAAAGTTAAAATTTGAACATAGGTTCAACATGTATTAAAATCAGATAAATAAGCTGAATATGACATTTGAGCAACCGTGCTAGAACCACGAAACTCGGGAATGCCTAACACCTTCTCCCGGGTTAACAGAATTCCTTATCCGGATTTCTGGTTCGCGGACGGTAATACAGAGTCAATCTTTTCCTCGATTTGGGATTCAACCGGTGATTTGGGACACCATAAATCTCCCAAGTGGCGACTCTGAATTAAATAATAAATCCCGTTTCGATTGTCCTTTAATCGGAAAAACTCCCTCTACTCCCCCGCCGGCGCAGGTAAAAAGGAGGGGTGACAGCTCTGGCGACTCTGCTGGGGACTCAACCCAGAATCTCTGGTTCAGGGTTCAAGAATTCGAGCTTAGATAAATTGTTATATTTGGTTTTATGTGATTTTTTTTGCATGTTTGGGCCTAATGTGCTAAATGATGCTTTTACCGTTTTGATATTATCTGAACTGTATATAAAATGTGTCGAAACCCTTCTCTTCTTACCTCCGGGAATGTGCTTACTGGTTGAGACTCCCTATTATGTTAGTGTCAGACCCTGAAATAAGAAAGAGGTCGGACAAGTTACAAAGCCGAACGATCTCGCGGGTCCCCGGTACGTTGCCCCCTCCTCGACTGGAGTTGTCCGCTTGAGTACACAATCTATAAAAAATACCTAGGCTTTGAACCTAGAATAACGTGACTTCATGCCGGATCTCTAGTAGGAATGATTATTTGCATCATGTTGCATTTGACTTAGGGGACTCAACACAGGGGTTGGGTCCGTCTAGGACTAGCAACCTGAAATGAAAGAGACCATCCTGATGCATCTTATTTGTTTTCCACGCATTTATTTGTTTCGGGCATGTGTGTTGACCGGTTTCTGAATATCAGGAAAATTGAAAAAAAGAGAAATAACAGTATAGAGAGTTGACTGCCTAGTTTTAGAAAACCAACGCTCGAACGCTGTCGAAGCTCTGCCGAAATAAATATTTTTATAGTTTGTTTCACTCAAAAGGGTCTTGTTTTCAAAAATAGTTTATTTACCCGAACTACGCCGGTTTGATTCTCACAGGGTGCAGGATACGTAGGCAACCCTCATCGGGTCCAACCTCCCTTTTACAAATAAGTCGGGTGACACCATTCTTGCTTAAAATAAGCCGAATATCCCCAAAAGGGCACCGGAAGGCTGTTTTCGCAAGAACAACCACCTTGAGTCATTTTAAATGGTTTGCGGGCACAACCTTAAAATCTTCCTCCCGGAAGCGCTGAAAGGCCGTTTTTTCAACCGGGTCTTTTATTTCAATTTGAGAAAAAAGAAAGAAAGAAAAGAGTCAATACTAAATCGACTAATGCCGTTTTTTGGCAAAAATAGTCGAATGTTCCCGAAAGGGACGCCGAAAGGCTGACTTTGCGTAAACGGCTATTTTTAGTCATTTTTGGATTTTTGACCGGTTGACTCACCCAGCTTTAAAGTCTTCATTCCCGAAGTGCTGAAAAGCCGTGTTCGGAACCGGATCTTACTTTTAATCTGTGGAAAATTAAAAATAGCCAATTTGTTGAGTCAAATAAATTTTATTTTAATAAATGTGCAGGATGAGCACGATGCAAAATGAACCTTTTTCAATAATGACTAAAATCCCTTTCGAGTTGCAGCTATGGTGAGATGATTTAGGTGGTAAGGGGCAAGATGAGGTCAAGAAATATCTAAAAGGTCTTACGGGTTTATTGGAAATCCAGCCTCGGGGGGATATTGTCACACCTCCTTTTTACGCACCCGCGAGGGCGCAAGGGAGTTTTTCCAATTAAAGGACAATCGAAATGGGATTTATTTGTTTATTTCAGAGTCGCCACTTGGGAGATTTAGGGTGTCCCAAGTCACCAATTTTAATCCCGAATCGAGGAAAATAATGACTCTATATTACAGTCTGCGTACCAGAAATCTAGATAAGGAATTCTGTTAACCCGGGAGAAGGTGTTAGGCATTCCCGAGTTCCGTGGTTCTAGCACGGTCGCTCAACTGTTATATTCGGCTTATTTGTCTGATTTTAAATATAATATGAACTTATGTGCAAATTTATCTTTCAACCGCTTTTATCATTTACTGTTACTTTTATCAAGAATTGCAACGTTATAAAATATATCTCGAACCACGTTACAATCAATGTACCCGTGGTCGTCGACACACTTTGACTCCGTTGAGATTTGGATTTGGGTCACATCAATGTGCACCCGAGTTTAAGGAAATTAAATTATTAAAGGCGCGCCTAAAGCAACTAACGTATGGTTGTTTTGGGGAAGGCCGTAAAATTTGCTAAACGGCATGTCCCGAATTCTAAGTATTTTTAATATATATGCTGTGAGGGCCCCGCAATTTGTCCCTTTTATTTGGCGAGGCTCATCTCATTCTTACTTTTTTTTTTTTAAAAATGAATTGGCAACGTCATGGACACGCATCTCGAACCACGTCACAATCAATGTACCCGTGATTAGAAACACATTTCGACTCCGTTGAGAATTGGATTTGGGTCACATAAATGCGCACCCGAGTTTAAGAAGGTAAGATTTATTAAGGCGCGTCCTAAAGAGTCTATCGTATTGTTATTTTAGGAGGGTTGTGAGGTTTGCTAAACAACCCGCCCTGGAACCTAAATGCTTCGATAATATACATTTAAACAAGGGCCCCGCATTTGCACGTTTTGTTTATTTTCGTCGAGGCTCATCTCGTCCTTATTTTAAAGGGCATCCTATAGTGACTACATTTTCCTATTACGTTTGTCTCTACTAATGAAAGCAATGATCCTACTTAGTTACATGTTTGCAGGTTATTTATAGCGGAGTCCCGAATGCTTTCGCAAAATCCGAAGCCCGACCGCGTACATGGACAGCCGTATGGACACTATGGGCCCAAACCCAGCCCATACAATATTGGCCGGACCTGGGCCACTGCTTTTCCGATGAAGGCCTGTTTAGCTCATTCGATTTGGGCTTGATATTTGTAAGGTTGAAATGTAGACTTGTGATGTTTGTTCCAAAAGGTATGGTTTGCCAGTTATAACGAGGCAGCTTATCAAAGGAAATAAGATTAACTAACAATGTATTGTTTCCTACTTAACCTGCATTAAAGGATATACTAATCACAAACATAGCTAAAGTCTAAGGTATAGCCTATCTACACTGTCAATCCTTTTATCTACCAGCCTATATACACAATATGCTGTTAAGTTGCCATACATCGACATTCATTATGTAGGAGGAATACCAATACTATCCAGGAAAAAAAACGTAAACTATTATACACAATATAATGTTCGATATACAGGCTACACATGAAAATAAATAACTTCAACTCCTTTCTTTTGTATTCATGCTCAACTTTTAAGTTACATTGGCAGTGTATCAGTCGTGTACCTGGTATAGAGAACGAAAAGAAGAAAAGAATGGTCAGCTGGGCAGTATGCCACAAACACAGCAGCAGCAGATACACAGCAACAGCACAGCAACAAACCAAACCAAATGTTTTCCACAAACCTCAGACGACCAACAATATTTCCCAGAACAAAGAGGACCAACAAATAGTCGAGTACCAAACCAATGAACCCAGAAAAGAAGGATGAAACAACAGCAACAACAGAGTATTCAATGCAGCAACACTACCAATTCAATAACCAGAAACAGCTCAACCAATGCAAACCAAGAACTTGGCCAAGACAGCTTGACCAATATGCACTCTTATACAACTTTCAGGCAGTGTTTGGTTGCAGTGTTTATTGGAAACTAACTTATGTTTTTCAGTTTTCTTTGAACTCACCAGACCTCTCTTTAGACTACAAATTTTCCAGCCCTTTGTTTTTCCCTCTCTGAAAGCTAAAAGTCCAGCCTAAGACCCTTAAACTTCAGCCCCTGTTTTAGTTATCAAATGGCCTATTTATAGGCCAAATGCACCATTACAGCTGAGCTGCCCTGCCTGCCAATTGGCAGAATGCCCATACTCTTTTAGCCCATCCTAAGCATGCTTGGTGTCAGCTCCCTTTATTCCCCACGCCTGGTTTTTGTTTAATCCAGAATTATGGGCTCATTTGTTTATTCCTTTTGAGCCCCCATACCCTTGTGTCTTGTTCCCCATTGGTATTAGTTTAATCCTAAGTTAGTACCCTACTTGTCAGCTCACTTAAACCAATTACTTCTGTTCTTTTTAGCACCCCAGAATACCCCTGTTAACCTTGATTATTACTGCCCCTGCCTATTGCAGCATTAGGGCATTTTTGCACTGATGAAAGCTCGAACTCAGGACTGCCTAGTCTGAACCTTTTCAGTCAGTTTTATAGTGCAAACAAACCATTTCAAACAATGCTGGGGCATACAGTCAGTGACAAAACTCAATTAGTCATGAGACCTTATTAGCTCATTCGATTTATTAGTTATAGAAAGCTAATCGACGATATTTATCGAGTCGACTATACTAATTATAACAGATAATAATCAATCGCTCACATAAACAATACGTTTAGGGATCTAAAGGGCATCAGACAATTCTGTGTTCAATAACTGGGAACCTATATAAGTTTATTCATTTGACGACCAATCTAATCGAACATGTTCATCACAGAGTACATACAGAATACACCCATAGAAAATCAACCGACCAAAGAAAAAGGTCTTTAAAGAGATGAAAGGAATCTGGATGAAAAATAACAAAAAATAACAAACAAACACAAAGAGATATGCTGACAACTTATTTGGAAATAAAACAAAAGAACGGAAAACTTACCAAAACGTTTAAACCAAACAGACCCAAATCAAACTCGACTTCGAACTTTTGAGGCCGAACAAACTTTAATCAGGGTGTTCTCACATGAGAACACCTTGATTAAGGTCTATTAGACCTCAAACCTATGTCCAAACCGGCCGGATTCCCCAAGTGCATGTGTTCTAAAGTCTGGATATCCAGATCTGGATTTTTGGGAGTTGTGGGTAGATTCGGACCAAACCAAGTTTGGTTTGGTCACGAGGAAGGTCAGGGGGGTGTCTGGTATGAAGATGGGGTGGTTTGGTGTAGATCGAGTTTTGTCTCGAATCTTCAAATCCAGATTCGAGACGATAGGAGATGATTCGAGGTTCGTGGTTAGTGGATTCGTGTTCAGGGGAGTGAGGGGGTCTTAGGGTGTTCAGGGGGTGGTCACCGGCGTTCGTGCCGCCGGCTTTAATGGCGAAGGAGACTAGGGCGGCTGCTAGGGTTTGGGGGTTTCAGGGTTCAGGGAAGGAGACGAGTGAGGGGTGGGGTTCGGATAGGGGGCGTGGGGTGTAAGGGAAGGTTTATATATGGTGAGGTTGATCGGATCTGAGCCGTTAGATCAGATGATCTCAACGGCTTAGATCTGATGTTGAGAAATGGGACGGGGTCGTTTGATAGTTAAACGGGGTCGTTTGGTTTAAGTGAGGGGTTGGGTCGGATTGGTTATTGGGTCGGGTTTGAACGCGGGTTGCTGAAAGAGGTCCTGAGCCGTTGGATCGGCTAGGACGGACGGCTCAGATTGATTTGCCTGAAACGACGTCGTTTCAGGAGGTTCCTGGGCAGGCCTGGTCTGGACCGGGTCAGATCGTTGGTTTGGGCCTGTTTTTGTTTTATTTTTGGGCCCAAATTGATTTCAACTTTCTTTTGTTTTCCAATTTAAAGAAAATAAAAAATAAAAAATAAAAATAAAAATAACTAATAAAACAAATGAAATTAAAACAAATAACAATATGGCGTTTCAACATAATTATCATACCAAGTAAGTTAAATCACAACCTAAAACGGACGATGCACATATATTTATATTTTTTTGAAATTTCTTTTAACGCCACATATATTTTTTGTATTTTTTGTTTGATAATGACTAGATGCAAGATGGACAGACTCACAAACGACTAACAACGCGTGTCACGGAAAGATCGAAAAATTGTACAGCGAAGCCTTTTGCCACTATTTTTATTTTCTTTTGGAGCGATTGTCCGTGAAGCAAAAATCACGTGCTTACAGCTGCCCCTCTTTGCTCGAAGACACGAAGGGTTTTCGCGCAAAGATAAGCGAGCGATTTTTGCCCGTCCGAATACTCCGTGTGAAGCATTTTTTTGAAAAAGATTTGACCGAACCTTTGCTTCAGAGGTTTCCTACATATCCTGGGCTGAAACAGGAATCAGGTCAATGTAGTTCGGGAAATTTTTGGTAGCTGGGACTACCGTGTGACTGTAGTGTTTGTTGTTGTTGTGCGTTGTTGCATGCTGCTGTAGGATGCTACCGCTCAACCGATCTCCCTATTACATTGCTCTAAAAGGAAAACAAGAAGCTAAGTTAAACTGAGGATCCTGAAATTTCATCCATCTTCAACTTGTTCTTGTTGCCTTGCTTTCTTGTCGGCTAATGCTTTCCTCCGACGCCTTTATTTTGTGAACTTGGAGATGATGCTGGTCCTTCACCTTTTCTGAATGTCAGTTCTCATCAATTTGCTTGATTTGCTGGGGACACGACTTTCTTCTTTAGATCTTCCAATGGTTTCTTCAGTGGTATGGCTTTTCATCAGAATTGTTATACTGGGCATGCTACAACGTTCCCAAACTACTTCTTTTGAGACGCGTTCCTTCTTCCCTTTGAATGTGCGCTTGCTTTTGCAGTTGTCTGCTTCTTGGTGCTGGGGATTTTATTGTTTCCCGTTTGGGGATCTCTCTGTTGTAACCTTCCGTCTTCAGGTGGGGTGACTGATTCCAAAATCTAGAGCTGAATGTATTCCCGCATTATACTGGTGGGCGACCTAGAACTTAAATGTATTCCCGCATTATACTGGTGGGCGACCTAGAACTTAAAAGTATTCCCGCATTATACTGGTGGGCGACCTAGAACTTAAAATGTATTCCCGCATTATACTGGTGGGCGACCTAGAACTTAAAAGTATTCCCGCATTATACTGGTGGGCGACCTAGAACTTAAATGTATTCCCGCATTATACTGGTGGGCGACCTAGAACTTAAAAGTATTCCCGCATTATACTGGTGGGCGACCTAGAACTTAAAAGTATTCCCGCATTATACTGGTGGGCGACCTAGAACTTAAAAGTATTCCCGCATTATACTGGTGGGCGACCTAGAACTTAAAAGTATTCCCGCATTATACTGGTGGGCGACCTAGAACTTAAAAGTATTCCCGCATTATACTGGTGGGCGACCTAGAACTTTAAATGTATTCCCGCATTATACTGGTGGGCGACCTAGAACTTAAAAGTATTCCCGCATTATACTGGTGGGCGACCTAGAACTTAAAAGTATTCCCGCATTATACTGGTGGGCGACCTAGAACTTAAAATGTATTCCCGCATTATACTGGTGGGCGACCTAGAACTTAAAAGTATTCCCGCATTATACTGGTGGGCGACCTAGAACTTAAAATGTATTCCCGCATTATACTGGTGGGCGACCTAGAACTTAAAAGTATTCCCGCATTATACTGGTGGGCGACCTAGAACTTAAATGTATTCCCGCATTATACTGGTGGGCGACCTAGAACTTAAAAGTATTCCCGCATTATACTGGTGGGCGACCTAGAACTTAAAAGTATTCCCGCATTATACTGGTGGGCGACCTAGAACTTAAAAGTATTCCCGCATTATACTGGTGGGCGACCTAGAACTTAAATGTATTCCCGCATTATACTGGTGGGCGACCTAGAACTTTAAATGTATTCCCGCATTATACTGGTGGGCGACCTAGAACTTAAAATGTATTCCCGCATTATACTGGTGGGCGACCTAGAACTTAAAAGTATTGAAATTGTTTCCCCGTTCTTCCGAGAAAATTTTCGACAATCGGCAGAAAATTTTCTGCCCCGGTTTTTGGTAACTTCCATGGCATTGCATCTTGTTGCCGTCATCAATTCTTTGCTCTCCTGCAAAAGACAAAAGGTTTTAGTCAGTTTTAATCGTGGGGGTAGAGGGTGCCTTTCTGGCGAGCCATTTTTCTCTCTTCCCCTTTTCTTGCTCTTTGTCCCCATAATTGGTTGGCAGGCAAAGTTGCCTGTTGGGGATTTTCTAGCCTGCTGGGGATCGGTTTTCAGTTTATCCCCTTTTCTGCTTTCTCTTTAAGCATATTCTGTGGGAGTCCACTTCTACCTCCCGAAACCACTCCCTTTTGGAGCTTACTTCTTTCAAAATTTCCGAGCACATGTCCCTGCATTGCCTGGGGCCGGCTTTTAGGACTGTTTGTATTCTCCTGAATTGGATGAATTCCCCTTCGATTTCCGGTAGTAAGCTTTGAAAAATCCTTTAAAGACACATTTTTAGGAAAAGAAAAACAAAGATATGGAAAAGAGAAAAACTTTGTGAACCAATATTTTGTGGGAGGAGCTAATCAAAAGAACTTATCTGGATGACACAACTGGTCCCCGTGATCATGACATGCACCATAGATTCCCGACCCAGTCTATTTGTATCAATCGATTTGTCCGACGGTCTGACTTGCTGGGGATGATAAATGGATGTTCATCTTGTTGCGAATGTGGTAGGTTTCGCTGCTCTATCTTGTCGCCTCATAGTGCCCTTCGAGGGGTTTTCACTAATGAGACTCTCTCTTTTCTCTCATCTCCCGGCGCCTTATGGTGCCTGTGAAGGTTTTCACCAATAAGACTCTCTCATTTCATATCCCTCATCTTACATCGCCTCTCGGTGCCTGTGAAGGTTTTCACCGATGAGACTCTCTCATTTTATTTCTTTTCGAGGAATCGGGGTGTTGTAGATATGATCCTCTCTTCTGGAGATTCTTTTGACTATCAACTCATTCCCAGTCTTACGATCCTTTTCTTTGCTGGGGATCGGTGTATCATTCTCGGCCTTATTTGCCGGATTTGGCATCTCTCGAACATTGATCGGGAGGTCTTTTGGATGTCGATGTTGGTTTTGGTGTGGGATTGAAGGAAGGCTAAAAAATGAAAACAACTTGGAGGGTGATGTGCTACAACTTTTGGAATCAAACCTTTGTTGGAACTTAAAACATAACTTCTGCCCCAGTTTTCTTGCTTGGGGAATTTATTTATTTTTTACTTTTATGTTGTGCTACGTGCATTACGCACGCTGTGTCTATTATGCACACTATGTACATTATGCATCCTATATTTATTATGATGCATACTATGACCGAGCCGTGAGGCGCCTACGTATCCTCTTTGAGGAATCAGGTCAAACGTAGTTCCCACGGTTTTGTATTTCTTTATGATTTCATCTTCTTTTTCTTCTTCTTTTTCTTTTTTTTTTTTCATGTCCTTTCCATTAGTGATTCCAAAAGAGGGGTATGAAAGAATTACTTAAGGCTCAAAGGGGGAAGCAAGGGTTAAACAGTGTTTGGATAGAAGAAAGAATTGCCTCCGTCATCTCATTATCCATCAAATGCCAAATACAAACAAATAAACCAAAAATTGCCATAATTAAAGAAATTACGCATAATATCTCTTGACTGCATCTGAATTGATAGCCATGTCGACACATCTACCTTCGATATCTGTCAAACACAGAGCGCCGTTGGACAATACTCTGGTCACGATATAAGGCCCTTGCCAATTTGGGGCGAATTTGCCTTTTGCTTCGACCTGATGTGGGAGGATCTTCTTTAACACCTGCTGCCCTACCTCAAACTTCCTGGGGCGCACCTTCTTGTTATATGCTCTTGCCATTCTCTTCTGATACAGTTGACCATGGCACACTGCTGCCAATCTTTTCTCATCTATCAGGCTCAACTGTTCCAATCGAGCTTTTACCCATTCATCATCATCAATCCCGGCTTCAGCGACAATTCGGAGGGATGGAATTTCGACCTCCGCTGGTATCACGGCCTCAGTTCCATACACCAACAAATAAGGAGTTGTGCCTATGGAGGTCCGGACGGTAGTGCGGTACCCCAATAAAGCAAAGGGTAATTTCTCGTGCCACTGTCTGGACCCTTCCACCATTTTTCGCAGTATCTTCTTGATATTCTTATTGGCTGCTTCGACTGCTCCATTTGCCTTAGGACGATATGGGGTGGAATTGCGGTGTGTAATCTTGAATTGTTGGCATACCTCTCTCATCAAGCTGCTATTAAGATTCGCACCGTTATCCGTGATGATCACTTTTGGGATCCCAAATCTGCAGATGATATGGGAGTGAACAAAGTCCACCACTGCTTTCTTAGTTACTGATTTGAAGGTTTTAGCCTCAACCCATTTGGTGAAGTAATCAATGGTCACTAGAATGAACCTATGACCGTTGGACGCTGCTGGCTCGATGGGCCCAATGACATCCATGCCCCATGCTACAAACGGCCAGGGTGCTGACATCGTATGTAACTCTGTTGGCGGAGAATGAATCAAATCTCCATGTATCTGGCACTGATGGCATTTCCTTACGAAAGTGATACAGTCGTGTTCCATGGTTAGCCAATAACACCCTGTTCGAAGGATCTTTCTTGCCAATATATATCCGCTCATGTGTGGCCCACAAACTCCCGCATGTACCTCTTCCATGACCGTCATTGCTTTGACTGGCATCTACGCATCTCAACAATCCCAAATCCGGGGTTCTTTTGTACAATACTCCTCCACTGAGGAAGAAACCATTCGACAAACGCCGAAGGGCTCTTTTTTGGTCTCCCGAGGCATGTTCTGGATATATCCCCATTCTGAGGTATTCCTTGATATCATGAAACCAGGGTTCGCCATCTGCTTCTTCTTCTACGGTATTGCAGTAGGCGTGCTGATCACGGACTTGGATATGCAGAGGATCAACATACATCTTGTCAGGGTGGTGCAACATTGATGCTAAGGTGGCTAAGGCATCTGCAACCTCATTGTGAACTCTCGGGATGTGTTTGAACTTCACCGATCGAAATTGCTTGCTCAGATCATGCAAGCATTGTCGGTATGGTATGAGCTTTAGATCTCGTGTTTCCCATTCACCCTGAATTTGATGTACCAAGAGGTCCGAGTCTCCCAAGACCAAGACGTCTTGGACATCCATGTCAGCAGCCAAGCGCAGACCCAAAATGCAAGCCTCATATTCGGCCATATTGTTGGTGCAATAGAAGCGCAGTTGAGCCGTAACAGGATAATGCCGTCCTGTTTCAGAAATGAGTACTGCTCCTATTCCAACTCCTTTTGCGTTTGCAGCTCCATCGAAGAAAAGCTTCCAACCCGGTTCCTCAGGTAATTCCAAATCAGTCGTGTGCATCACCTCCTCGTCAGGAAAGTACGTTCTTAAAGGCTCGTATTTTTCGTCAACGGGATTCTCTGCCAAATGGTCTGCCAGTGCCTGGGCTTTCATGGCCGTCCTCGTTACGTAGATGATATCAAACTCTGTGAGCAGAATTTGCCACTTTGCCAACCTTCCCGTGGGCATAGGTTTCTGAAAGATATACTTCAATGGGTCCAAGCGGGATATGAGATAAGTAGTATATGAAGACAGGTAGTGCTTCAACTTCTGAGCTACCCAAGTCAGGGCGCAGCATGTTTTCTCGAGTTGAGTGTACTTGACCTCATGCACTGTGAATTTCTTGCTAAGATAGTAGATGGCCTGCTCCTTCCTTCCTGTGTCATCATGTTGCCCCAGTACACAACCAAATGAATTTTCCAAGACTGTCAGGTAAAGGATTAGGGGTTTCCCGGGCTTAGGTGGGACCAACACGGGTGGATTAGACAGATACCCTTTGATTTGGTCGAAAGCCTCTTGACACTCTGTCGTCCAACCTTCTGCAGCATCCTTTCTCAGTAGCCGAAATATGGGCTCACAAGTTGCTGTGAGTTGAGCGATGAACCTGCTGATGTAATTGAGTCTACCCAGCAAACTCATTACCTCTGTTTTGTTCCTTGGCGGTGGCAAGTCTCGGATGGATTCAATTTTGGATGGGTCTAACTCAATCCCCCGTCGACTGACGATGAATCCTAGCAACTTTCCTGATGGAACCCCGAATGCGCATTTGGCCGGGTTAAGCTTGATATCATACCTCCGGAGTCTTTGGAAAAATCTCCTTAGGTCTGCCACATGGTCCTCCTGACGCCAAGATTTGATGATCACATCATCGACGTACACCTCTATTTCTTTGTGTATCATGTCATGAAACACAGCAGTCATTGCTCGCATGTACGTTGCCCCAGCGTTCTTTAAACCGAACGGCATTACCCGATAGCAGTAGGTTCCCCATGGCGTAATAAACGCTGTCTTCTCAGCATCCTCTTCGTCCATTAGGATCTGATGATATCCCGCATAGCAATCCACAAAGGATCCGATCTCGCGCCCAGCGCAGTTATCGATCAAGATATGAATGTTGGGTAACGGGAAATTATCCTTGGGACTTGCTTTGTTAAGGTTGCGGTAGTCGACGCACACCCTGATTTTTCCATCCTTCTTTGGGACTGGTACTACATTGGCCAACCATTCGGGATACCGAGTGACCCGAATGACCTTCGATTGTAACTGCTTAATCACTTCTTCTTTGATCTTTACACTCATTTCTGTTTTAAATTTCCTTAGTTTTTGCTTGACCGGAGGGTATGCCGGGTCAGTGGGCAATTTGTGAACCACTAAATTGGTGCTCAATCCAGGCATATCATCATATGACCATGCAAAAACATCTTTGAATTCCCTGAGAGTTTTGATCAATTCTGCTTTGACATTTGGCTCAATGTGGATGCTAATTTTGGTCTCTTGGATGATATCAGCGTCTCCTAGGTTCACAGCCTCAGTGTCGTTTAGGTTAGGCTTGGGTTTCTCTTCAAATTGGCACAGTTCTCGGTTTATTTCTTCGAAGGCTTCCCCTTCGTCACATTCGGATTCATCATCACAAAAGACCTCTTGTATCATTGAGTCTGATTCAGATTGATTTATTAGACTAGGTCGAAGATCCGCTGTGCATGCCATGTCATTAGGACCAGTAAAAAGAGAACTGTTCAGAAAGAAAAAGAACAAAACAAGAAATTAAAATGGGACAAAAGAAAAGAACTTTATTAAATTCGCAGGATAAAAGGGTTCACACTTTTACAAAACGAAAGTAAAATTGGGATTACACCCTTGGATAATCCGATCAAACAAACAAACAAACAAAACATTAATCAAAGCCTACTACCAAGACTCCCCTCGGACAGGAAGAGGAGTAACCGTCCAATTGTTGGTCTTGGCCTCAGGCCCCACAAATTGTATCTCTGCCCTGCTGGAACCCTCTCCAGCTTCCACCATACTGACATCCGCGAATAGTCTCTCAAAACTCTGATTCAGGTCTTCATTTATGCCGATCAAAGGTCCTTGAATCTTTGGGATCGCTGACCCCTTGGCACTAGCTTTAACAAAAGACCTCGAGAGGCGTGGTACTGGTTTAGGCAGAAACCAGACCCTCTTCTTCATTTTTCGCGCTTGCTTCCTGTCTGCTGGGGTTGGTTTGAACCCCAACCCGAAAGTTTCCAGATTCTTAGGAAGGGAGACAGGTTGGACTATCCCTTGAAGTTCAACTCCCAGGCCTTTTCCCGGCACAAACCCATTACCCAGCATCTCCGATACCATCATGACTGTTGCGGCAGCTACCCTAGGGTGCGGGATGATTTCTCCTTCAGAGATTTTGTTGGCCGACCCTGTATCGAGAATCTGGTAGACCCAAGGACCCTTGTCATCAGTGGTCTCTATGAAAGGCACAATGGTTCCGCCCATGGTGCATGTTGTATCCTCACCGTGCAACACGACCTCTTGTCTTTCCCACTCGAACTTCACTGCCTGATGTAGGGTGGAAGGCACCGCTTTAGCTGCATGAATCCAAGGTCGTCCTAACAGCAAATTGTAAGATACCGTGGCGTCCAATACCTGGAATTCCATGGTAAACAGGACCGGGCCAATGGTTAGTTCAAGTACAACATCCCCCACAGTGGCTGTTCCGTTTCCGTCAAACCCTCGGACACAGATGCTATTCTCCCGGATTCTTCCACGGTCAATCTTTAACTGGTCCAGGGTGGATAATGGACAAATATTGGCGCTTGAGCCGTTATCCACCAATACTCGGGTTACCACCGAGTCTTCACATTTGACAGCTAGGTATAGAGCTTTGTTGTGCTCTGTACCTTCCACCGGCAGGTCATCATCTGAGAATGTCACTCTGTTCACCTCGAAAATCTTGCTAGCAATGGTTTCCAGGTGGTTTACAGAAATCTCACTGGGTACATGGGCCTCGTTCAATATCTTTAACAGGGCTCGGCGATGTTCCTCGGAATGGAGGAGTAATGACAATAGTGAGATCTGGGCAGGTGTTTTTCTCAGCTGCTCAACCACAGAATAGTCTTGCACTTTCATCTTCCTCAGGAAGTCTTCGGCCTCTTCTTCTGACACTGGCTTCTTGGTTGCCACTGGGTTGGTTTTCCTTAACTCCATCGGAGCAAAACATCGACCTGATCGAGTCAGCCCTTGCGCTTCACAACTGACTTCTTCCACCTGTTTTCCTTGGTACGTTACCACTGCTTTTTCATATTTCCAGGGGACAGCCCTGCTGTCAAGCATTGGCAGTTGGACCACCGGCTTTATGGTTACCCGTTCTCTACATACCCCTTTCAACACGACCGCCGGTGTGGGCAGGATCCCTGGTATTACCAACTTGCTTGGCTCGGGTTTGCTTGCTATGACGGACGGGTTCTTCCCCCATAATACTACCGGCCTGACACCTTCTCCCTGCGACTGTACATTTGTTCCTCCCCCGGTTAAGACTTCTTTTGGGGCAGCTTGGATCATCATCACTGTTTGTGAGGGTTTTCTTAATTCACCTTCCTCACACACCAACTCAATCATGTGAGCTTCGTGGTGCGCTGGCAGCGGATTTTGGTTGATGTTAGGAGCCTCCGGTGTCTGGACCTCGATCTTATTGGTGTCAATAAGATCCTGTATGGCGTGCCTTAACTTCCAACACTTCTCGGTATCGTGCCCAAGCATCCCTGAACAGTATTCACAACTGATTGAACGATCCAAATTCTGAGGCGGGGGATTTGGTTCCCGAGTATGGACGGGACTAACCAAACCTAATTGCCGCAGCTTGTGGAACACAGCGGTGTAGGTTTCTCCCAGTTCGGTGAAGGTTCTTTGTTTCCGCAACCTATCATTTCTGGCATCTGGATTTCCCCGGAAACCTGCCCCCGAAGGATTTCTATATGCCCTTGGTGGAGGGTAAGTGTTTTGTGGTGGTGCATATATGTTCTGGGGAGCCGGTGCGCGCCATTGTGGGCGAACCGGAGGCTGAGTGTATACCTGGGCTTGGTGTACGGAACAATGTGGTTCTCGAGGTGGATAGAAATTTTGTGGTGGGTTGTATGGGTAGTTTGACCTGTGAGGCCTGGGTTGGTTGTAGTGCGGCCTGCCAGCCCTGGACCAACTGCCTGCCTCGATCGTGGCAACCTCTTCTTTCTTTCTTCTTAGCGCACCTCCCGTGCCGCTTTGAATAGCCTGGGTTGTGGCCTTAAGTGCCGAATAGTTTAAGATCTTGTCCGACCTCAAACCTTCTTCTATCATGACCCCTATTTTGACCACCTCGTTGAAAGATTTTCCAACCGTTGTCACCAAGTGACCAAAGTAGGTTGGATCCAATGTCTGCAAAAAGTAGTCTACCATTTCTCCCTCTCTCATGGGAGGATCGACTCTAGCTGCTTGTTCTCTCCAGCGGAATCCGAACTCGCGAAAACTTTCCCCGGGTTTCTTCCCAGTCCTCAGTAACGTGAGACGGTCAGGAACTATCTCCAGATTGTACTGGAAATGACCTGCAAAAGCCTGCGCCAGGTCATCCCACGTGTACCATCTGCTGAAATCCTGCCTGGTATACCATTCCAGTGCAGATCCGCTCAGACTTTGGCCGAAGTAAGCTATCAAAAGCTCATCCTTGCCTCCTGCCCCTCTCATTTTGCTACAGAATCCCCGCAAATGTGCCATGGGATCACCGTGCCCTTCATATAAATCAAACTTGGGCATCTTGAACCCAGCCGGGAGTTGGACATCTGGGAAAGGGCACAGATCTTTGTATGCCACGCTGACTTGATTGCCCAGCCCGTGCAAGTTTCTGAAGGATTGCTCCAGGCTTTTGAACTTTCTTAACACTTCATCCTGTTCAGGGGCCTTAACCGGCTTCTCAACCTCTGCCGGTACTTCCAAATGGGGATTGTAAGCCTGCGGTTCGGGTGCATGGAATGTAGGCTCAGGGGGATAGTATTGTGTATCGTGAGCCTGAAACAATGGCTCACTGGTCGTTCGCTGCAAAGGGGCTGATGCAGGTCCCACAAAAATGGGAATATTGGATGTTGGGAGAGGTTGATGGGGTGGTGGAGCTTGGGAATCATGAGGGCTTCTCTCTTGATGATAGAGGGGGTTTGGGCGGCTTGTGGAAGGGCCAGAGTGAGGGTACTCCGGCACGTGTCCCAGTGTCTCAGGGCTCTTTTGCGTTTTGGCCAGGGCTAGCTGCATTGCATGCATCTCCAGTCCCATCCTCTCAATCTTTTCCATTGCCTCTTTTAGCAACTGGCTCATCGGCCTTTCTTCCTCATTACTATTCTCAGAAGTGGTCATGCTTGTTGCTACCGGTCCTTTGGATCTGGTTTGGTATGAATGTGTTGCCAGAATTCTTTAACAACTAACTGTCTGGTATCAGACAACAACAAACTTTGTTAGTGTTAGAGCTTAACAGATTTGATCATAACACATAGAGGATGCAATGCACCTAGGCAGTTAACCGTTTCTACATGCTTTGCTTCAAACCACATGCGTCATCCCGGTTTGTTCATTTGTCTTTTTAGAGTATTCTGCGAAACCCCGCGTTTTATTTTATTTATATTTTCTCTTTTTAAATAAAAGCGGTCGAATCTTATGGGGATTGCCTACGTATCACGTCCCCGCGTGAATCAGACCAGGCGTAGTTCTGCCTTAAAGTAAAGAAACACAAAATTCTTGTGAAATCGTTAAATTCATTCTCAAAATTTTGCTATTACAAATTACTTCAAGCAAGGAATAGCAATAGTACAAGACTCCACAGTTCTTAAGCCGTTTTGACTAAAAGAAAAGAAAACAACATATGGAAAAACAACAAAACCAAATAAACAAAACTCAACCAAAGATTAATTTTCCAACTTAGGGGCCCGCGAGGCATCATTCGGCCTTTCCGCGGCCCTTGGTGTGAGGTCTCTCTGCAGACCTTTCAACTCATTCATGATTCGGTGGACGCAACCCATGATGGAAACAAGGAGGGTCTTCCGGGGCATTTGCTCGCATGCCAGGCATCTCACGTAGATGTAATGCCCAATCTCGTCGATCCTTCCTCGAATGTTGTCCCTTTCTGCGAACAAATGCCTTATCTGTCGGTTCTTCAACCCCAGTGTTTGCGCATTGTTGGCAAGCTGATCCTGGAATATCTCCATTTGTCTTTCCATTCTGGTCATTGCATCGTAACATCGCCTTCTGTCGGCTTGGGCATTTCGTGTTTGCTTGAGGATCCTTTCTCGAAGAGAGGCATTCGTTTCCCTTAATGTCCCGATGCTCAATTCATACTCTCTTATGACTTGTTGCAGGTGCTGCCTCCGAGCCATCGCACCGTTTGCCCACTTGGTTCGCAATTTTGCCGTGCTGGCCCTGGCTTTTTCCAAATCTTTCTGGCATTCCGCAACCTGATCCTTTAACCCTGCTATCAATCTTTTATCTGCCCGGCTTCTCAGCTGGCTATTAGCCTCTTTTTTCATTCTCCGGATCTGAGCTTTGAGGACCTCGCCTTCTCTGATTAACTTGTTCCTTTCTCCCTCGTGGGCGGCAGACTGTAATTGGCACTCAAACCTCATATCCTGAACTTGTTGCTTCAGTTTGCCTGCTTTGACGAGATATTCCTGCTCTTTGGCCAACCAGCCCCATTGTTCTTGTGAAGATTTGACAAATTCTTGCAGGTGAGGTCTTTTGGTCGGTCTTCCAGATGATGTCTCCCCTTTGTACCAGGCCTGATACCCGGGCGAAACTTCCCCTTTTGCCTGATTCATTACACAAGTATTTGCTTCTAAGTATTGACATTGGCTCCAAATTTGACGAACCCTTGCTTCAGGAAACTGGCCGTCGGGACTGATCTCGATTACCTGGATGCTCAGATCCTCGTTTTTCGGCACTATCTGATACCTCCCAAGTTGCCTTAAAACCCGATGCGGTGCGTATGGTTGAATGCTCTTAAGTCCCATTAAGAGAAAATGGGGCCTAGCTGCTGGCATGTATATGACTTCGTCGATCGATAACCATCCTAGCGCCCATTGTATTTGACTGGCGTTGAGGGTATGGAAATATGAGGTCCATGCTGTGACTCCTTCTGGCAGGTAGGTTTCATTAACTCTGGTATAGAACTCCTCTATGCAGGTCTTTCCTGCGGATCCATGGCTCAGAAACGGGGCTCGGTGACATAGGTGTTCGGTCATCCACATTTGCAACAACAAATTGCAACCCTCGAAAAAGCTTCCTCCGGCTTTGCAAGAAGTGAGTGCCCGGAATATATCAGCTACTATCATGGGCGCCAACGTACTATCACTCTGTGCGAGCAACGTACTGACGACCCCTGCTATCTTTATGTCAATATTCCCATCTTTTCTTGGGAATACTAGTAGTCCTAAGAAAGTTATCATGAAAGCAATTCGTCTATGTTCTTCCCACTTCTGGCGATTACCTTTGCTGCACAACTGGTTTTCTGGCTTGTCGAATCCTCCTATGTGACCATATCTTTGATATATGAAACTCATGCTGCAAAAACCTTTTGCCAAGTCAGGGTTATGAATTGTTCTGACTATCTTTAAGGAGTCCAGGAACCGGTGTACTGCTACAGCTCTCGGAGCAATCAGATATTTGTGCCTCAAAGGAGTCTCAGCGCTGCCGATATACCCTGCTATTTCTTCTAAAGTTGGGGTAAGTTCGAAATCTGAGAAGCGGAAGACATTGTGCGCAGGATCCCAGTGGGGGACTAGTGCCCTTATGATATCTCCTCGTGGCCTGATATCCAACAAACTCGTGAGGCCTTTCAGATACTTCTTGATTTCGTCATGCCCCTCTTTGCCCAAATCATTCCACCAGAGCCGCAATTGGAGGGGAATTTTATTCATGATTGAAAAGGGTTCATTCGGAATCGTGCTCATTCTGCACATTTATTAATAAGATTTTAACAAACGACACTTATCCTGCTAAAAACAAAGATATATGCGATTTTTTGGATTTTCATGTATATATAAAACTTTCTAAAGAAGTCAATATATATATTATTATTATTTTTTTTTCGAAAAACTGGGAGCCTGAAAGGATTTTTCTAGACCTATAACAAGATAAATACTTTTGCCATAAGTAAAGATATATACATTTTGAAATAAAGCAAAACTTTCGAATTTTTCATATATATATATATATATATACATATATTGGTAACAAATAATAAAAGTAAAGACAACACAAGACGACTTTTTTTTTTTTTTATTATTATAAAAAAACAATTTTAAAAATAAGATTTTTTTGATTTTTATGATAAGACAACTCTGTATTTCTATTGATATAATTTTATTATGAAAGACAGAACAACGATTTTTTCAAAATTTTGGCAGAGTTTTGACAGTATTTGTTTTTTAATAAACAATCAATTCCTAACCGTTATTTCCTTTTTTCACAATATTCCAAATATTCAAACACCGGTCAGCATGCGGGCATGAGACAAATAAATGCACGGAAAACAGTGGGATGCACCAGAATGGTCTTTTCATATCAGGTTGCTAGTCCTAGACGGACCCAACCCCTGTGTTGAGTCCCCTAAGTCATATGCAACGTGATGCAAATAAGCGTTCCTACTAGGGATCCGGCATGAAGTCACGTTATTCTATGTTCAAAACCTGGGTCGGTGTTCTAGACAGTGTACCCGAGCGGACAACTCGAGTTGAGGAAGGAGCTCCTTTCCGGGAACCAAAAGGCCAGCCGGCTTAGAAACTTTCCGAACCTCTTTTATTTAGGGTATGACACTAACAGAATAAGGAGTCTCAACCAGTGAGCACATCCCCGGAGGTGAGAAGAGAAAGGTTTCGGCACAGTTCATATACAGTTCAGATAATATCAAAGCGGTAAAAGACAACATTTAGTACGTTATGCAAAAACCTGTAATAAAGATCAGATAATAAAGCCAAATATAACAATTATTCTAAGCTCGAATTCTTGAACCCTGAACCGGAGGTTCTGGGTTCGGTCGTCCCCAGCAGAGTCGCCAGAGCTGTCACACCTCCTTTTTACGCACCCGCGAGGGCGCAAGGGAGTTTTTCCAATTAAAGGACAATCGAAATGGGATTTATTTGTTTATTTCAGAGTCGCCACTTGGGAGATTTAGGGTGTCCCAAGTCACCAATTTTAATCCCGAATCGAGGAAAATAATGACTCTATATTACAGTCTGCGTACCAGAAATCTAGATAAGGAATTCTGTTAACCCGGGAGAAGGTGTTAGGCATTCCCGAGTTCCGTGGTTCTAGCACGGTCGCTCAACTGTTATATTCGGCTTATTTGTCTGATTTTAAATACAATATGAACTTATGTGCAAATTTATCTTTCAACCGCTTTTATCATTTACTGTTACTTTTATCAAGAATTGCAACGTTATAAAATATATCTCGAACCACGTTACAATCAATGTACCCGTGGTCGTCGACACACTTTGACTCCGTTGAGATTTGGATTTGGGTCACATCAATGTGCACCCGAGTTTAAGGAAATTAAATTATTAAAGGCGCGCCTAAAGCAACTAACGTATGGTTGTTTTGGGGAAGGCCGTAAAATTTGCTAAACGGCATGTCCCGAATTCTAAGTATTTTTAATATATATGCTGTGAGGGCCCCGCAATTTGTCCCTTTTATTTGGCGAGGCTCATCTCATTCTTACTTTTTTTTTTTTTTAAAAATGAATTGGCAACGTCATGGACACGCATCTCGAACCACGTCACAATCAATGTACCCGTGATTAGAAACACATTTCGACTCCGTTGAGAATTGGATTTGGGTCACATAAATGCGCACCCGAGTTTAAGAAGGTAAGATTTATTAAGGCGCGTCCTAAAGAGTCTATCGTATTGTTATTTTAGGAGGGTTGTGAGGTTTGCTAAACAACCCGCCCTGGAACCTAAATGCTTCGATAATATACATTTAAACAAGGGCCCCGCATTTGCACGTTTTGTTTATTTTCGTCGAGGCTCATCTCGTCCTTATTTTAAAGGGCATCCTATAGTGACTACATTTTCCTATTACGTTTGTCTCTACTAATGAAAGCAATGATCCTACTTAGTTACATGTTTGCAGGTTATTTATAGCGGAGTCCCGAATGCTTTCGCAAAATCCGAAGCCCGACCGCGTACATGGACAGCCGTATGGACACTATGGGCCCAAACCCAGCCCATACAATATTGGCCGGACCTGGGCCACTGCTTTTCCGATGAAGGCCTGTTTAGCTCATTCGATTTGGGCTTGATATTTGTAAGGTTGAAATGTAGACTTGTGATGTTTGTTCCAAAAGGTATGGTTTGCCAGTTATAACGAGGCAGCTTATCAAAGGAAATAAGATTAACTAACAATGTATTGTTTCCTACTTAACCTGCATTAAAGGATATACTAATCACAAACATAGCTAAAGTCTAAGGTATAGCCTATCTACACTGTCAATCCTTTTATCTACCAGCCTATATACACAATATGCTGTTAAGTTGCCATACATCGACATTCATTATGTAGGAGGAATACCAATACTATCCAGGAAAAAAAACGTAAACTATTATACACAATATAATGTTCGATATACAGGCTACACATGAAAATAAATAACTTCAACTCCTTTCTTTTGTATTCATGCTCAACTTTTAAGTTACATTGGCAGTGTATCAGTCGTGTACCTGGTATAGAGAACGAAAAGAAGAAAAGAATGGTCAGCTGGGCAGTATGCCACAAACACAGCAGCAGCAGATACACAGCAACAGCACAGCAACAAACCAAACCAAATGTTTTCCACAAACCTCAGACGACCAACAATATTTCCCAGAACAAAGAGGACCAACAAATAGTCGAGTACCAAACCAATGAACCCAGAAAAGAAGGATGAAACAACAGCAACAACAGAGTATTCAATGCAGCAACACTACCAACTCAATAACCAGAAACAACTCAACCAATGCAAACCAAGAACTTGGCCAAGACAGCTTGACCAATATGCACTCTTATACAACTTTCAGGCAGTGTTTGGTTGCAGTGTTTATTGGAAACTAACTTGTGTTTTTCAGTTTTCTTTGAACTCACTAGACCTCTCTTTAGACTAAAAATTTTCCAGCCTTTTGTTTTTTCCTCTCTGAAAGCTAAAAGTCCAGCCTCAGACCCTTAAACTTCAGCCCTGTTTTAGTTATCAAATGGCCTATTTATAGGCCAAATGCACCAGTACAGCTGAGCTGCCCTGCCTGCCAATTGGCAGAATGCCCATACCCTTTTAGCCCATCCTAAGCATGCTTGGTGTCAGCTCCCTTTATTCCCCACGCCTGGTTTTTGTTTAATCCAGAATTATGGGCTCATTTGTTTATTCCTTTTGAGCCCCCATACCCTTGTGTCTTGTTCCCCATTGGTATTAGTTTAATCCTAAGTTAGTACCCTACTTGTCAGCTCACTTAAACCAATTACTTCTGTTCTTTTTAGCACCCCAGAATACCCCTGTTAACCTTGATTATTACTGCCCCTGCCTATTGCAGCATTAGGGCATTTTTGCACTGATGAAAGCTCGAACTCAGGACTGCCTAGTCTGAACCTTTTCAGTCAGTTTTATAGTGCAAACAAACCATTTCAAACAATGCTGGGGCATACAGTCAGTGACAAAACTCAATTAGTCATGAGACCTTATTAGCTCATTCGATTTATTAGTTATAGAAAGCTAATCGACGATATTTATCGAGTCGACTATACTAATTATAACAGATAATAATCAATCGCTCACATAAACAATACGTTTAGGGATCTAAAGGGCATCAGACAATTCTGTGTTCAATAACTGGGAACCTATATAAGTTTATTCATTTGACGACCAATCTAATCGAACATGTTCATCACAGAGTACATACAGAATACACCCATAGAAAATCAACCGACCAAAGAAAAAGGTCTTTAAAGAGATGAAAGGAATCTGGATGAAAAATAACAAAAAATAACAAACAAACACAAAGAGATATGCTGACAACTTATTTGGAAATAAAACAAAAGAACGGAAAACTTACCAAAATGTTTAAACCAAACAGACCCAAATCAAACTCGACTTCGAACTTTTGAGGCCGAACAAACTTTAATCAGGGTGTTCTCACATGAGAACACCTTGATTAAGGTCTATTAGACCTCAAACCTATGTCCAAACCGGCCGGATTCCCCAAGTGCATGTGTTCTAAAGTCTGGATATCCAGATCTGGATTTTTGGGAGTTGTGGGTAGATTCGGACCAAACCAAGTTTGGTTTGGTCACGAGGAAGGTCAGGGGGGTGTCTGGTATGAAGATGGGGTGGTTTGGTGTAGATCGAGTTTTGTCTCGAATCTTCAAATCCAGATTCGAGACGATAGGAGATGATTCGAGGTTCGTGGTTAGTGGATTCGTGTTCAGGGGAGTGAGGGGGTCTTAGGGTGTTCAGGGGGTGGTCACCGGCGTTCGTGCCGCCGGCTTTAATGGCGAAGGAGACTAGGGCGGCTGCTAGGGTTTGGGGGTTTCAGGGTTCAGGGAAGGAGACGAGTGAGGGGTGGGGTTCGGATAGGGGGCGTGGGGTGTAAGGGAAGGTTTATATATGGTGAGGTTGATCGGATCTGAGCCGTTAGATCAGATGATCTCAACGGCTTAGATCTGATGTTGAGAAATGGGACGGGGTCGTTTGATAGTTAAACGGGGTCGTTTGGTTTAAGTGAGGGGTTGGGTCGGATTGGTTATTGGGTCGGGTTTGAACGCGGGTTGCTGAAAGAGGTCCTGAGCCGTTGGATCGGCTAGGACGGACGGCTCAGATTGATTTGCCTGAAACGACGTCGTTTCAGGAGGTTCCTGGGCAGGCCTGGTCTGGACCGGGTCAGATCGTTGGTTTGGGCCTGTTTTTGTTTTATTTTTGGGCCCAAATTGATTTCAACTTTCTTTTGTTTTCCAATTTAAAGAAAATAAAAAATAAAAAATAAAAATAAAAATAACTAATAAAACAAATGAAATTAAAACAAATAACAATATGGCGTTTCAACATAATTATCATACCAAGTAAGTTAAATCACAACCTAAAACGGACGATGCACATATATTTATATTTTTTTGAAATTTCTTTTAACGCCACATATATTTTTTGTATTTTTTGTTTGATAATGACTAGATGCAAGATGGACAGACTCACAAACGACTAACAACGCGTGTCACGGAAAGATCGAAAAATTGTACAGCGAAGCCTTTTGCCACTATTTTTATTTTCTTTTGGAGCGATTGTCCGTGAAGCAAAAATCACGTGCTTACAGATATCATAAGAGCTTTGGTCACCTGCTGGGACCCGGCACACAATGTCTTCCACTTCCCCGATTTTGAACTCACCCCGACTTTGGAGGAAATAGCCGGGTACATCAAAAATGCTGAAGTCCCAATAAGGCAAAAATACCTGGTTGCTCCAAGAGCTGTCACCGCGCATTGGTTCTTAGATTCATTAAAGATACCCAGGACGGTCCATAACCCAGATTTGGCCGCGGGTTTTTGTAATCCGCGCTTCATATACGAAAGATACGGTCATGTCGGAGGATTCAAAAATCCGGGTAACAAGTTATGCAGCAAAAGTAACCGTCAGAAATGGGATGAGCATAGACGAGTAGATTTTATGATAACCTTTTTGGGCCTTTTGGTGTTTCCAAGGAAAGACGGAAACATTGATTTGAAAATAGCCGGGGTCGTCAGTACCTTGCTCACTCAAAATGAAAGCACTCTTGCACCTATGATAGTATCTGATATCTTCCGAGCTCTCACAGCCTGCAAAGCCAGAGGGAACTTTTTCGAGGGGTGTAACTTATTGCTACAAATATGGATGACTGAGCATCTCTGCCACCGTTCCCAGCTCTTGAGTTATGGTTCCTCGAAGAATACTTGCATAGAAGAGTTCTACACAAAAATCAAGGGGGTCAGTCTACCCGAAGGAGTTATAGCGTGGACATCATTCTTTCGGACCCTCATCGCCAGCCAAATACAGTGGACGCTAGGATGGTTGCCCATTGATGAAGTCATATATATGCCGGCAGCTAGGACCCACTTTCTATTGATGGGGCTCAAGAGCATTCAGCCTTACGCGCCATATCGGGTTTTGAGACAACTCGGGAGATGCCAAACTGTGCCACAAGAGGAAGATCTTAGTGCTCAAGTAATTGAGATTAGCCCTGACGGACAGTTTCTTGAAGCAAGAGTCCGTCAGATTTGGAGTGAATACCAATATTTAAAAGCAGATACTTGCGTGCGGGATCGGGCCAAAGGCGAAGTGGTGCCAGGATACCTTGCTTGGTATAGGAGAGAACTTGAGCATGAAAGGCCGGCTAAAAAACCCCAACTCCAGGAGTTCGTCAACGCATCGCAAGAACAATGGGATTGGTTGGCTAAAGAACACGAGTACAGGGCTACAATAGGCAAGTTGGAGAAGCAAGTTATGGATTTGAAATTTGAGAAAGATTTGCATATCGCTGCAGATGAGGGAGAAAGGAGAAAACTAGCTCAGGAAAACGAGGTCCTCAAAACTCAAATCCAGGAAACAAAAATAGCTGCCAGAAGCCAGGAGAAAAGCCGGGCTGAGAAAAGGCGCATAAACGGTCTAAAGAAGAAAGTCCTCGAGTATCAAGAAGACTTGGAAAGATCTAAAGCTGGTCTAGCGAGAATCCAGGTAAAATGGATAAAGAAGATAGAAGATCAAGTACGATTCATGCAACAAATGAAGAGGGACTACGAAGAGCGGATCTTCAGACAAGCCCGAGATGCCAGAACAGATACGAAGTGCTACTATGATCTGATGGCCCGAATGAAGAAACAGATGAATGAGTTTCAGGATCAACTCTTTTACAACACTCAAGTGCTGGGGACGTGGAATCAACAAATAGAACAATTGCTTATGGAAAGGGACAAAATCAAGGGAAGAATCGACGATATCGGGCACTACATCACCATAAAGTGCCTAGCTTGTGAGGATATGTCCTGTACCACCTTATTCGCTTCAATAATGATTTATGACCACCAGATCATGGAAGATTTGAAAGATCTGCAAAGGGGCCTTGCACCAAAGCCCGCGGCGAGGCCGAACGACGCCCCGCGGGCGCCAAAATTCAAAACTTTGAGACATTCATAGTTTGAGTCTGTATTTTCCTTGTCTTCAGAGTCTATTGTCCGTTGGAGTTTGTATTTCCCTTTTTGCATAATGTCTGTAGTCTGTATCAAGCCTATCAGTTTCCTTTCAAAAATGTTTTGCCTTGTAATAAAACGTTTTGTTAATGAAGATTGAAAAATCCAAAAATAGTATCTTTATTTTCCACACTAGCGACAGAACTACGCACGGTTTGATTCATGCGGGGAAATGATACGTAGACAATCTCTATAGGATTCGACCACCACTAAAAAATAAAAAAAAAGGGAAAATAAAAAATAAATAAAGAAGGATAGAATAAAGGAAGCTTAAAAAGGGGTACAATTATGAGAGATCGGAATGACGCACGCAACCGAAGCAAATGCATGATAGAAATGGTTAATTGCCTAGGTGCATTGCATCCCAATGTGTAATTGCATATGTGTTAAACTCTAAAAACTAACAAGTTTGTTGATTTCCAGAGAATTCAAGCAGTTAGTTTATTTAGAGGATACTGGCACATTACCATTAGCAAACCAGATCAAAGGGACCAATACCGGAAATCATGTCTAGCCCAGATGTCGACACTAGTGTTGAGGTAGAGGAGTTGGACGTCTATAAAATGAAAGAGGAGATGCTCAAGCTTAAGCAACAGATGGCCAAAATGTACCAGGCCTGGTCCAAAGGGCAATCACCGCCAGCTTACCCAGCTAACCCGACTTTTACCACACCATTAGCTTAGTCTCAGGATCATCCCGCCACCGATCCAGGCTTTCCCATTTATCAACACTACCATGGCACCACTTCTCATACGCCACAAGCTCCACCACCAAAATCAATCCCATACCCTCCTCCACCAATCACCCCTGTCTTTGTGGCATCTCCACCAACTGCACTCCATAAATCCCCGAGTGAACATGTGTTCCAAGCTCAGGACAACCAGTATTATCCCCCGGAGATCACCTTCAAAGCGCCCGAAACCTATCCACATGATCCACATTCTGACCTACCAGGGAAAGCAGAAAATCCGGCTAGAAATCCTGAACAGGAAGAGATGTTCAGAAAAATGAAAAGCATAGAACAATCCTTCAGGGATATGAGAGGGTTAGGAGGTCAGGTGAGTGTAGCTTACAAAGACCTGTGTTTGTTCCCAAATGTACAACTACCGGCAGGGCTCAAAATACCCAAATTCGACTTGTACAACGGACACGGTGATCCGGTGGCTCATTTGAGAGGTTTTTGCAGTAAGATGAGGGGAGCTGGAGGAAAGTATGAATTGCTAATGGCTTACTTCAGTCAGAGTTTGAGCGGAGCAGCATTGGAGTGGTAACCCGCCAAGATCATGGAAGATGGTATACATGGGATGATCTGGCACAAGCATTCGCTTGTCACTTTCAGTATAATCTTGAGATCATTCCAGACCGACTATCTTTGACTAAACTAGAGAAGAAGCACAATGAAAGCTTTAGAGAATATGGTTTCCAGTGGAGGGAGCAAGCAGCAAGGGTAGATCCCCCAATGAAAGTGAGCGAGATGGTTCATTACTTTTTGCAGGCTTTGGAGCCGACCTACTTTGGTCATCTTTTGTCCCAATTGGCAAATCTTTTAATGAGGTTGTAAAAATAGGAGGCATGGTCGAGGAGGGGCTTAAGTCCAACAAGATCATGAGTTATTCAGTGATCAAGGCAACCACCCAGGCCATTCAAAGCGGCATTGGGGGTGTGCTCGGGAAAAAGAAGAAAGAAGATGTCACGATTGTTGAGTCCAGAGCCTGGTTTGGATCCAGAGGCCCGTCACCCTACTATAGCCAATCACGACCCTACCACCAAAATTACCCACATACTCCATGTAGCCCTCCACAACATTACTACCCACCACCATATCCCCATTTTTCCGTCCATCAAGCACAAACCTATACCCAAACTCCGGCACACGCGCCATGGCGTGCGTTGGCTCCACAAAATCCATACCCAGCTTCACAAAACATATATCCACCTCCAAGGGCCTACAGAAACCCCCCCGGGATAGGTTTCCGACCAAACCCAGCCCTCAAGAATGAGAGGTCACAGAAGCAAAAGACTTTCACTCCACTAGGAGAATCATATACCAGTCTTTTCCACAGATTGAGGCAGTTGGTCATGTTGAATCCAATTGAGCCTAAAATGCCAAATCCTCCCCCTAGAAATCTTGACCACTCGATGAGTTGTGAGTACTGTTCAGGGGCCCCAGGGCATGATACAGAGAAATGTTGGAAGCTAAAAATAGTTGTGCAAGAGCTTATCGATACTCATCGGATCGAGGTTCAAGCCCCAAAAGCACCAAATATTAATCAGAATCCACTGCCAGCTCACCATGAGACACACATGATTGAGTTGATACACAAAGAGGGGGAGCCCAGGAAGCCCTCACAGATGGTAATGATGATCTGTTCCAGCGAAATCAGCTCAAAGGAAAAAGTAACCAGTGGGAAATCAGTGGTCCAGTTGAGAGGGGTAGATGATAAGCCAGCTGTGGTAGCCGAGAGAGGGTCGTCGAGCCTTGTTGCAGTGCAACCCAAGAAAGCTAAAGTGGTAGTGCCAGGGGTTGCAAGTAAACCTGTTGTGGTCGTGAAGGGTGCTCGCACAGAGCCTGTTATTATAAAACCGGTAACTCAACTTCCAGTGATCAACAGCAAGGCCTGGAATTATGAACGGGTGACAGTGATTTACAAAGGGAAAGAAGTCAAAGGAGAAGTGTGTGAAGCCCAAGGTCTAACTCGTACGGGGAGGTGTTTTGCTCCCGCAGAGTTAAGAAGGGCCAATCCAGTAGCGACAAAGAATCCAGTTACCGAGGAAGAGGCAGAAGAATTTTTAAAGAAAATGAAGGTGCAAGATTACTCCATTATGGAGCAGTTGAGGAAGACCCCGACACAAATCTCATTGTTATCCTTGTTGATCCATTCAGATGAGCACCGCCGGGTATTGATGAAAATTCTGAACGAAGCCCATGTTCCGGATAAGATCTCTGTGAACCATCTGGAGAAAATAGCAAACAAGATTTTCGAGGTCAATAGGGTCACTTTTTCAGACGATGAGTTGCCCGTGGAGGGTACAGAACATAATAGAGCCCTCTATTTGACCGTGAAGTGTGAAGATTCGGTAGTCACTCGAGTACTGATTGATAATGGGTCTAGTGCCAATATTTGTCCTTTGACCACGTTGAACAAACTGAAGGTCGATGGTGACAGAATTCACAAGAACAACATCTATGTTCGAGGGTTTGATGGAGGTGGTACAGACACAGTGGGTGACATCGTACTTGAATTAACAATTGGTCCGGTCGAGTTCACCATGGAGTTTCAAGTGTTGGACGTAGCAGTGTCATATAATCTTCTGTTGGGGCGACCCTGGATCCACACCGCCAAAGCAGTGCCTTCTACATTACATCAGATGGTCAAATTCAAGTGGGATAGGCAAGAGATCGTAGTGCATGGGGAAGATAATACAAGCGCCGTAAGTGATGCCATCGTACCCTTCATAGAGACTGACGATGACAAGGGGTCGTGGGTTTACCAGGTTTTCGATACGGTTTCAGTGGACAAAGTTCCCGAGGGTGAAAGCATCCCACTTCCCAAAATAGCAGCTGCAACTGTCATGGTAGCCTTGGAGATGTTAAAAAACGGGTTTGTGCCAAGCAAAGGTTTAGGGGCCGAACTTCAGGGTATTGTTCAACCGGTTTCTTTGCCCAAAAATCTGGATACCTTTGGGCTGGGGTTCAAGCCTACAGTGGCGGATGTGAGACGGGCCCGCAAGTTGAAGAAAAGAGTCTGGGTCGTTCCCAAGCCAATCCCGCGCCTGTCCAGATCTTTTGTCAGGCCGAGCATCAAAAAGCAATGGTTGTCCAAGGTTACAGGGCCATTGATTGGTGCAGATGGAGACTTAAATGAAGGCTTTGAAAGATTATTCGCCAAAATCAACATGGTAGAAGTTGGGGATGGGTCCAGCAAGGCGGATGTGCAGTTTGTGGGGCCAAAGGCAAAAATCAACAATTGGATGGGTACTCCTTTTCCCATTCGGAGGGAGTCTTGGTAGTTGGCTCTGATTTTCCTTCCTGTGTTCTGGATTATTCCAGGGTTGTAGTCCAGGTTTCTTTTATTTTTGTTGTGTTCATCAAAGTGTGAAACCTTGTTATCCCGTAATTCAATAAAATAAAAAAGTCTCTTCTTCATTCCTTATTTTATTTTAATTTTGTTTTCTTCTTTTCTTTTTCTATACAGTTGTCTTTATACCGGTCTTAATGACACGGCGTGCATAAGGAATCCTCAGCCCAGTCTTAAAAATCAATCTGATTCTGAAATGATAGTTCAAGAAGTAGATTGTGATTACGAATCAGAATATGATGATGAGGATGAAGCCTTCGAAGAAATTAGTAAGGAGTTAATTCACTTCGAAGAAAAACCCAAACCCAATTTGAATGACACAGAAGCCGTCAATTTAGGGGACACAGACAATGTCCGAGAGACTAAGATAAGTGTCCACCTCGAGCCAAAAATCCGGGAGGAGTTAGTCAAATCACTCATCGAGTACAAAGATATTTTTGCGTGGTCATATGGCGACATGCCAGGTTTAAGCACTGATTTAGTGGTCCACAAATTGCCCACTGATCCAGCGTTCCCACCCGTCAAGCAAAAGTTGAGAAAATTTAAAACTGATATGAGTGTGAAGATTAAAGAAGAAGTTACCAAGCAGTTGGATGCAAAGGTTATTCGGGTCACTCGATATCCTGTCTGGTTGGCTAATGTCATGCCTGTGCCGAAGAAGGATGGCAAGATCAGAGTATGCGTCGATTACCGCAATCTCAACAAAGCAAGTCCGAAGGATAACTTCCCACTACCCAATATCCACATTTTGATCGATAATTGTGCCAAGCACGAGATTGGATCTTTTGTGGATTGCTATGCCGGGTATCATCAGATTCTAATGGATGAAGAAGATGCAGAAAAGACGGCATTCATCACACCCTGGGGAACTTATTGCTACCGGGTAATGCCATTTAGTTTGAAGAATGCTGGGGCAACTTATATGAGGGCAATGACTACTGTGTTTCATGATATGATACATAAGGAGATTGAGGTATACGTAGATGATGTGATCATAAAATTAAAGCATCAGGCCGACCACATCGAGGATTTAAGGAAATTCTTCCAGAGGCTTCGCAGGTACCACCTCAAGCTTAACCCCGCCAAGTGTGCATTTGGTGTTCCATCCGGAAAGCTGTTAGGATTCATAGTCAGTCGGCGAGGCATTGAGTTGGACCCATCAAAGATCAAAGCCATACAAGATTTGCCCCCTCCGAGGAACAAGACTGAAGTGATGAGTCTGTTAGGAAGGCTGAACTACATCAGCAGGTTTATTGCTCAGCTCATGACAACTTGTAAGCCTATTTTCAAGTTGTTGAGGAAGGATGCTGCGATCAAGTGGACTGATGAGTGTCAAGAAGCGTTTGATAAGATAAAAGGTTACTTGACAAACCCACCTGTGCTGGTTCCGCCAGAGCTAGGGAGACCTTTGATTCTTTACATGACAGTCTTGGAAAATTCATTTGGTTGTGTACTGGGGCAGCATGATGTCACCGGCAGAAAGGAACAAGCCATCTATTATCTTAGCAAAAAGTTCACAGCTTATGAGGTTAAGTACACTCATCTGGAAAGGACATGTTGCGCCCTAACTTGGGTAGCACAGAAGTTGAAACATTATTTGTCATCCTACACTACTTACCTCATCTCACGCTAGGATCCATTGAAGTATATCTTTCAAAAGCCTATGCCGACATGAAGACTTGCAAAATGGCAGATTTTGCTCACAGAGTTTGACATAATCTATGTGACTCGGACTGGGATGAAAGCCCAAGCATTGGCCGATCATTTGGCCGAGAACCCGGTCGATGAAGAGTATGAGCCGCTGAGGACTTATTTTCCTGACGAAGAGGTGGTGCATATTGATGAACTAGAATAGGCCGAAAAACCAAGCTGGAAACTTTTCTTTGATGGGGATGCTAACATGAAAGAAGTCGGAGTAGGAGCTGTGCTTATTTCTGATACAGGGCATCACTATCCTGTTATGGCTCAGCTTTGTTTTTATTGTACCAACAATATGGCTGAGTACGAAGCATGCATTTTGGGTTTAAGGTTAGCTGCAGACATGGATGTCCAGGAAGTCTTGGTCTTGGGAGACTCGGACCTTCTGGTACATCAAATTCAAGGAGAATGAGAAATGCGAGATTTGAAGCTCATACCATACCGACAATGCTTACATGATATTTGCCAATGGTTTAGGTCAGTGGAGTTCAGGCATATTCCAAGGGTCCATAATGAGGTCGCCGATGCTTTGGATACCCTAGCGTCAATGCTGCACCATCCGGACAAAGCCTATGTCGATCCTTTGCACATTTAAGTACGGGATCAGCATGCTTATTCTAACATGATTAAAGAAGAACTGGATGGCGAACCATGGTTCCATGATATCAAGGAATACATCAGAATGGGGATATACCTAGTGCAAGCCACGGGGGATCAAAAGAGAATAATTCGACGGTTGGCAAGTGGATTTTTCTTCAGTGGAGGAGTTCTGTATAAAAGAACACCAGACCTGGGATTGTTAAGATGCATAGATACTAGACAGGCTATGGCTGTCATGTTCAAAGTACATTCAGGAGTCTGCGGACCACATATGAGCGGATATGTGCTGGCGAAGAATATTCTCCGAGCAGGTTATTATTGGCTCACCATGAAGCGAGATTGTATTAGTTTTGTGCGCAAATGTCATCAGTGCCAGATACACGGAGATTTGATTCATTCTCCGCCATCGAAATTACACACAATGTCAGCGCCATGGCCCTTCGTCGCTTAGGGCATGGATATCATTGGACCAATTGAGCCAGCAGCATCCAACGGGCATAGGTTCATTCTGGTAGCCATTGATTATTTCACCAAATGGGTTGAGGCCAAAACTCTCAAGTCTGTGACCAAGAAAGCAGTGGTCGATTTTGTTCACTCAAATATCATCTATCGATTTGGAATCCCGAAGGTGATCATCATAGATAACGGTGCTAATCTTAGCAGTAAATTGATGGAAGAGGTATGCCAACAGTTTAAGATTACACACCGCAATTCTACCCCATATTGTCCCAAGGCGAATGGAGCAGTTGAGGCAGCCAACAAAAACATAAAGAAGATACTTCGGAAAATGGTAGAAGGTTCGAGGCAATGGCATGAAAAATTACCATTTGCATTGTTGGGTTATCGCACCACTGTCCGTACTTCAGTAGGTGCAACTCCTTATTTGTTGGTATATGGAACTAAATCCGTAATACCTACGGAAGTTGAAATCCCGTCCCTTCGGATTGTCGCTGAAGCTGAGATTGATGATGATGAGTGGGTCAAAACTCGTCTAGAGCAGTTGAACTTGATTAATGAAAAAAGATTGGCAGCTGTGTGTCATGGCCAGTTATATCAAAAGAGAATGGCAAGAGCATACAACAAAAAGGTGCGTCCCCGGAAGTTTGAAGTGGGCCAGCAAGTGCTGAAACACATCCTTCCACATCAGGCTGAGGCAAAAGGCAAGTTCACCCCGAATTGGCAAGGGCCATTTATTGTAACCAGAGTGTTGTCCAATGATGATTTATGTTTAACAGATATCGAAGGAAAATGCATCGACATGGCTATCAATTTTGATGCAGTTAAGAGATATTATGTATGATTTCTTTTAATTGTAATTGTTGTTTGTTTGCATTTGGCATGATATCAGAGAATGAAATGACGGAGACAATTTGTTCTTCCATCCAAACACTTCAACCTTTGCTTCCCCTTTTGAGCCTTACTTATTCTTTCATACCCCTCTTTTGGAATCAGTCATCAAAATGAAAAAGGGAGAAAAGAAAAATAATGATAATAAAGACAAAAGAAAAGTCACAAGAAAAACAAAGGAATTGAGAACTACGTTTGACCTGATTCCTCAAAAAAGGATACGTAGGCACCTCACGGCTCGGTCATAGTGTAATAAGAATCAAAAATCCCCAAGCAAGAAAGACTGGGGTAGAAGTTGTGTTTATAATTTTGGGGAAAGAAAGTTGATTCCAAGAGTTGTAATGTTTTATCCATCAAAATTATTTTAAATTTTTCGTTAGCCATACACCAGAAACCCATATTGATGTCCAAAAGACCTCCCGATCAGTATCCGAGAAGTGCCAAGTCGGGCAAATGGAAGTCTGGAGTAACACTCTGGCCCCCAACAGAAAAGAAACTAAATGAGAGAATCCCCAGCAGAAAAGAAACGAAATGAGAGAATCCCCGGCATAAAGGAAATGAAATGAGAGAATCTTATCAGTAACACCCCAATCCCCAGCTGAAAAGAAATAAAATGAGAGAGTCTTATTGGTGAAAACCTTCACGGGCACCATAAGGCGACGGAAGTTGAGAGAAATAAAATGAGAGAGTTTCATCGGTGAAAACCTTCACAGGCACCATAAGGCGACGAGAGTTGAGAGAATTGAGAGAGTCTTATTAGTGAAAACCCCTCGAAGGGCACTATAAGGCGACAAGGAATTGAAAGTGGGCAAACGAGGTAAGGTTGACAGAAATGATCCGTCGAGGCATCAAGCAGAACAAAGATGTTGATTCGGCAAAAAAGTTGGGTGGCGGGACCTTTTGAAATGCAAAGTAAGGTTATCCGAAAGATTGATGGATGTAAACATAGTGGGTTGATTAAGCCGAAATGCACGACATGATCATTGAGATCAGTTATACCATTCAGATAAGTCCTTTTCCTTTTTCTCTTCAAATAATTGTTCAGAAAGAATTTTCTTTTCATCTTTGGAAGTCATCATCTTTCATTTCTTTTGGTTAAAGATTTTTTTTATATAGTAGTTTGTGTTAAGAAGGATTTTCAAACCCAACTACCAGTCGCCAACATGGGGCAAGGTAAATGAGGATAAGACAGGCCGAAGATAATGTGACGGGACAAGAAAGACGTCATTATAAGACCAAATGAATGATTGCTCTAAGATGGCGAGGAAAGTATGGAGTAAAAGTGGAAAACAACGGCTGAAAAGTTGGCAAATAGCAGAAGCATCAAGAAGGTCGAAAGTTATCGGCCAAGTTTAAAGATGGTCGAACAACGCAGAGCATGGGAAAAAGAAAAGGGGAAAACCATCCCCAACAGGAACGTCCCCCACGTTTTAAACTAACAAATTTTCTTTGATTTGAAGCAGGGACATGAAATGTTATTGATGATGGAAAGACACGCCACAAGAAAGATTGTCAAACTGGGGCAGAAAATTTTCTTTCATTTCGAAAATTTTCTGGATATCTAACACAAGTTTGTTGAAAAGCAGTATCCCCACCAGTTTTCGGGAGAAGGCAAAACAAGTTTTAAAGAAAGCAATGTCAGGGGGGAAGATAACACAAGTCTTAAGGGAATTAGTTTCAGAGGAAGGAAAACACCAGCTTTAAGGGAAGTAGTCTTTGAAGGAGGAGAATAACATATTTTTGAATGAAACACCGGAGTTATCCCCAGCAGTTTTCAGAGGAATGAAACACCAGTTTTGAGGGAAGCAGTTCTGAAAGAAGATTATTCAAGTTAGAAGGAAAATGGTTCAGGAGGCAGGAAGGAACAACGGCAATAGAATGTATTTTTAAGTAGTATTTGAAGTCAGGAGCCCGCCTGGAGAATGGAGGTACTATATGTTAAGTCATAATAGAAGTCAAGAGCCCGCCTGGAGAATGGAGGTGTTATATCTTTAAGTTGTAGTTGAAGTCAGGAGCCCACCTGGAGAATGGAGGTATTATATCTTTAAGTTGTAGTTGAAGTCAGGAGCCCGCCTGGAGAATGGAGGTATTATATTTTAAGAAATTGTTGAAGTCAGGAGCCCGCCTGGAGAATGGAGGTATTATATGTTAAGTCATAATAGAAGTCAGGAGCCCGCCTGGAGAATGGAGGTGTTATATCTTTAAGTTGTAGTTGAAGTCAGGAGCCCGCCTGGAAAATGGAGGTATTATATCTTTAAGTTGTAGTTGAAGTCAGGAGCCCGCCTGGAGAATAGAGGTATTATATGTTAAGTCATAATAGAAGTCAGGAGCCCGCCTGGAGAATGGAGGTGTTGTATTTTTAGGAAGTTGTAGTTGAAGTCAGGAGACCGCCTGGAGAATGGAGGTATTATCTTGTTAAGTCATAGCAAAAGTCAGGAGCCCGCCCGGAGAGCGGAGGGTTGCAACAAAGATCCCCAGCATAAATTAAAGTTAAGAAGTTGGAAGGAAGGCAACACTAGTCAGAAGAAGGCAGTTCAAGCTTCGAAGGAAAAATAATGCGAAGCTCACAAAAAGGAAATAAGCAGTTCAAGTTCGGCAATCAAGAGAGAATACAAGTCAAGTCAGAAGTAAAGAAACATCGGAGGAAACACAAGGCAACAAGACAGTGAGGCAACAAGGCAACAACAGTCACATGACCAAGTTTGAGAATAAACCTTTGTAATTCATAGACTATAGTTTAGTTTAACTTCTTGTTCTCTTTTAGCATGGTGTAATAAGGAAGTCAGTAAGTAGCGGCAGCAGCAGCAACAATAGTACCAGTAAACCCACAGCTCCATGGTAGTCCCAGCTACCAAAAAAGTCCGAACTACATTAACCTGATTCCCTTTTAGCCAGGGATATGTAGGAAACCTTCGAAGCCAAGGTTCGGTTAAATCTTTCAAAAAATGCTTCACACGAAGTAGTCCAACGGGCTCGTATACGCTCACTTTATCTTTGCATGAAAACCCTTCGTGTTTTCGAACAAAGAGGGGCAGCTGTGAGCACGTGATTTTTGCTTCACGGAAACTACTCCAAAAGAAATCAAAAAAAATAAAACAAATGTCCTTTAGGTACAATTTTAAGAATTTGCGTGGCATCTTTGGATAATTGTTTGTATTTTTGTCTGTGAATGTTTATCTTGTTTTAATTAATTAAAAATACAAAAATATATGTTGCATGCACATTTAGGATTTAATTGTGCACTTAGGAATTAACTGAACCATATTTGGATTTGCGAGAATGAAAATCACAAAATATGTACTTGGCATTTTTTTAGCATTTAATCTCCAATTGTGGGGTTTTATTTTTTGGTGTGATAAATGTTATTAGGAATTAATTAGTATTTTTTTGTATTTGGTTTATAATTTTATTTAGAAGTTTAGTTTTTGGGAAAAAAAAGAAAATTGAAAAGGAAAAGAGAATAAGAAAAGAAAATCTGGTTGGGCCAATTTGGCCAAGCCCAAGACCAAAGCCCAGCCAAACCTGGCCAAAAACCAGCCCATACCCGTCCCAACCCGGTCCGTCTCCTGCCTCAACCAAATGACGCCATCTCAAGCCTGTCGATCCAGGCCATTCATTCATTTGATCCAATGGCCGCAAATCACCCCCATGCCCCGACCCATTCCCAGCCAAAGACCGATCCGGTTTCGAGGTAAGTGAAGCGACGTCATTCCCATTAATGAATGGATCCAAGCCGTTGATCTCATCAGATCAAGCGGCCTGGATTCATTCCGACCCTTCATATATATACACTTCAAACCATACCCCGCCCCCAAACCAAACCCTCTCTCGCCCCATCGTCTCTCTCAGACCCCTCAGAGACGACCCCTCGAAACCCTAGCCGCCACCAAATCCCTTCGCCGTAAACCCGGCGGCAACAATGCCGGTGACTACCAAACTCACACCCCTAAACCACTTTGACCCCCTCAGTCCAAATCTATACCCCTTTAACCTCGAATCATACTACAACTTCTCGAATCTTCAATCGAAGATTCGAGCAAAACCCTAAACTTACCCAACCAGTCCCAAAGTTACACCACTGAACCACCTAGCTACCCCCTTCCCAAATACCACCCAGGTTCTGTCCAAATCTTGTTAGAGCCTTTCGAATTTCAGATCGAAGGCAAACCCTAGAGGAACCAGCTTCAGACTGTGTACGAGGTTAAAGGTTTGAGGTCTTAACCGACTTTAGTCGAGTGTTCTCAGTCGATAACACTCGATTAAGGTCCGTTTTAGCTTCAAAGTTTCAAGACGCAGTTCAGACTGAAACGGATTGGGTTTGGTCTGAAGTTTCGAGGTATTTCTTTTTTGTTTGCCTTTTCTTTTGTTGTTGTTTTATTTCTGACTGATTAGTTCGTCATTTAGGTCAATGATTTTCCTCCTCCACTCTTCGATCTTTTTTTTTCTTGGTCCGAATTTCCTGTTGGTATATTCAGTTCATCACATTGAACTGAATTTTTTGATCATTTGTTATCCTGAATCTGTCAATCCCCTTAAAGCTCTTCTGGCTGTTTCTTCTTTTGTATTCCAATTTAATTAAAGCGTATGCTCGTCTAGTTGATTTCAGTTCATTTGTTTCTGAGCTAAATATGATTGGTTTCCCAATATAGTTAGTTCAATATGTGCTGCCCTGAACCCTTTGGCCTTCATTTGGATACCATTTGATCTAATCTGAGTTCTAAGTTCGAACTGCTAAGTGAATTGAATTAAATTGGTTATAGCTGCTGTAGTTTGGTGACTAATTAGGAATCAGTTTAGTTATCTGATTAAGGAGATTGGTTATAGCTGATGAGGTAAAAGGGATTGGGTGACAATAATTTCAGGGACTCTAGGAGGGTATTTTGGGATTTAAAAGGTTTGAAATTGGTTTAAGTTGAATGGTCTGACAGTAGGGTACTAAAATACCATTAAACTAATGAATTGTTTAAGTGCTAATGGGGAACAAAACATAATGGTAGGGGAAGGTTTAAAGGAAATGGATTAAGAAATAGGTGCCCATACCTATTTGAATTTAAATAAGGAAAGGACAAGGGATAATGGGAAAAAGGGACTCTAGTGGAATTGAAAAAGAGATCATGGGTAGAATTAGTTTAAGAATTCTGCCTGAGTGCTCTTGGGAGCTGGCAAGGTCAGTGTTTGGTATAAATAGGGATCTGGACAGAGTTAAAGGGGGGATCCTTTTAAGTCTGGTCTGGCTTTTCTTTTGGGCAGACCTGAGAAGAGAAAAAAATCTAAAGAGAGTTGAGAGAGCTTTTACTGTTTCATTACCTTAACTAACCTGTCAAAATCTCAACCAGTAGCCCGAGCTCCCTGAGAATCATAAACAGTTTTAAAATTCTCTGCTTCAAGTTTCAGAGGTCACTTTTGAGAGTTCTTTTGAAAGGCAGTCTGGTTTAGTGTTGTCAAAGCTTCAGAAAGTTTTTTTTTGGTTTAATTTCGAGTGTAGTGTGTACAGTCAGGTCTGTTTGGGTATCTGTTGTTGTTGTTGTTCTACAATTCATTCCGGGGTTAAATTTGAGTGTTTGAGTTCATTTCTAGTTTGAGACTGGTTTGTTGTTGCTATTTGAGTTCTGGCTGCTGATACACGTTGAAAACTATTGTTGATTCCTGTTGCTACTGCTGTGAAATTACTGACCTCTTTTTTCTCCTTTGTTTCACTGCAAGCCCAGGTACACTTTCGCATTCATCATAATGTACATTGAAAGCTGAGAAGTGGAACGAAAATGAAGAATGTTTGATTATAGAATTGACTACTTTTGATTTTTATTTTTGTATGTTTCGTTGTAATGAAGTAAGACTGGACTGTTTAGACTATTAATTTGTATTGGAATGTTAATATTCAGTAGCTTAGCATGATTGTATTGGATGATTAGTTTAACTGTCGATATTAGCAGCAACATAAATGTAAAAGTTGATTTTAGATCTTAACTTGTAGTTAGCAATTCAATATTCGAACAGCTGTGAGCAGCTAAGAAATGCCAGCATTAGTGTGAATCAATTCAGATTTGTTAGTTTCATAGTAGGATTGAATTTAACTTGGACTACTGGGTTCGTACGACCGTATATGTGCACTATTAATGACATAGACTTTATCTCTTAGGACCTTAACGATCAGAACACGTTTTTGGGTTAGTGATGTTAGTTTAGTCTTACTAGGAGTATTAAAACACATTGCTCTACTTTGAACTCACAAGTAATAGACAGTCTTTGCCTGTTGAAAAACTGTCTCACCTCTAGCCGCGGTTAAACTTGTTTGAGGAGTTTTAGGTGGAATTAACTAGTTATTAAGGTTACTTAAGCAACTATCCATGTAAAAACATTTTAAATGAATTGAATGGTCTGACTGATCTATTGGTTGAGAATCAATGTTCGATTTGAATTAAGAAGATATCTGGGTCTAAGGCATTGGCAGGCCTTGAAATTAAAACCAACGTCGTATTTTTGGGCTAGTCATAAAGCCCAAACTGCCCAGCCCTTTATAAATGAAATCTGGGTTGTTATGAACAATTTGCTGAAAATGTTCTGCCTTCACTTACTATGTTATTGGGCTTAATTGGTTTGAAACTGATTCATAAGAATTTTGGACCTTTCACATATGCTAGTTAATTAGTTAGGCTTCAGAGACAAATTTAAAAGAAAATAATAGCTTGCTTTAGGATGTCCTTAAAATAAACGAGGCGTGCCGCGCCAAATAAAATCACAAATTGTGTGGCCCTCTTTAACTACTTCTTCAAAAATGTTAGACCTCGGGACGCGCCCTTTAGCGAATTTCGTGGCTTCCCTTAAAGTTAATAAAACGCTAGATTGTTTTAGACGCGCTTTTAATAATTTACTTTCTTAAACTCGGGTGCACATTTATGTGACCCAAATCCAAATCTCAACGGAGTCGAAATGTATCAATAACCACGGGTGCATTGATGTGACTTGGTTCGAGATGTATTCTCGCGACGTTGCAAATCTCGTTAAAACAAATAATAATAAAAGCGGTAAAAAGTTAAAATTTGCACATAGGTTCAACATGTATTAAAATCAGATAAATAAGCCGAATATGACATTGAGCGACCGTTCTAGAACCACAGAACTCGGGAATGCCTAACACCTCCTCCCGGGTTAACAGAATTCCTTATCCGGATTTCTGGTTCGCGGACGGTAATGCAGAGTCAATCTTTTTCTCGATTAGGGATTCAACCGGTGACTTGGGATACCATAAATCTCCCAAGTGGCGACTCTGAATTAAATAATAAATCCCGTTTCGATTGTCCTTTAATTGGAAAAACTCCCTCTATGCCCCTACCGGTGCAGGTAAAAAGGATGTGTGACAGCCATCATCCCAACAGTCGTTCATCATGCATTTTTTGCCTCACTTGCACCTTGGTACATAAAGGGGTTCAGACATTTGTTAAAGCGTAAAAAAAACCTTACTTTTATGGAAATATTTTCTATTGGTTATTGTTAAGCTTAGAAAATAACTAGAATGCGCCCGTTATTTATAGGCAAGGCAACACAGAAAACGTAGTACTTAACCGCGCTATATATATTCACGCAAAACGTAGTATTTAACTGCGATATGCTTGGCGTGTTAAAGATTCTTTCTGATACAAAACAACTTTTTTGCAATCGGTCAGCTTTTCAGAACGACAAGACAACACACAAAACGTAGTATTTAACCGCGCTGTACATATTGACTTTTTCTGAAATGAAACACAGTCAGTCAGTTTTTCAGACCGACAAGACAACACATAAAACGTAGTATTTAACCGCGCTATACATATTGACTTTTTATGAAATGAAATAGCTTTTTTGCCGTCGGTCAACTTTTCAGACCGACAAGACAACACACAAAATGTAGTATTTAACCGCGCTATACATATTGACTTTTTCTTAAACGAAACCGCTTTTTCGCAGTCGGTTAGCTTTTCATACCGACAAAACAACACACAAAATGTAGTATTCAACCGCGCTATATATATATATATATATATATATATATATATATTCACACAAAATGTAGTATTTAACCGCGATATGCTATGCGTGTCCCTATATATATAGTCACATACTCAAAATCTAAAACACACTCACATACTCAAACCTAAACTATGGATGACTCTTCCTCTACCAAACGAGCCCTATCTTACTCTTCTACTAGCAGTGATGCTTACTCTTCTACTAGCAGTGATAATGAAGAAGAGAATCCTCCAACATTTGAAGTAGTTATGATTGATTGATATGTCGACGACAACGATTTGGTAAATTATTTTGTCCATTAAACTTTATTTCTTTAACATAAAATACTTTTGTTTTTTATACCTTAACTCCAGAAAATATATATACATCAATATTGAATATTTTTATTCAGTTTCATATTTTCCATAACTTAATAGTAATGCTTTTTTTAAAGTATATTCCAAGAAAAATCTGCAAGCATCTTCCTCTAACATTAGAACACGCATATCTTCACCATCGTGGCAAATAGTGGTATGTAAATATGAGTGTTGGTGATCAAAGAAGGTTCAAGGTAGGCCGGAGACTTTTTGTGTTGGCTCGAGGTTTCGTCGTCAAATTTACGTTGGTTGATGTTTCACCACTGCGTGCTATCTTCAATGCTGACGTGAAGGAAGACGGATATACTGTTTGTATTAATCCATTTTTTACTTGGTACTATGATGTGTTTGTCTTGATTTATCTTTTTATTATCTTTTATTTTCATGTATGTTGTTTTAGTTATGGTTGTTGTGCTTTTTTCTCTTAAGTATAATGTTATGAAATTTCAATCTTCATATTGGTCTTCTTTACTAACACCAATAGGTTGAATATTGGAACTATCATATCATCATCCCAATTCAAAAGGTCATCATCCCAAACATCTTCCTCCTCTGATAGTTTAGTTTTCTAATAATTTTAGATAATAAGATGTAACAAGGTTGTGGAACATAATTTTATTTGATACATCTTGCAACATCAACAAGTACATATACTTATTACAAAAAAACATTACGAAAACAAAACACTAGGTGTATCTTTGATAGTTGGGTACATTAGACGAACTTGCACCAGGAGTTGGATTACCACCGCCACCCAAACCAGCTGAAGGACATTTACGACGGTCGTGTCCTGTTTGTGAGCATATGCCACATTTACGCGCATAAACGGTATCACCAACATCCATTTGGTTCCGTATATGCATTCTCTTTTGCACTTGCAGCTTGCGCAAATAGTCCTTGTTACACAGCCTTTTAAATGGTTCCGGCAGCCAATAATGCTCAGTACCCAATGGCTGCAACTGCCCACTATATGTGTTTACGTATGCAACAACACTGTATTTCCTATCAACATAGTTGGTTGCCCCTAAACCAACTTGTTGAAAGCACTTCATGGCAGGTGCGCACGGCATGTAGTAGATGGTCCATTTCCCACATGAACACAACATGCTGGCTTTATTCACGACGTGTAGATTATTCCCCTGGTGTCCGCATATAGTGGTGCGAACTTCAAAAACACCCAGGTTGTGATCATACTATAAATATGAATGCCAATGTGCTCGCCTCCTATATTTCTCAAATCTTCTCATCGGTATTGGAATAAATTCAACACCCCGGTCCATCAATTCCAATACAGCTCTATGCCTTTCAACAAACCTCTCTGTCGTCTGTTTGAATGTCATCTAGACCATGGCAGTGACATGCAATCCACATGCAGACTTCAATAGCCCGTTGAATGACTCCGACACATTTGTAGTCAGGGCTCCCCATCGTTTGCCACCATCAGCATGCAATGTCCACTTGTGAAGCTCATGTCCCATCAACTAATTATAGGCTCTTTCGTTTAACTGCCTGATCGATTGCATGCGCCTCCTAAATTTGCACTGCTGGTGCTCAGTTGCAGCCATCCACATTAAATCATGCAAGGCCTTGTCGGGAAATTTCTTCTGGAGATTGGCATCCAGGTGCCTCACACAGTAATAATGGTATGCATAAGGTTCCTTCCATTCAGGCAAATGTCGTACAGAACTTAAAATACCACCATGCCGATCAGATATTAGACAAATACCTGAACGCTATTTGACAATGTGCTACTTCAAGTGGTTCAAAAATAGCGTCCACGTCTCTTCGCTTTTATTGGCACAAATGGAAAAAATCTAGTGGAAATATTTGTCCATTGGCATCTACTGCAACGGCTATCAATAGCTTAATATTATACTTTCCATAGACATGAGCACTGTCTATGGAAATTACCGGACGGCAATGCATAAAACCATCAATTGCTGGTTTAAATGCCCAGAACACATATCTAAATATATATTCCGATGTTTCTGGACTCCGCTCATGCTTCTATTCAACAACGGTCCTGGGGTTAAAGTGTTTCAATGCGGCCATGTACCTGGGTAGAGATGAAAATGACTTATCTCAGTCACCATAAATAATTTCAAATGCACGTTTGCGCCCGAGATATGCCTTTATTTTGGTTATAGTATACCCATATTCCTGGTGGACGGATGTAATACACTCTTTGATCTTGTACCTACTGGACACTTCCAAGTGTGGAATCAAGACAAGGGAAATCAAGTCAACATCCAAGTTGAAGTGATTCTCATTGAATGTATCCATTTCACAAACGTGGATGCCAATATATTTACCCACTTTCCACAATCCTGTTTCCTTCTTGATAGCACGCAACATCCAGTTACAACTCATAAAGTATCTACGACATACAACCTTGTATACTTTCGGAGTTGACTTCCTTACTGTCATCTCACGACACTCTCTTACGTTGTACATTTTACAAGCCCTGGATAGGCGAGCTTTATCGGAAAAATACATGCCCTTTGCTAGCGCCATTGGTCTAGACTCATCCCATATTGCTGACTGAATTTCGTCAAGATCCCTTGTGAGGGAATCCATATCAGACATACTTGGCAAATTATCAAGGTAAGGAATATTCCACTCATGAAACGGAACATGAGACTCGTACACTCTTGGTCTAACGGGAGGTGGAGGAGCATACTCTCTCGTCAGCTCAGGTTCGACATTCACTTCCTCCTCATCATTACCCTCGTTAGGAAAGGGTATCTCATCTCCAGACTCATCGGAATTATTCTCATAATCACTATTATCTTCCTGACTCTGCACATCTGCCAAATCACGAGTAAATACGTCATCTACGGGCAACTGAGTGAGGTCAGGACCATTAAGTTGCTCATTTTCACTACACAAAAGAACAAAATGATAAGCTACTCAAATTGATATATACTTTACATATAACTATATCACTTCACTTACAAGTCGTACTGTGTTGACATTCCATGATGGATATTTTTCTATTGGTGATGACTCCCGGATGGACCACTGTGATCCAACACACCAAAACTACGCATATTCCAACCGGGCGTGTGGTCATAACTTGTAAAATTCATATCTAAACGGTACCCCCTGTGGAATATATGAGTTTTAATATAAATTCAATTCAACAAAAAATAAACATCATAACAGAAAGGAATATTGAAGTTTACAAGCCGTCTTGTGGATTATGTAAAGTAGGAGAGCAATTATTTCCTTGATCCTCACTCCTCGTTTGCCCGAGGAGATAAGTTTAGATCCGGCCAAACTCTTTCAGTCGGAACCTATTGTGCTAAAACCTCTCCAGAATAACCACCCGATAATCCCTCCTTTGTGATATCTCATTATTGCGAACGTCTTCAGCCTTGAAGTACATTTCCAACACAATAAATTCCCTGTATTCATCCGAAATCCCCAAAAATTCTCTCAGAGTTTCATCGTCTTCGATATTAAACTCAAATAACAAGCAAACCCCTATGGTGTCACAGAATACGGATATCTTCCGGTTATTTTAAGATTTACCGAACGTTTGCTCAATCTCATTTTATTGCATAACAACGATACCAGTCTATCGTATTGCATTGTAAGTGGAAACTTAACATGACTCTGTGGAGATAACTATAGCTCACTTAGTTATTCGTCACCACAACCTCATCCGCCAATATAATGAAACCCTTACTTTTCGCTCTTCAGACATTATGAACAAAGCTTGAGAATTTAACAACAAGAAAAATTTATCACGAAGTTGGAGTATTTCTGAATGATAATTCTCAAAACCCTTAACGCCTTTATATAAGGCAATGCCCAATCTGGGGGGTCAAATTTTTGGAAGTAAAACGCGGTTTAAAAGTGCGTTTTACATATTTGAATTATTGTTATGCCAGTTAAGCGCAGAAGAATTATTGGTGGAACTTTGTATATAAAATGCAGTCCGTTACCGCATTTTATATAAATCGCGGTAATGGATCGCGTTTTATATACCAATCTTTTTAGCTCCCGGTAAATTGCGGTGTATAACCACGTTCTATATAAATCGCGGTTACATACCGCATTTTACCTTAACGGTCCAAGCGATCGTTAAGGTAAAGTGCAGTAATATACTGCGTTTTATTTAGAAGTGTAACTTTTCTTACACTTAAAAACGTATTTTGACACATTTAGGTTCCGGCTTGTATCATGATTAGGCTCAGCAAGGTAAAAAATTTACCCACACTGAGTAGGGTTTTGACATAAAAATTATAAATTGTAATTTTTTTTAGTATTTAAGTTAAATTAAAAATGATATTTGCATTTTGAAATTATATTTGGGCATGCATTTCACTTGAAAAATATTGCAGTTTTGTAAGTTAGAAAAAATTAATTTCTTTAAAAAATTGGTCAAACCCATATTTTTTGGTTTTTGAAAAATTCATTTTTCGAACTTTTTTCAAAAACTTGTAAAATTTCATGGACAAACATATTTTCGAAAAAAAAAATGAAAAACGGGTCCTAAATATTTATATCAACCCAATAAATATATAATACACATGTTTATATATACTTTTATTACTAGTATTTTGAAGATGTCTCAATGAGGTAACTTCTAAATATACTACTAATTAAATCGAAATTATGGCATATTCCTAGTATTTTCTTAGTCACCCCTTAGCTTATAGATACTTGGACCACTTTCATTTCCTTACTCAATCACATTGTGATAACAACCTCTTTACTTGCGTACACACTATCATTTTCAGATCCCACACGTGAAATATTACTGGGGCATTGTTGATCACATTGTGATAACACATTTAAAAGGATTTTCAATTATATTTGTTTAGGATATTAACAGAGTAACTTGTTAAAGGAGAAGCCAAAAAGCAAACTCAAGGGAATCAACATCAATCTCATTATTCATAAATTTTGTTTTAATATTTGAACTGTTGAAATGTCCCTTAATAATGTTGAAAAAGGAGTAACATAGGTATTAAAGTATAAGGGCATTTTAGTCTTTATACTTCTTTAATTACCGTTAGTCATATCCATTAGTTAGTTAATAAGCAAATTAGTTAAATTCAGATTATTAGTTAAAACACCTACCTATATATATTGTAATGAGATAATTTGTTCAGATAATAAGAAAGATATGAATTCATTATCTTCTCCACTCATTCTCTCTCTAACTTCTCTCTAGTCGACATTCTTCATCTTCTTCCTTGAATTCAGAGTTTATAATCTGAAATTGATCATTTAGTTCATGGTATCAGAGAGGCAGAGCTTGAATTCTAAGCTCATGTGATCGATCCTTCTTTTATCTCTTGTTTACTGAAAATCAAATTCAAATTCTTGTGAAATCTTGTCAATGGAAAACGAACAAAGTTTAGGTCATGGATCTGGGTCTCAACCACATGCAAGGGATCAATTGAACTCTGGAATTGGAAATTCAACGATTGGAACTGGAAATCAACCAGTTGGAATTGACTATAACCTTCCTCTATTCCTGTCTCCAGCTGATGTGAGCGATATTCAGATCATTTCATTTCAACTCACAGGTATTGAGAACTACTCAATCTGGAATCGATCTATGCGTGTTGCCTTGCTAGGAAGAAATTAGTTAGGTTTGATTGATGGTTCATGTAAGAAGGAAACGTTTCCAGAAGTTCTATAGAACCACTGGGAGAGAGTAAATGCAATTGTATTCTCGTGGATTATGAATTCTGTGTCTAAAAATCTTCTAGGAGGAATTATGTATGCTTCTTGTGCCCAAGTAGTTTGGGAAGATTTGTTTGAGAGGCTTAACAAGGTAGATGATTCAAGGTCGTTTAATCTGCATAAAGAAATTGCAACATTGTCTCAAGGTACTGCGTCTGTTTCAGTATACTTCTCGAAATTGAAATATATATGGGAAGAGTTTGAAGCCTTGGTGCCTGCACCAGGTTGTGATTACCCTAAATCTAAGGAGTTTGTGGTATATCTTCAAAAACTAAAGTTGTATCAGTTTTTAATGGGACTTAGTGACTCATATGCCCAGGCAATGAGTCAGATTCTAATGAGAAGTCCAGTTCCTACAGTTAATCAAGCTTATGCTATGATAGTTAGTGATGAAGGTCAGAAGTTAATAACCAATGCCACAGGAATTTTAGGTGCTAATCCTGCAATGATGTCAGGAAGCTTTGATGCAGTCATGTACTCAAGATCCATATGATATCAAAGGTTCAAGAAAAATTACAATGTTCAGTGTGACTTTTGTAAACTCAAGGGGCATAGCAAAGAAAACTGTTATAAAATTATGGGCTATCCTCCTGATTATAGACAAAAAAGAAAGGAGGAACTGGAACCAATGCTGCCTACAATGTTATGACTGAAAATATGATGCAACGGACATATGGTAGTTATAATGAAACAAGAGGTCCTTTACAAAGTGTTAATATGAATACAAATCAGGGTTCTAAGGACAAAGGTCATGTGAATGAATTCAATTTCAATCAGTTGAATCAAATGTCACGATGCATATCTCAAGAGAGCAATATGATCGGATACTTCAACTTCTCAACAAGTCTGGAACCAGTCAGGTCTCAAACACAGTCTCAACTCCTGCAGCCAACACAACAGGTATTAGTTGTGCTATGATGGTCTCCAATAATCTTTAAGAATGGATAATAGATACAGGAGCCACAAATCACATGGTGGCAAATTTGAATATGCTAAATGAGTCTACTGTAATTCAGTCTGAAAAACCAAAGAAAATATTCATGCCAAATGGAGATATTTCATATGTGACACACACAGGGGATAGTACTATATCATAAGGAAATACAATTACTAATGTGTTTTATGTTCCATCATTCAAATTCAATTTATTATCAGTTTCTAAACTGACAAAGGAATTGCAGTGCTCAACAACCTTCTTCCCTAATTTCTGTGTATTTCAGAAACTCTTCAGTGGGAAGGTAAGGGCGATTGGTAGGGAGGATGATGGACTATATATACTAGAAAGACAAAAGATTGGAACATCCCTAGCAGTAACAGCTGGAATAAAGGAAAGTGACCAGAATAACTCAACTACAACAAAGGAAGTGGATCTTTGGCACAAGAGGTTTGGTCATGGTTCATCTACAGTTCTCAAAATGTTACTTCATAGTAAAACTGATCTTATAGTTGATACAGTAAAGCAATGTGTAGTTTGTCCTTGTGCTAAACAATCAAATTACCATTTGCTATCAGTAACTTTAAATCTGTAAGCAAGTTTGATCTAGTTCATATGTATTTATGAGGACCATACAAGACTCCTACATATGATGGTAATAAGTACTTCTTAACTGTGGTGGATGATTTTTCAAGAATGACTTGGGTGTTTTTGCTTAAACAAAAGTCAGAAGTATGTGTTGTGTTACAACAGTTTTAAGTTCTAATTAAAACTCAGTTTAACAAAATTGTTAGAATTATCAGAACTGATAATGGTACTGAGTTTATAAACTCAGTATGCAATGAAATGTTTAAGAAGTATGGAATTGTTCATCAAACTTCATATGCTTACACTCCTCAGCAAAATGGAGTTACTGAAAGAAAGCACAGACACATTTTAGAAGTCACCAGGGCAATTAGATTTCAAGCTGAAATACCTATAAAGTTTTGGGGTCACTATGTTACTGATACTGTTTATCTAATAAATAGGCTTCCAAGTACTGTTATCAACAATTAGACTCCCCATGAAAAATTATATCAAAAGTCTTCTTCCTATACTCACTTAAAAATACTAGGCTGCCTATGTTATGCTAAGATAGTTCTTCAACATGACAAGCTGTCCTCAAGAACCAAAACTACAGTTCATATGGGATATGCAGAAACCCAAAAAGGGTATCTATTGTAAGACCTACAGGATAGGGTATTCTTTGTTAATATAGTTGTAGTTTTAAGAGAAGATGTCTTCCCTTTCAAAAGGAAAGAAGACTATTCAACTCCTATATTCTCCACTTCAAATTCTCAGTTACATGGTCTTCAATTATCAATTCCTGATCATATACATATACATAATCAGATAGCAGCTCAACCTTCAAATAGTATTATGGAAATAGAACTTGGTCATATCTCTGAACCTATACAGAGTAACTCCATGGACAATATATATCAAGAGCCTCAAAATAGAAATTCCGAGAGACTTGAAATACCAACTACAAGTTCTTTTCAGAACACAAATCCAGTAGTTCATAGAAGATCCGACAGAGAGAAAAGACCACATATATGGTTAAGTGATTTTGTGTGACTCAATATTCATCAAGAGGTTCCATACCCTATATCAAACTACATCAGTTATGAAGGTTTGTCTTCATCATACAGAGCATTTATTACTACCTCCTCAAATGTTAATGAGCCTACAACTTATGCAGAAGCAATAAGAGATCCTAGATGGATAGAGGCAATGAAAACATAAATTGATGCATTACAGAATAATCATACATGGGACATAGTTTTCTTGCCTGAAGGAAAAACTCCAATAGGGTGTAAGTGAATTTATAAAGTGAAGTATAAGGTTTCAGGTGAAATTGAGAGGTTTAAAGCTAGGTTAGTAGCAAAGGGGTACAATCAAAAAGAAGAAATTGATTATCAAGAAACTTTTTTCTCCAGTAATTAAAATGAAAACTGTGAGAACAACTCTTGCAATTGCAGCAAAAGAAAAATGGCATATATATCAAATGGATGTGTATAACGCATTTCTTCAAGGGTACTTACATGATGAAATCTACATGGAGCTGCCACAAGGATTTAAGAGCCAAGGGAGAAAGTATGCAGGCTCATCAAATCCTTGTATGGGTTAAAACAAGCTCCAAGACAATGGAATGCAAAGCTAACTGAAGCTCTAATAAAATCTGACTTTAAACAAAGTCAGTTTGATCACTCTTTATTTATAAAGAAGACTCTTGAGGGTATCACTATGGTTTTAGTATCTGTTGATGATATGTTGATAACATGTGATAGTTTGAAATTGATTGAAGAAACAAAAAATAACTTGCATCAGGTGTTTAAAATGAAAGATCCAGGTGAACTAATATACTTCTTAGGTATTGAGTTTGCAAGATCTAAAAAAGGGATACTAATGCATCAAAGGAAGTATACTCAAGAGCTTATATCAGAACTTGGGTTAAGTGCTGCTAGACCCATAGCTACTCCACTAGACACTAATACAAAACTGACAACCAGAGAATATGATGATCACTGCAAAGACCAGGTAACATATGATCCTCCTGCAGATACTAATTCATATCAAAGATTGATAGGCAGACTACTTTATCTAACAATGACCAGGCCAGATATTTCCTTCAGTGTTCAAACACTTAGTCAGTTCTTACAACAGCCTGAAAGATCACATATGGAAGCATCAATAAGGATTGTCAAATATATCAAGAACCAACCAGGAAGAGGGATTCTATTATCCAGTTCAAACAACAACAACATTACTTCCTACTGTGATGCAGACTGGGCAGCATGTCCAATTTCCAGAAAATCAGTAACATGGTACTTAATCAAGATAGGAGACTCATTAGTAGCCTGAAAATCAAAGAAGCAAACGATAGTATCTAGAAGTTCTGCAGAGGCTGAATACAGAAGCATTGCAGCTACAGTAGCTGAACTCATTTGGCTACAAGGTCTCATGAAAGAAATTGGCATTGAAGTAACCTTACCCATTGAAGTACACAGTGATAGTAAAGTTGCTATCCAGATTGCAGCTAATCCTGTATACCATGAGAGAACCAAACACATCGAAATAGATTGCCACTTCATAAGAGAAAGAATAGTACAAGGACTGATAGTAATAAAGTACATCCCTAGCAAAGATCAACCTGCAGATATTCTTACTAAAGGTCTCAACAGAATTCAACATGAACATCTAATGTCCAAGATAGGAGTTCTAAACATTTTCTCACCACCTAGCTTGAGGGGGAGTGTTGAGAAAGGAGTAACATAGGTATTAAAGTATAAGGGCATTTTAGTCTTTACACTCCTTTAATTACCGTTAGTCATATCCATTAGTTAGTTAATAAGCAAATTAGTTAAATTCAAATTATTAGTTAAAACACCTACCTATATATATTGTAATGAGATAATATGTTTAGATAATAAGAAAGATATGCATTCATTATCTTCTCCATTCATTCTCTCTCTAACTTCTCTAGTAGACATTCTTTATCTTCTTCCTTGAATTCAGAGTTTATAATTGGTCATTTAGTTCAAATAATCATTAAATTCGTTTTAATATTTGTATTGTTGAAATGTCCCTTTTTACATCACTTCGACAAAATAAGGACCAATTCGAGCAAAAACTTAAATCCTGTAAAGCTTTCTGATAATTTAATATGAAGTTTGAGAAGTAAGTTCCACTAATCCGTCCTACTAATTTCAATGTATTTATTAAGTGAAATTAATCAAGTAATTATCGAGGACTTCGTTGACACATCATCTCACCTAACGCTAGTACATAATTAGAATGACGAATAAAAAATTGTAATTAAACAGATTGAGACAGTTTAGTCATTAACCTAATTAATACGAAGAATTAAAAACTTGATTCGGCGCGTTACTAAACAAAGATCCTAATCCTGTTGTGTACGTAAGTGACTGTCAACATGCATTTGGTTGTTCTTAGTTCTATTAAACTATGGATGCCTTAATTAGCTGGCACCATTTAAATAATTCCATATGCATGCATGTAGAGCACTTGATATTAAATTAACAAGAAAGTAATATACTATTTGATTACTGAAATATCTCGATTGAGTCATAAGGAAGGAAAAAAATGAAAAATAGGATTTGCAATGTATACATATGAACCTAGGTTCAACTGCTAGATAGTATATATTAGTTCATCTCTGCTTAAACCTTATGAAGTTTTTGCTGCGTTATTTGACCTCAGAAAAAAAAAAATGAAAAAACAAAAGACACGCGCAAACACGCACATATATAATATGAGTATGTGGTGTGGTAGCTTATAACAGGGGATGAGCCGCGGAGGAAGCCTTTCGGTTACTTCGACATAGAGTATGTATTTATATATAAAACTTACTAAAATCTTAATAAATATAAGATTTAAATTCATAATTTTAATAGTATAATAAGTTTAATGCTAAAAAATTTTAAAAGTTGAACCCATTATATTTAAATTCCTAATAATTAGGATTGACTTGTATAAAATTCTTGAAATGTGTATAAGGTTTGATTCTACCATATAGTCGTGGGAAATTTGTTGTCTATCCAGCCTTTAATTATCAAGAGAGTTTCAAAGTAGTGGTCAGAATTGCTTAAGTTTATGAAATCGAAAAGTTGAAAGAAAGATAATATAATTGTTTGGAGACTTGAAATTTGTACGTAAACTTTAACTTCATACAACAATATTTTTTTTAAATCATGAATAATATAGCATGAAAAGGTCGAGACATAAAGAAAGAAAGCTAGTCTTATGTTTCCCTTTACTTCTTTATGTTTCTGGGACATGACTTCGGTGAAGAGTTGTGGGCAATTAAAAACCAGTCAAACCACATCCGATATATAATTTACAGCTATATATATATAAAATATTTTAGATGTAAAAATTAATTGCAAAAAAATGAAAGAATCAGTGTTAACTTCAATCAATTTTAAAAATTAGTTAGCTAGAACATTGTCTTGTTTTCTTTTCTTGTTTAAATTTCTTTCTTCCTTTTTTTTTTTTGTGTGGGTGTGTGGGGTTTTTTTTTTGGGGTTGGGGGTGGGGGAAGGTATAATTAAGGAGTATCGTTATCACTGTTGTGGTGGTTGTCATTATGGTGTTGTTATTGTTGCTATTATTAGCTAAGTTATACTAAGATAAGAGACCAATGGATCTATTCGTATATAGTATTATAATCCCTACACTCTTATCCAATTGTTAAGAGACTTGGTCCATATTATTAGCGCGCATTTACATCTAAATTAAAGGAACTTGTAGTTTTAGTTTAGTACAACAAGAGGAAAAGAAGAATGACGAAGCCAAAACAACCAACCAAAACTAAATACTTCTCTCCTCTTTCTTTATTTAGCTAGACGTTGAATAATTTCCTGTGTATAAAGAAATTAAATAGGTATACCAAATGCTAATAATCAAGTAGTAGCATTTAGCAGCCTCAACAAATTTTTATATATAGACAAAGGATAAAGGGACAAGAATGATTGCAAACAGGGAAGAGGAGCTCTTCATTAAGAATAATTTCCACTATCGTTGAAATTTTCAACCTTTGCTTTGTTGATACGAAAGCATATTATGTGCAAACCCTATAGAAAAAAGGCATAAACAATTAAAAAAAAATTTAGTCATAAGAGAGATGAGTATATGAAACAAAATTATGCCCATTGGGAACCCCCCCCCCCCTCCATCTCTCATAAACACAAAAAGTACAGCTTTAATCCACTTCTCAACCAGACCCTATGATTTTTTTTTGGGGGGGGGGGGGGGTGTGAATCTCCTTCTCCCTTTTGCACTTTTTACGTCTTAATTAAGTTTATGTACAGTGTGTTTCATCGGATTCGATTTGGCTTTTGGTAGTTTAATTTGGAGGTCATCTAATTTTTTCTCAGTCTTCTATTTAAATGATAATCTTTAACCATGATTTGTTCTATCTATTGTTACCTTCTCTTCTCATTTATGACATTAATAATTAGGTGATTAGCATTTCCTGTTCCCGCGTAGAAGTAAGTTTATTCTATCTCTGGAAATATTATCTGTCTTTTAAAAGTTTTTGCCCATATTTTAAGAAAGATTTTAATAGCCTTATATATAAGAGTATTTATCTAAATTAAACTATCCTTTATCTCTCTTTTAAACGGCTCACTTAAAAAATAGTTCAATAATTGGTGTATAGTGCTGTGTTTTTTTTAACAAAAAAACTAATAAATATTTCTTGATTTTAAAAAAACTAAATACATATTCAGAAATAAATTCAATTTATAGAAAAAAGAAAGAAAGAGACACATATTATGAATCGGAGGTAGTATCATTTAACTATGGCCCAATTTTGAACTAGTTGAAACCAATTAGTAGTAATATAGCGAGGGCTAGCCACTTTTGATCATCTTAGTATTTGAAAAATAATCACTGTCCCGAAAATGAGGTTTTCAAAACAGTCACATATAATCAAAATAGCTACACTGTCCCGAAAATGAGGTTTTCAAAACAGTCACATATAATCAAAATAGCTACACTGTCCCGAAAATGAGGTTTTCAAAACAGTCACATATAATCAAAATAGCTACTTTTCTGATAATATTTGTCAATTACACAGTTGAAAAGTGACTATTTTTCCAATAGCCACAGTCAGCGGCGAAGTCACAAAATTCAACAAGGGTATTCAAACCTTTGTTAGTGAGTAGTAGTATTTCATTTTATACGTAGTATAATTTTTCGGCGAATAGTGTTCAGTTAACCACCCTTAGGCCAATATAGCTTCGCCCTGGCCACTACTTGTTGTTTGTATTTTCGTAATATTAGCTTGAGCTGAGTTTTAAACTTTTTTATTTATTTGGAACTGATTCGTAATAATTGTCGTTGTTGATGATCTATGTGCCTGTGATGTAAGATTCATCACTCCACAATGTACATGTATTACATGATTGTCAAGTCCGGTAAAAGTTGTTTCACTATGCAAATATTACCCACGAAAATGGAATGAATGTTATAAAAACAGACTGTACATGCAACAAGAGGAAGAAAAACTAGTGAACACTTTCCCTACATCTCGCCATGTCTCTCCATTTTTTGTTTATCAAATAATCATCATCATCTTATCGTGAATAATGGGCCCAAATTGAGATCTTGAAGTTGGATTTTCTAGCTAAGCCTAGAAAGAGGTAGTATGTTGCAAAGTATCTCATATTTATACAGGGTTCATAAATGAATCGTGTGAAATAGACAGTCTATCCTAATATAAATAAATAATTGTTTTTGTGGATCGAACCTTGATAATCTATAGATCATAGAGAACTGCTCCAAGACTCCCGTTTTCTAACTAAGCCTAAACAATGATAAGCAATCGTAAGAAACTCTTCTTTTGCTTTTTGTGGTTTCAACCCAAAAGGTAAGGATTCTGCGGGATGGCGTTTTGTTCTGTTATTTTTCTTTTTGTGGGTGTGGGGAAAAGTAAGTCAGAAGGGTTGATTTTTCCAAGTTTTGATACTGACGTGAACCGAATTGTGATGTGAAAGCTGTAAAATGGGCCCGCCTAGCTTTTCTGATGGGACTTTGGTAGAAATTCAAAAATATCAAGATTTACAATTGTTCGTTTAAAAATAGCTTAGTTTTAAAAGTAATCAAAATTTAGTCATTTTGCGTGTAAAGATAAATTTGAGCGAAAATACTGTTCAAAACTCGGAAAATACGCCAGTATATTATGCTGGAGTTCCAGCATAAGTATATTTGAACTCCAACATATTATACTGGAGTTCCAAGATAAGTATGCTGGAACTCCAACATAATATGATGGAGTTTCAGCATAAGTACACTAGAACTCCAGCACAATATACTGGAGTTCCAGCAAGTACACCGGTCCAGCATAATATACTAGAATTTGGAGCACCGGTGCTCCAGTCTCCAGTATATTATACTGGAGCCAGCAAAGTATACCGATCCAGCATAATATGCTGGAGTTCATACACAAGTGCACTGAACTCCAGTATATTATGCTGGACCGGTCTCTGCTGCAACAAAATAGTGGCTATTTTTCATTGATTTGATAAACGCTGGCTATTTTGGAATGACCAATCCGAAAACTGGCTATACCGTGATAACTGGGACTTTGCATCATTCGCACGGAAAGAGGGTTTTGATACAAGTGGTACTATTATCCATGGAATTTAAGCTATATATCAGTGTAAAATTACGATCAAAATTACATGTAATTTTATTTTATAAAGATTGACGGATAACCTATAGAATAGATGGTAAGTAGCATGTTATAAATAACGTGGAGTCAGGATTTTTATAATAAAGAGGAATCAAAATATAAAAAAGTAAAACACAAAAAAATTAAATATATTTAAGATATAATATGTATACATATTTTTTACCTCAGTATATAATGTAATTATTCATGAACGCTCAATTACAGGGGTAGATCCGCCACTAATTATAATATAGTATAAGTTAAATGCTTATACATTCGCTTTTTCTTTATTCGATATCCTACGTCCCCACGGAATTGCTAGAAAACTTGTTATTGAATTTACTCTAGTTGTGTCAACTTTATTGCATTAACATGACATCTTTTTATGGACCAAGTTCTTGGACTAATAGTAAGACTAGGTCTTAGTTCACTATTATTGTCATCTTACTTTATTATCCCTATGGATGGATGCAACAACACACAAATCCAATGTAATACCATGTGAGGTCCAGAGCCCCACAGATGGATGCAAGTTATTGTTTGACCAAAAAATTTTAAGTTTTTTTAGTTAAACCAATTTAATAAAAGACAAAGAGTGAATCTAAATTAAAAATAATAAATTTCATATTCGAAATTAAACAACTTGGACGATATGAGACTGTGTTCAGGTCAACAAATGCCGAATTAATGCTCAATGACTAATAATAAATATGAGAGTAAAAACAGACAGTAAATGTGATAAATGGTATTGAATGTAATAAGAAGGAATTTATCACCCAAATGTTGGATGAGATGGATGATTCCTTCCTCTGACTACAACGTGTGACAGCAGACAATGGAAGTGAACTATGTGATCTTGGATCTTGTGAACTAAAATGGAATGTTATGTGATGGAATCAAACAAAAGAGACAAGACAAGCTTTTTGTATATTCTTGATAGTTAACTCTTTACAAGATATTTTTTCATAAAGGTTTCGAATCCCTTTTTTGTTTCTTCTCTCTTCCTATTTATAAGGGATATCCCTAGAGAACCCTAAAAAAACACAATATCAGGGAATATTCAATAGAATAATCCTATTCATACTCCCAGGAATATTCTAACAGTTGCAGCTGTTTGCTCTCTACTCGACCTCGGCATTAGTCTCTCCCTTTGAGTGACTCCTCGCCACTGGATCGTACTTGATTTCGACCTCGGCCTCAGCTCGTTCGTCTTCATTCGCTAAACTAGACATAATTTTGACCCATATAGTTAGTCCCTCCGCTTATTCAGGCCGTCCTCTTGGGAGTCCTTGATGAGCGGATTTTATCTGTATCTAATCACAAGATATTCCATTGTGGCGAATGAGCTGAATTGGTCGACGTCGCATTGATGATGGGTCGGCTCAAAGGTTGTGGTTGGCGTGGCTAGCATAGGATGACGTCATGACAACGCGCGTCATCATTACACATCTTCCCGATGCAATGCGTCATTTCTAGTGCCTTTGTTGCTTCAATATTAGTGTCAATGATAGTTGTCACACCTCCTTTTCCTGCACCCACGAGGGCGCAAGGGAGTTTTTCCAATTAAAGGACAATCGAAATGGGATTGGTTTATTAATTTCAGAGTCGCCACTTGGGAGATTTAGGGTGTCCCAAGTCACCAATTTTAATCCCGAATCGAGGAAAAGAATGACTCTATACTACAGTCTGCGTACCAGAAATCCGGATAAGGAATTCTGTTAACCCGGGAGAAGGTGTTAGGCATTCCCGAGTTCCGTGGTTCTAGCACGGTCGCTCAACTGTTATATTCGGCTTGATTATCTGATTTTATACAAGTGTGAACTTGCGTGCAAAATTTAACTTTTAACCGCTTTTATCATTTACTGTTTTTATCAAGAATTGCAACGTTGTGAAAATGTATCTCGAACCGCGTTACAATCAATGTACCCGTGGTCGTCGACACACTTTGACTCCGTTGAGATTTGGATTTGGGTCACATCAATGTGCACCCGAGTTTAAGGAAATTAAATTATTAAAGGCGCGCCTAAAGCGACTAGCGTATTTATTTTGGGTAAGACCGTGGAATTTTACTAAACGGTCCATCCGAAGTCCAAATAATTTTTAAAGCAAATATTTACTGAGGGCCCCGCAATTTGTATTTTTATTTGGCGAGGCTCATCTCATTCTTATTATTTTATTATTTTTTTTAAAATGAATTTGCAACGTCATGGACACGCACCTCGAACCACGCCACAATCAATGTACCCGTGATTAGAAACACATTTCGACTCCGTTGAGAATTGGATTTGGGTCACATAAATGTGCACCCGGGTTTAAGAAGGTAAGATTTATTAAGGCGCGTCCTAAAGAGTCTAGCGTATTGTTATTTTAGGAGGGTTGTGAAATTTGCTAAACAACCCGTCCTGGAAACCAAATGCTTGGATAATATACGTTTAATGAGGGCCCCGTATCTTGTGCGTTTCTGTTTGTCGAAGTTCATCTCGTCTTTATTTTAACAGGATATCCTATAGCAACTACGTTTCTTGTCGCATTTGTCTCTACTAGTTGAGGTTAAAAATGACCCTATTCAATTACATGCTTGCAGGTTATTATAACGGAATCCCGAGTGCCTTTGCAGAATAAGAAAACATGACCATGCCCATGGGCAGCTAATCGAGCACCGCGGGCCCAAACCTAGCCCACACAGTATTGGCTGGACCTGGGCCAATGCCTTTCTGATGAAAGGCTGCTGGGTTCGCTTGATTTGGGCTCGACCTTCGTGAGGTTGAGAAGTGCAGCCTTGCGCCGTTTATTTTAAAGCAATGGTTTGTCAATTATAAGGAGACAATTTATCAAAAGGACATGAAATTAGCTAACATGGATAGTTCTATGTTTTAAGGACATGCTAACCATAAAAACCTAAGATACAACCTACTGCATTTGAGACCCTTTTATCTATCAACCTACATATACAAACTAGCATTCAATCACCACATATTGCCATCTATTGGGCACACAGGCTACCTTCAGTATTTAAACAAGGATGCAAACTATTACATATTACATGAATATTTAATGTAACCATCTATGTATAAAGACATTCTTCAGGACTTTCATTTATATTCATGCTCAACTTTCCCAATTACATTTGACAGTGCATTGGTTGTGTACCTGGTATAGAAGACAAAGAAGAAAGGAATGATCAGCTGGGCAGTATGCAGTAAACACAGCAACAGCAGATACACAGCAACAACACAGCAACAAAATCAACCAACAAGGATGAAGCTCCCGAGTAGTCGAGCAACAAACAACAATCCCAGAAACAGAGTATGAACCAGCGGAGACAGCAGAGTATTCAATGTAAACACCCCAGCAATTCAACAACCACAAGCAGCTCAAACAGGCCACGAACAGTAATTGGCCAAGACAGCTAAACCAACATAAACTCTTATGTAATTTTCAGACAGTGTTTGGTTACAATATTCCGAGACTTTATGTTTCTTGTTTTTCTTTTCTGAAGACTAAGAAATGTCCAGCCACAGAAATCCAGTGACCACAAGAAAGCTTGGCAAACGACAGAAAAGCAAAACCACAAAGACAACCTGATCCAACTGGACTCTTACACCGTTTCTTCTAGACAATACTCATTCACAATACTCTGAAATTTATTTCTGTTTTTCCTTTTCAGTTTTCTTACTCACCGAAATCTCTCAAGACTCAAAAGAGTGAATCCCTTTTCTAATGGAAGGTCTCCTCTTTTTATAGCCTAACCTTAACACTTTACAGTCTGTTTTACAACTCAAAATTGCCCCCCCCTCTGTTGTTTTTCCACTCACTTGTTTTAAATAACCAAGCTCCCATGAAATCCCTGACAGCCCCTCTCTCTTTTTGGTTGTTAAAGTGTACTGATCACTTGTTTGTTTAAACAAAGTATGGGCAGTAGGAATATAATCTGACAGCACATGCTGTCCGATTATTTTAATTCCTTAAAGCAAACCATACACATGCTGCCCACAGTCCAAACCAAATGGCATTGTGTTTAAAAACCAAAATCTGAATCTGCCATTATAACCTTTCCCCTGGATGTTATTTAATTCGATTTGAACAAAATCAATAGGCAATACAATTCAGTTTCTAATGGGACTCAAATACGATCACAGCAGAAATAAGCAATACGAATCAAGTTGTTACCATTAACGATTGAAACTAATTGACGACATATATCGACTCGACTATATTAATCGTAACACATAACAATCAATCGTTCATATAAACAACACGTATAGAGTCCCGAATGACCTCAGACAAATTTGTTCAAACACTGGGAACTTATGTGAATTAAACTCGTTTGACGACTAATCTAATTGATGAACACGTATATCACAGGGTATATTCAGAACACAAACAGAAGACAATTGGCCAAATAAAAAGGCCTTTAACAGAGATGGAAGAAATCCGAATGAAAAATAACAAAATAACAAACAAACACAAAGAAATATGCTGACAACTTAATTAGAAATAAAACAAAAGAAAGGAAAACTTACCAAAAATGTTTAAATCAAACAGACCCAAATCTGATTCATCTTCGAACTTTTGAGGCCGAACAAACTTTAATCAGGGTGTTCTCACATGAGAACACCTTGATTAAGGTCTATTAGACCTCAAACCCTTGTCAAAACTGGCCGGGTTCCCCAGGTGCATGTGTTTCAAGTTCTGGATTTCCAGATCTGGATTTTTAGGAGTTGTGGGTAGATTCGGACCAAACCAAGTTTGGTTTGGTCACGAGGAAGGTCAGGGGAGTGTCTGGTATGAAGATGGGATGGTTTGGCATAGATCCGGGTTCGACTCAAATCTTCAAATGAAGATTCGAGACGAACGAAAGTGATTCGAGGCTCGTGGTTAGTGGATTCGTGTTCAGGTCAGTGAGGTGGTCCTAGGGTGTTCAGGAGGCGGTCATCGGCGTTCATGCCGCCGGCTTTAATGGCGAGGGATACTGGGGCGGCTGCTAGGGTTCGAGGATGAGAAGGGGTTGGGGAAGGAGATGACTGAAGGGGGTGTTGGTATAGGGGGCGTGGGTATAAGGGAAGGTTTATATATGGTCTATGGGATTGGATCTGAGCCGTTAGATCAGATGATCTCAACGGCTTGGATCTGATGCTGAGAAATGAGACGGGGTCGTTTGGCAGTTAAACGGGGTCGTTTGGTTTAAGTGAGGGGTTGGGTCAGGCTGGTTATTTGGGTCGGGTTTGAACATGGGTCGCTGAAAGAGGTCCTGAACCGTTGGATCGGCTGGGACGGACGGCTCAGATTGATTTGCCTGAAACGACGTCGTTTCAGGAGGTGCCTGGGCAGCCGGTTTTGGACTGGACCTGATAGAATTGGTTTGGGCCTATTTTTGGTTTATTTCCTTGGCCCAAACCGTTTTCTTCATTCTTTTCTCCCTTTCTTTTTTTCCTTTTTCTTTTCTTCTTTTTTTTTTCTAATCTTAAAACTAAAAATAAAATGAAATTCAAACAAACATAATTATCAAAATATTTAAATAGGTTAAATCGCACCCTAGAATATTTTTGTGAATTTTTCTTTTACTGAATGAATTATGGTCTAATTACCAGGACATACACATTTTGTATTTTGTTTAATAATGTAAAAATGGACAAAATGGACAGACCCACACATGACTAGCAGCACACGTTACGGAAAATTGAAAATTGTACAGCGAGGTAAGTTACTATTTCTTTTGGAGTGACTGTCCGTGAAGCAAAAATCACGTGCTTACAGCTGCCCCTCTTTGCACGAAGACACGAAGGGTTTTCGCGCAAAGATAAAGCGAGCGATTTTTGCCCGTCCGAATACTCCGTGTGAAGCATTTTTTTGAAAAAGATTTGACCGAACCTTTGCTTCAGAGGTTTCCTACATATCCTGGGCTGAAACAGGAATCAGGTCAATGTAGTTCGGGAAATTTTGGTAGCTGGGACTACCGTGTGACTGTATTGCTTGCTGTTGTTGTGCGCTGTTGTATGCTGCTGTAGGATGCTACTGCTCAACCGATCTCCCTGTTACATTGCTCTAAAAGGAAAAACAAGAAGCTAAGCTAAACTGAGGATCCTGAAATCTCATCCATCTTCGACTTGTTCTTGTTGCCTTGCTTTCTTATCGCTTTCCTCTGATGCCTTTATCTTGTGACTTTGGGAGATGATGTTGGTCCTTAGCTAACGTTTGAATGCCAGTTTTCATCACTTTGCTTGACCCGCTGGGGATACGGCTTTCTTCTTTAAATCTTTCAATGGTTTCCTCAGTGGTATGGCTTTTCATCAGAATTGTTATGTTGGGCATGCCATAGCGTTCTCAAACTGCTTCTTTTGAGACGCGTTCCTTCTTCCCTTTGAATGTGCGCTTGCTTTTGCAGTTGTCTGCTTCTTGGTGCTGGGGATTTTATTGTTTCCCGTTTGGGGATCTCTGTTGTAACCTTCTGTCTTCAGGTGGGGTGACTGATTCCAAAATCTAGAGCTGAATGTATTCCCGCATTATACTAGTGGGCGACCTAGAACTTAAATGTATTCCCGCATTATACTGGTGGGCGACCTAGAACTTAAAAGTATTCCCTCATTATACTGGTGGGCGACCTAGAACTTAAAAGTATTCCCGCATTATACTGGTGGGCGACCTAGAACTTAAAAGTATTCCCGCATTATACTGGTGGGCGACCTAGAACTTAAAATGTATTCCCGCATTATACTGGTGGGCGACCTAGAACTTAAATGTATTCCCGCATTATACTGGTGGGCGACCTAGAACTTAAAATGTATTCCCGCATTATACTGGTGGGCGACCTAGAACTTAAAATGTATTCCCGCATTATACTGGTGGGCGACCTAGAACTTAAAATGTATTCCCGCATTATACTGGTGGGCGACCTAGAACTGAAATGTATTCCCGCATTATACTGGTGGGCGACCTAGAACTTAAAATGTATTCCCGCATTATACTGGTGGGCGACCTAGAACTTAAATGTATTCCCGCATTATACTGGTGGGCGACCTAGAACTGAAATGTATTCCCGCATTATACTGGTGGGCGACCTAGAACTGAAATGTATTCCCGCATTATACTGGTGGGCGACCTAGAACTTAAATGTATTCCCGCATTATACTGGTGGGCGACCTAGAACTGAAATGTATTCCCGCATTATACTGGTGGGCGACCTAGAACTTAAAAGTATTCCCGCATTATACTGGTGGGCGACCTAGAACTGAAATGTATTCCCGCATTATACTGGTGGGCGACCTAGAACTTAAATGTATTCCCGCATTATACTGGTGGGCGACCTAGAACTGAAATGTATTCCCGCATTATACTGGTGGGCGACCTAGAACTGAAATGTATTCCCGCATTATACTGGTGGGCGACCTAGAACTTAAATGTATTCCCGCATTATACTGTGGGCGACCTAGAACTTAAATGTATTCCCGCATTATACTGGTGGGCGACCTAGAACTTAAATGTATTCCCGCATTATACTGGTGGGCGACCTAGAACTTAAAATGTATTCCCGCATTATACTGGTGGGCGACCTAGAACTTAAAATGTATTCCCGCATTATACTGGTGGGCGACCTAGAACTTAAAATGTATTCCCGCATTATACTGGTGGGCGACCTAGAACTGAAATGTATTCCCGCATTATACTGGTGGGCGACCTAGAACTTAAAATGTATTCCCGCATTATACTGGTGGGCGACCTAGAACTTAAAATGTATTCCCGCATTATACTGGTGGGCGACCTAGAACTTAAATGTATTCCCGCATTATACTGGTGGGCGACCTAGAACTGAAATGTATTCCCGCATTATACTGGTGGGCGACCTAGAACTTAAAAGTATTCCCGCATTATACTGGTGGGCGACCTAGAACTGAAATGTATTCCCGCATTATACTGGTGGGCGACCTAGAACTTAAATGTATTCCCGCATTATACTGGTGGGCGACCTAGAACTGAAATGTATTCCCGCATTATACTGGTGGGTGACCTAGAACTGAAATGTATTCCCGCATTATACTGGTGGGCGACCTAGAACTTAAATGTATTCCCGCATTATACTAGTGGGCGACCTAGAACTTAAATGTATTCCCGCATTATACTGGTGGGCGACCTAGAACTTAAATGTATTCCCGCATTATACTGGTGGGCGACCTAGAACTTAAATGTATTCCCGCATTATACTGGTGGGCGACCTAGAACTTAAATGTATTGAAATTGTTTCCCCGTTCTTCCGAGAAAATTTTCGACAATCGGCAGAAAATTTTCTGCCCCGGTTTTTGGTGACTTCCATGGCGTTGCATCTTGCTGCCCTCATCAATCCTCTGTTCCCCTGCAACAGACAAAAGGATTTGGTCAGTTTTAATCGTGGTGGTAGAGGGTGCCTTTCTGGCGAGCAATTTTTCTCTCTTCCTCTTTTCTTGCTCTTTGTCCCCATAATTGGTTGGCGGGCAAAGTTGCCTGTTGGGGGTCTCTAGCCTGCTGGGGATTGGTTTTCAATTTATCCCCTTCTCTGCTTTCTCTTTAAACACATGATGTGGGAGTCTGCTTCTAACTCCCGAAACCACTCCCTTTTGGAGCTTACTTCTTCCAAAATTTCCGGGCACAATCACTGCATTGCCCGGGACCGGCCTTCAAGACTGTTTGTATTATCCTGCATTGGGATGAATTCCCCTTCGGTTTCTGGTAGTAAGCTTTGAAAAATCCTTTCAAGACACATTTTAAGAAAAGAAATAAAGATATGGAAAGGAGAAAATCTTTCTGAACCAATATTTTTTGTGGGAGGAGACAATCAAAAGAACTTATCTGGAGGACATGACTGGTCCCCGTGATCATGACGTGCACCATAGATTCCCGACCCAGTCTATTTGTATCAATCGATTTGCCGGATGGTCTGACTTGCTGGGGATGATAAATGACTGTCCATGCTGTTGCAAATGTGGTAGCTTTTGTTGATTCGTCTTGTCGCCTCATAGTGCCCTTCGAGGGGTTTTCACTAATGAGACTCTCTCTTTTCTCTCATCTCCCGGCGCCTTATGGTGCCTGTGAAGGTTTTCACCAATAAGACTCTCTCATTTCATATCCCTCATCTTACATCGCCTCTCGGTGCCTGTGAAGGTTTTCACCGATAAGGCTCTCTCATTTTATTTCTTTCGAGGATCCGGGGTGTTGTAGGTACGACCCTCTCTTCCGGGGATTCTTTTGACTATCAACTCATTCCCAGTCTTACGATCCTCTTCTTTGCTGGGGATCAGTGTATTATTCTCGGCCTTATTTGCCGGATTTGGCATCTCTCGAACATTGATCGGGAGGTCTTTTGGATGTTGACGTTGGTTTTGGTGTGGGATTGAAGAAAGGCTATAAAAATGAAAACAACTTGAAGGGTGATGTGCTACAACTTTTGGAATCAAACCTTTGTTGGAACTTAAAACATAACCTCTGCCCCAGTTTTCTTGCTTGGGGAATTTATTTTTTACGCTTATGTTGAGTTACGTGCGTTACGCACATTGTGCTATATTGTGCACACTATGTACATTATGCATCCTATATTTGCTACGATGCATACTATGACCGAGCCGTGAGGCGCCTACGTATCCTCTTTGAGGAATCAGGTCAAACGTAGTTCCCACGGTTTTATATTCCTTGATTTTTCTTTTCTTTCTTTTCATTTTCTTTTCCTTTTCTTTTTTCATGTCTTTTTCTTTTCTTTTCTTTTCTTTTTCTTTTCTTTTCTTTTTTTATATCTTTCCCATTAGTGATTCCAAGAGAGGGGTATTGAAAAAATTGCTTAAGGCTCAAAGGGGGAAGCGAGGGTTAAAAGTGTTTGGATAGAAGAAAGAATTGCCTCCGTCATCTCATTATTCAACAAATGCCAAATACAAACAAATAAACCAAAAATTGCCATAATTGAAGAAGTTACGCATAATATCTCTTGACTGCATCTGAATTGATAGCCATGTCGACACATCTACCTTCGACATCTGTCAAACACAAAGCACCGTTGGACAATACTCTGGTCACGATATAAGGCCCTTGCCAATTTGGGGCGAATTTGCCTTTTGCCTCGACCTGATGTGGGAGGATCTTCTTTAATACCAACTGCCCTACTTCAAACTTCCTGGGGCGCACCTTCTTATTATACGCTCTTGCCATTCTCTTCTGATACAGTTGACCATGGCACACTGCTGCCAATCTTTTCTCATCTATCAGGCTCAACTGTTCCAAGCGAGCTTTGATCCATTCATCATCATCAATTCCGGCTTCAGCGACAATTCGGAGGGACGGAATTTCGACCTCCGCTGGTATCACGGCCTCAGTTCCATACACCAACAAATAAGGAGTTGTGCCTATGGAAGTCCGAACGGTAGTGCGGTAACCCAACAAAGGCAAAGGGTAATTTCTCGTGCCATTGTCTGGACCCTTCCACCATTTTTTGCAGTATCTTCTTGATATTCTTATTGGCTGCTTCGACTGCTCCATTTGCCTTAGGACGATATGGGGTGGAATTGCGGTGTGTAATCTTGAATTGTTGGCATACCTCTCTCATCAAGCTGCTATTAAGATTCGCACCGTTATCCGTGATGATCACTTTTGGGATCCCAAATCTGCAGATGATATGGGAGTGAACAAAGTCCACCACTGCCTTCTTGGTTACTGATTTGAAGGTTTTAGCCTCAACCCATTTGGTGAAGTAATCAATGGTCACTAGAATGAACCTATGACCGTTGGACGCTGCTGGCTCGATGGGCCCAATGACATCCATGCCCCATGCTACAAACGGCCAGGGTGCTGACATCGTATGTAACTCTGTTGGCGGAGAATGAATCAAATCTCCATGTATCTGGCACTGATGGCATTTCCTTACGAAAGTGATACAGTCGTGTTCCATGGTTAGCCAATAACACCCTGTTCGAAGGATCTTTCTTGCCAATATATATCCGCTCATGTGTGGCCCACAAACTCCGGCATGTACTTCCGCCATAACCGTCGTTGCCTGCCCGGCATCTATGCATCTCAACAATCCCAAATCCGGGGTTCTTTTGTACAATACTCCTCCACTGAGGAAGAAACCATTCGACAAACGCCGAAGGGCTCTTTTTTGGTCCCCAGAGGCATGTTCTGGATATATCCCCATCCTGAGGTATTCCTTGATATCATGAAACCAGGGTTCGCCATCTGCTTCTTCTTCTATGGCATTGCAGTAGGCGTGCTGATCACGGACCTGGATGTGTAGAGGGTCAACATACATTTTGTCAGGGTGGTGCAGCATTGATGCTAAGGTGGCTAAGGCATCCGCAACCTCATTGTGAACTCTCGGGATGTGTTTGAACTTTACCGATCGAAATTGCTTGCTCAGATCATGCAAGCATTGTCGGTATGGTATGAGCTTTAGATCTCGTGTTTCCCATTCACCCTGAATTTGATGTACCAAGAGGTCCGAGTCTCCCAAGACCAAGACGTCTTGGACATCCATGTCAGCAGCCAAGCGCAGACCCAGAATGCAAGCCTCATATTCGGCCATATTGTTGGTGCAATAGAAGCGCAGTTGAGCCGTAACAGGATAATGCCGTCCTGTTTCAGAAATGAGTACTGCTCCTATTCCAACCCCTTTTGCGTTTGCAGCTCCATCGAAGAAAAGCTTCCAACCTGGTTCCTCGGGTAATTCCAACTCATTCGTATGCATCACCTCTTCGTCAGGAAAATACGTTCTTAAGGGCTCGTATTTTTCATCAACGGGATTCTCGGCCAAATGGTCTGCCAGCGCCTGGGCTTTCATGGCCGTCCTCGTCACATAGATGATATCAAACTCTGTGAGCAGAATTTGCCATTTTGCCAACCTTCCCGTGGGCATAGGTTTCTGAAAGATATACTTCAATGGGTCCAAGCGGGATATGAGATAAGTAGTATATGAAGACAGGTAGTGCTTCAACTTCTGAGCTACCCAAGTTAGGGCGCAGCACGTTTTCTCGAGTTGAGTGTACTTGACCTCATGCACTGTGAATTTCTTGCTAAGATAGTAGATGGCCTGCTCCTTCCTCCCTGTGTCATCATGTTGCCCCAGTACACAACCAAATGAATTTTCCAAGACCGTCAGGTAAAGGATTAGGGGTTTCCCGGGCTTAGGCGGGACCAATACGGGTGGATTAGACAGATACCCTTTGATTTGGTCGAAGGCCTCCTGACACTCTGCTGTCCAACCTACTGCAGCGTCCTTTCTCAGCAGCCGAAATATGGGCTCACAAGTTGCTGTGAGTTGAGCGATGAACCTGCTGATATAATTGAGTCTACCCAGCAAACTCATTACCTCTGTTTTGTTCCTTGGCGGTGGCAAATCTCGGATGGATTCAATTTTGGATGGGTCTAACTCAATCCCCCGTCGACTGACGATGAATCCTAGCAACTTTCCTGATGGAACCCCGAATGCGCATTTGGCCGGGTTAAGCTTGATATCATACCTCCGGAGTCTTTGGAAAAATCTCCTTAGGTCTGCCACATGGTCCTCCTGACGCCAAGATTTGATGATCACATCATCGACGTACACCTCTATTTCTTTGTGTATCATGTCATGAAACACAGCAGTCATTGCTCGCATGTACGTTGCCCCAGCGTTCTTTAACCCGAACGGCATTACCCGCTAGCAGTAGGTTCCCCATGGCGTAATAAACGCTGTCTTCTCAGCATCCTCTTCGTCCATTAGGATCTGATGATAACCCGCATAGCAATCCACAAAGGATCCGATCTCGCGCCCAGCGCAATTATCGATCAGGATATGAATGTTGGGTAGCGGAAAATTGTCCTTGGGACTTGCTTTGTTGAGGTTGCGGTAGTCGACACATACCCTGATTTTTCCATCCTTCTTAGGGACTGGTACCACATTGGCCAACCACTCGGGATATCGAGTGACCCGAATGACCTTCGATTGCAACTGCTTAATCACTTCTTCTTTGATCTTTACACTCATTTCTGTTTTAAATTTTCTTAGTTTTTGCTTGACCGGAGGGTATGCCGGGTCAGTGGGTAGTTTGTGAACCACTAAATTGGTGCTTAATCCAGGCATATCATCATATGACCATGCAAAAACATCTTTGAATTCCCTGAGAGTTTTGATCAATTCTGCTCTGACATTTGGCTCAATGTGGATGCTAATTTTGGTCTCTTGGACGTTATCAGTGTCTCCTAGATTCACAGCCTCGGTGTCATTTAAGTTAGGCTTGGGTTTCTCTTCAAATTGGCACAGTTCTCTGTTTATTTCTTCGAAGGCTTCACCTTCGTCACATTCAGATTCATCGTCACAAACGACCTTTTGCATCATTGAGTCGGTTTCAGATTGATTTATTAGACTAGGTCGAAGATCCGCTGTGCATGCCATGTCATTAGGACCAGTAAAAAGAGAACTGTTCAGAAAGAAAAAGAACAAAACAAGAAATTAAAATGGGACAAAAGAAAAGAACTTTATTAAATTTGCAGGATAAAAAGGGTTCACACTTTTACAAAACGAAAGTAAAATTGGGATTACACCCTTGAATAATCCGATCAAACAAACAAACAAACAAAACATTAATCAAAGCCTACTACCAAGACTCCCCTCGGACAGGAAGAGGAGTAACCGTCCAATTGTTGGTCTTGGCCTCAGGCCCCACAAATTGTATCTCTGCTCTGCTGGAACCTTCTCCAGCTTCCACCATACTGACATCCGCGAATAGTCTCTCAAAACTCTGATCCAGGTCTTCACTTATGCCGATTAAAGGTCCTCGAATCTTTGGGATCGCTGATCCCTTGGCCCTAGCTTTAACAAAAGACCTTGAGAGGCGTGGCACTGGTTTAGGCAGAAACCAGACTCTCTTCTTCATTTTTCGCGCTTGCTTCCTGTCTGCTGCGGTTGGTTTGAACCCCAACCCGAAAGTTTCCAGATTCTTAGGAAGGGAGACAGGTTGGACTATCCCTTGAAGTTCAACTCCCAGGCCTTTTCCCGGCACAAACCCATTACCCAGCATTTCTGATACCATCATGACTGTTGCGGCAGCCACCCTAGGGTGCGGGATGATTTCTCCTTCAGAAATTTTGTTGGCCGACCCTGTATCGAGAATCTGGTAGACCCAGGGACCCTTGTCATCAGTGGTCTCTATGAAAGGCACAATGGTTCCGCCCATGGTGCATGTTGTATCCTCGCCGTGCAACACGACCTCTTGTCTTTCCCACTCGAACTTCACTGTCTGATGTAGGGTGGAAGGCACCGCTTTAGCTGCATGAATCCAAGGTCGTCCTAACAGCAAGTTGTAAGATACCGTGGCGTCCAACACCTGGAATTCCATGGTAAATAGGACCGGACCAATGGTTAATTCAAGTACAACATCCCCCACAGTGGCGGTTCCGTTTCCGTCAAACCCCCGGACACAGATGCTATTCTCCCGGATTCTTCCACGGTCAATCTTTAACTGGTCCAGGGTGGATAACGGACAAATATTGGCGCTTGAGCCGTTATCCACCAATACTCGAGTTACCACCGAGTCTTCACATTTGACAGCTAGGTATAGAGCTTTGTTATGCTCCGTACCTTCCCACCGGCAGGTCATCATCTGAGAATGTTACCCTGTTCACCTCGAAAATCTTGCTGGCGATGGTTTCCAGGTGGTTTACAGAAATCTCACTGGGTACATGGGCCTCGTTCAATATCTTTAACAGGGCCCGACGATGTTCCTCGGAATGGAGGAGTAATGACAATAGTGAGATCTGGGCAGGTGTTTTTCTCAGCTGCTCAACCACAGAATAGTCTTGTACTTCTCATCTTCCTCAGGAAGTCTTCAGCCTCTTCTTCTGACACTGGCTTCTTGGTTGCCACTGGGTTTGTTTTTCTTAACTCCACCGGAGCAAAGCATCGACCTGATCGAGTCAGCCCTTGCGCTTCACAACTGACTTCTTCCACCTGTTTTCCTTGGTATGTCACCACTGCTTTTTCATATTTCCAGGGCACAGCCCTGCTGTCAAGCATTGGCAGTTGGACCACCGGCTTTATGGTCACCCGTTCTCTACATACCCCTTTCAACATGACTGCCGGTGTGGGCAGGATCCCTGGTATTACCAACTTGCTTGGCTCGGGTTTGCTTGCTATGACGGACGGGCTCTTCCCCCATATTACTACCGGCTTGACGCCTTCTCCCTGCGACTGTACATTTGTTCCTCCACTGGTTAAGACTTCTTTTGGGGCAGCTTGGATCATCATCACTGTTTGTGAGGGTTTTCTTAATTCTCCTCCCTCACACACCAACTCAATCATGTGAGTTTCGTGGTGCGCTGGCAGTGGGTTTTGGTTGATGTTAGGAGCCTCCGGTGTCTGGACCTCGATCTTATTGGTGTCAATAAGATCCTGTATGGCATGCCTTAACTTCCAGCACTTCTCGGTATCGTGCCCGAGCATCCCTGAACAGTATTCACAACTGATTGAACGATCCAAATTCTGAGGCGGGGGATTTGGTTCCCGAGTATGGACAGGACTAACCAAACCTAATTGCCGCAGCTTGTGGAACACAGCGGTGTAGGTTTCTCCCAGTTCGGTGAAGGTTCTTTGCTTCCGCAACCTGTCATTTCTGGCATCTGGATTTCCCCGGAAACCTGCCCCTGAAGGATTTCTATATGCCCTTGGTGGAGGGTAAGTGTTTTGTGGTGGTGCATATATGTTCTGGGGAGCCGGTGCGCGCCATTGTGGGCGAACCGGAGGCTGAGTGTATACCTGGGCTTGGTGTACGGAACAATGTGGTTCTCGAGGTGGATAGAAATTTTGTGGTGGGTTGTATGGGTAGTTTGACCTGTGAGGCCTGGGTTGGTTGTAGTGCGGCCTGCCAGCCCTGGACCAACTGCCTGCCTCGATCGTGGCAACCTCTTCTTTCTTTCTTCTTAGCGCACCTCCCGTGCCGCTTTGAATAGCCTGGGTTGTGGCCTTAAGTGCCGAATAGTTTAAGATCTTGTCCGACCTCAAACCTTCTTCTATCATGACCCCTATTTTGACCACCTCGTTGAAAGATTTTCCAACCGTTGTCACCAAGTGACCAAAGTAGGTTGGATCCAATGTCTGCAAAAAATAGTCCACCATCTCTCCCTCTCTCATGGGAGGATCGACTCTAGCTGCTTGTTCTCTCCAGCGGAATCCGAACTCGCGAAAACTTTCCCCGGGTTTCTTCCCAGTTCTCAATAACGTGAGACGGTCAGGGACTATCTCTAGATTGTACTGGAAATGACCTGCAAAAGCCTGTGCCAGATCATCCCACGTGTACCACCTGCTGAAATCCTGCCTGGTATACCATTCCAGTGCAGATCCGCTCAGACTTTGGCCGAAATAAGCTATCAAAAGCTCATCCTTGCCTCCTGCCCCTCTCATTTTGCTACAGAATCCCCGCAAATGTGCCATGGGATCACCGTGCCCTTCATATAAATCAAACTTGGGCATCTTGAACCCTGCCGGGAGTTGGACATCTGGGAAAGGGCACAGATCTTTGTATGCCACGCTGACTTGATTGCCCAGCCCGTGTAAGTTCCTGAAGGATTGCTCCAGGCTTTTGAACTTTCTCAACACTTCATCCTGTTCAGGGGCCTTAACCGGCTTCTCAACCTCTGCCGGTACTTCCAAATGGGGATTGTAAGCCTGTGGTTCGGGTGCATGGAATGTAGGCTCAGGGGGATAGTATTGTGTATCATGAGCCTGAAACAATGGCTCACTGGTCGTTCGCTGCAAAGGGGCTGATGCAGGTCCCACAAAAATGGGAATATTGGGTGTTGGGAGAGGTTGATGGGGTGGTGGAGCTTGGGAATCATGAGGGCTTCTTTCTTGATGATAGAGGGGATTTGGGCGGCTTGTGGAAGGGCCAGAGTGAGGGTACTCCGGCACGTGTCCCAGTGTCTCAGGGCTCTTTTGCGTTTTGGCCAGGGCTAGCTGCATTGCATGCATCTCTAGTCCCATCCTTTCAATCTTTTCCATTGCCTCTTTTAGCAACTGGCTCATCGGCCTTTCTTCCTCATTACTATTCTCAGAAGTAGTCATGCTTGTTGCTACCGGTCCTTTGGATCTGGTTTGGTATGAATGTGTTGCCAGAATTCTTTAACAACTAACTGTCTGGTATCAGACAACAACAAACTTTGTTAGTGTTAGAGCTTAACATATTTGATCATAACACATAGAGGATGCAATGCACCTAGGCAGTTAACCGTTTCTACATGCTTTGCTTCAAACCACATGCGTCATCCCGGTTTGTTCATTCGTTTCTTTTTAAAGTATTTTGCGAAACCCCGCATTTTATTTTATTTTACATTTTTTTCTTTATTTATTAAAAGCGGTCGAATCTTATGGGGATTGCCTACGTATCACGTCCCCACGTGAATCAGATCAGGCATAGTTCTGCCTCAAAGCAAAGACACACAGTAATTCTTCTGGAGTCACTTAATTTTATTATCAAAATTTGCTATTACACAGTACTTAAAATAAAAATAGCAGAAGTACAGACTCCACGGTTTTAAACTTGGTTTAATGAAAAGAAAACAACATATGGAAAAACAACCAAATCCAAATAAACAGGACTTGACCAAAACTAATTTCCAATTTAAGGGCCCGCGAGGCATCATTCGGCCTTTCCGCGGCTCTAGGTGTAAGGTCTCTTTGCAGGTTCTTCAACTCGTTCATAATCCGGCGGACACAGCCCATGATGGAAACAAGGAGGGTCTTCCGAGGTGTTCGCTCACATGCCAGGCATCTCATGTAGATGTAATGCCCGATCTCGTCGATCTTTCCCCGAATGTTGTCCTTTTCCGCGAACAACTGCCTTATCTGTCGGTTCTTCAATCCTAGTGTTTGTGCATTGCTGGCAAGCTGGTCTTGGAACATCTCCATCTGCCTTTCCATTCTGGTCATTGCCTCGTAACATTGCCTTCTGTCGGCTTGGGCATCTCGTGTTTGCTTTAAGATCCTCTCTTGAAGAGAGGCATTCGTTTCCCTTAATGTCCCGATGCTCAGTTCATAATCCCTTATGACTCGTTGCAGGCGCTGCCTCCGAGCTATCGCACCCTTTGCCCACTTGGTTCGCAATTTCGCTGTGCTGTCCCTGGCTTTTTCCAAATCTTCCCGGCATTCCGCAATCTGATCCTTTAACCCTGCTATCAATCTTTTATCTGCCTGGCTTCTTAGCTGGCTATTAGCCTCTTTTTTCATTCTCCGGATCTGAGCTTTGAGGATCTCGCCTTCTCTGATTAACTGGTTCTTTTCTCCCTTGTGGGCAGCAGACTGTAATTGGCACTCAAACTTCATATCCTGGATTTGTTGCTTCAGTTTGCCTGCTTTGACAAGATATTCCTGCTCTTTGGCCAACCAGTCCCACTGTTCTTGTGAAGATTTGGCAAATTCTTGCAGGTGAGGTCTTTTGGTCGGTCTTCCAGATGATGTCTCCCCTTTGTACCAGGCCTGATACCCGGGCGAAACTTCCCCTTTTGCCCGATTCATTACACAAGTATTTGCTTCTAAGTATTGACATTGGCTCCAAATTTGACGAACCCTTGCTTCAGGAAACTGGCCGTCGGGACTGATCTCGATTACCTGGATGCTCAGATCCTCGTCTTTCGGCACTATCTGATACCTCCCAAGTTGCCTTAAAACCCGATGCGGCGCGTATGGTTGAATGCTCTTAAGTCCCATTAAGAGAAAATGGGGCCTGGCTGCTGGCATGTATATGACTTCGTCGATCGGTAACCATCCTAGCGCCCACTGTATTTGACTGGCGTTGAGGGTATGGAAATATGAGGTCCATGCTGTGACTCCTTCTGGTAGGTAGGTTTCATTAACTCTGGTATAGAACTCCTCTATGCAGGTCTTTCCAGCGGATCCATGGCTCAGAAACTGGGCTCGGTGACATAGGTGTTCGGTCATCCACATTTGCAACAACAAATTGCAACCCTCGAAAAAGCTTCCTCCGGCTTTGCAAGAAGTGAGTGCCCGGAATATATCAGATACTATCATGGGCGCCAACGTACTATCACTCTGTGTGAGCAACGTACTGACGACCCCTGCTATCTTTATGTCAATATTCCCGTCTTTTCTTGGGAATACTAGTAGTCCTAAGAAAGCTATCATGAAAGCAATCCGTCTATGTTCTTCCCACTTTTGGCGATTACCTTTGCTGCACAACTGGTTTTCTGGCTTGTCGAATCCTCCTATGTGACCATATCTTTGATATATGAAACTCATGCTGCAAAAACCTTTTGCCAAGTCAGGGTTATGGATTGTTCTGACTATCTTTAAGGAATCCAGGAACCGGTGTATTGCTACAGCTCTTGGAGCAATCAGATATTTGTGCCTCAAAGGAGTCTCAGTGCTGCCGATATACCCTGCTATTTCTTCTAAAGTTGGGGTAAGTTCAAAATCTGAGAAACGGAAGACATTGTGCGCAGGATCCCAGTGGGGGACTAGTGCCCTTATGATATCTCCTCGTGGCCTGATATCCAACAAACTCGTGAGGCCTTTCAGATACTTCTTGATTTCGTCATGACCTTCTTTGCCCAAATCATCCCACCAGAGCCGCAATTGGAGGGGAACTTTGCTCATGATTAAAAAGGGTTCATTCGGCATCGTGCTCATTCTGCACATTTATTAATAAGATTTTAACAGACGACACTTATCCTGATAAAAACAAAATATATGCGATTTTTTGTGAATTTTGAATTTTCGTATATACATATATAAAACACTTTCTAAAGAAGTTAATAACGGAAAATATTTTGGATTTTTGTTTCGAAAACTGGGAGCCTGAAAGGACTTTTTCTAGACCTTTAGCAAGACAAATACTTTTGCCACAAATAAAGATATATATACATTTTGAAGTAAAGAAAAACTTTTGAATTTTTTTTTTCTTTTTTTCTTTTTATATATATACATATATTTGCAACAAATAATAAAAGTTAAGACAAAATAAGACTCCCTTTTTTTTTACTATTATTTTCATAAAAAAAAAACCATTTTAAGAAATAGGGTTTTTTTTTTTTTTTTTTAAATGACAAGACAAACTATATATTTCTATTGATATTTTATTTTTTGAAAGACAGAACAACGACTTTTCAAAATTTTGGCAGAGTTTTGACAGTATTTGTTTTTTTTTCAACAATAAACAATCAATTCCTAACCGTTATTTCCTCTTTTTTTCACAATATTCCAAATATTCAAACACCGGTCAGCATGCGGGCATGAGACAAATAAATGCACGGAAAACAATGGGATGCACCAGAATGGTCTTTTCATATCAGGTTGCTAGTCCTAGACGGACCCAACCCCTGTGTTGAGTCCCCTAAGTCATATGCAACGTGATGCAAATAAGCGTTCCTACTAGGGATCTGGCATGAAGTCACGTTATTCTATGTTCAAAACCTGGGTCGGTGTTCTAGACAGTGTACCCGAGCGGACAACTCGAGTTGAGGAAGGAGCTCCTTTCCGGGAACCAAAAGGCCAGCCGGCTTAGAAACTTTCCGAACCTCTTTTATTTAGGGTATGACACTAACAGAATAAGGAGTCTCAACCAGTGAGCACATCCCCGGAGGTGAGAAGAGAAAGGTTTCGGCACAGTTTATATACAGTTCAAATAATATCAAAGCGGTAACAGCAGCATTTAGCACATTAGTCTCAAAAACATGTAATAATCAGATAATAAATAAAGCCAAATAATAACAATTATTCTAAGCTCGAATTCTTAACCCTGAACCATTGGTTCTGGGTTTTAAAGAATCCCCAGCAGAGTCGCCAGAGCTGTCACACCTCCTTTTCCTGCACCCGCGAGGGCACAAGGGAGTTTTTCCAATTAAAGGACAATCGAAATGGGATTGGTTTATTAATTTCAGAGTCGCCACTTGGGAGATTTAGGGTGTCCCAAGTCACCAATTTTAATCCCGAATCGAGGAAAAGAATGACTCTATACTACAGTCTGCGTACCAGAAATCCGGATAAGGAATTCTGTTAACCCGGGAGAAGGTGTTAGGCATTCCCGAGTTCCGTGGTTCTAGCACGGTCGCTCAACTGTTATATTCGGCTTGATTATCTGATTTTATACAAGTGTGAACTTGCGTGCAAAATTTAACTTTTAACCGCTTTTATCATTTACTGTTTTTATCAAGAATTGCAACGTTGTGAAAATGTATCTCGAACCGCGTTACAATCAATGTACCCGTGGTCGTCGACACACTTTGACTCCGTTGAGATTTGGATTTGGGTCACATCAATGTGCACCCGAGTTTAAGGAAATTAAATTATTAAAGGCGCGCCTAAAGCGACTAGCGTATTTATTTTGGGTAAGACCGTGGAATTTTACTAAACGGTCCATCCGAAGTCCAAATAATTTTTAAAGCAAATATTTACTGAGGGCCCCGCAATTTGTATTTTTATTTGGCGAGGCTCATCTCATTCTTATTATTTTATTATTATTTTTTTTTAAAATGAATTTGCAACGTCATGGACACGCACCTCGAACCACGCCACAATCAATGTACCCGTGATTAGAAACACATTTCGACTCCGTTGAGAATTGGATTTGGGTCACATAAATGTGCACCCGGGTTTAAGAAGGTAAGATTTATTAAGGCGCGTCCTAAAGAGTCTAGCGTATTGTTATTTTAGGAGGGTTGTGAAATTTGCTAAACAACCCGTCCTGGAAACCAAATGCTTGGATAATATACGTTTAATGAGGGCCCCGTATCTTGTGCGTTTCTGTTTGTCGAAGTTCATCTCGTCTTTATTTTAACAGGATATCCTATAGCAACTACGTTTCTTGTCGCATTTGTCTCTACTAGTTGAGGTTAAAAATGACCCTATTCAATTACATGCTTGCAGGTTATTATAACGGAATCCCGAGTGCCTTTGCAGAATAAGAAAACATGACCATGCCCATGGGCAGCTAATCGAGCACCGCGGGCCCAAACCTAGCCCACACAGTATTGGCTGGACCTGGGCCAATGCCTTTCTGATGAAAGGCTGCTGGGTTCGCTTGATTTGGGCTCGACCTTCGTGAGGTTGAGAAGTGCAGCCTTGCGCCGTTTATTTTAAAGCAATGGTTTGTCAATTATAAGGAGACAATTTATCAAAAGGACATGAAATTAGCTAACATGGATAGTTCTATGTTTTAAGGACATGCTAACCATAAAAACCTAAGATACAACCTACTGCATTTGAGACCCTTTTATCTATCAACCTACATATACAAACTAGCATTCAATCACCACATATTGCCATCTATTGGGCACACAGGCTACCTTCAGTATTTAAACAAGGATGCAAACTATTACATATTACATGAATATTTAATGTAACCATCTATGTATAAAGACATTCTTCAGGACTTTCATTTATATTCATGCTCAACTTTCCCAATTACATTTGACAGTGCATTGGTTGTGTACCTGGTATAGAAGACAAAGAAGAAAGGAATGATCAGCTGGGCAGTATGCAGTAAACACAGCAACAGCAGATACACAGCAACAACACAGCAACAAAATCAACCAACAAGGATGAAGCTCCCGAGTAGTCGAGCAACAAACAACAATCCCAGAAACAGAGTATGAACCAGCGGAGACAGCATAGTATTCAATGTAAACACCCCAGCAATTCAACAACCACAAGCAGCTCAAACAGGCCACGAACAGTAATTGGCCAAGACAGCTAAACCAACATAAACTCTTATGTAATTTTCAGACAGTGTTTGGTTACAATATTCTGAGACTTTATGTTTCTTGTTTTTCTTTTCTGAAGACTAAGAAATGTCCAGCCACAGAAATCCAGTGACCACAAGAAAGCTTGGCAAACGACAGAAAAGCAAAACCACAAAGACAACCTGATCCAACTGGACTCTTACACCGTTTCTTCTAGACAATACTCATTCACAATACTCTGAAATTTATTTCTGTTTTTCCTTTTCAGTTTTCTTACTCACCGAAATCTCTCAAGACTCAAAAGAATGAATCCCTTTTCTAATGGAAGGTCTCCTCTTTTTAGCCTAACCTTAACACTTTATAGTCTGTTTTACAACTCAAAATTGCCCCCCTCCCTCTATTGTTTTTCCACTCACTTGTTTTAAATAACCAAGCTCCCATGAAATCCCTGACAGCCCCTCTCTCTTTTTGGTTGTTAAAGTGTACTGATCACTTGTTTGTTTAAACAAAGTATGGGCAGTAGGAATATAATCTGACAGCACATGCTGTCCGATTATTTTAATTCCTTAAAGCAAACCATACACATGCTGCCCACAGTCCAAACCAAATGGCATTGTGTTTAAAAACCAAAATCTGAATCTGCCATTATAACCTTTCCCCTGGATGTTATTTAATTCGATTTGAACAAAATCAATAGGCAATACAATTCAGTTTCTAATGGGACTCAAATACGATCACAGCAGAAATAAGCAATACGAATCAAGTTGTTACCATTAACGATTGAAACTAATTGACGACATATATCGACTCGACTATATTAATCGTAACACATAACAATCAATCGTTCATATAAACAACACGTATAGAGTCCCGAATGACCTCAGACAAATTTGTTCAAACACTGGGAACTTATGTGAATTAAACTCGTTTGACGACTAATCTAATTGATGAACACGTATATCACAGGGTATATTCAGAACACAAACAGAAGACAATTGGCCAAATAAAAAGGCCTTTAACAGAGATGGAAGAAATCCGAATGAAAAATAACAAAATAACAAACAAACACAAAGAAATATGCTGACAACTTAATTAGAAATAAAACAAAAGAAAGGAAAACTTACCAAAAATGTTTAAATCAAACAGACCCAAATCTGATTCATCTTCGAACTTTTGAGGCCGAACAAACTTTAATCAGGGTGTTCTCACATGAGAACACCTTGATTAAGGTCTATTAGACCTCAAACCCTTGTCAAAACTGGCCGGGTTCCCCAGGTGCATGTGTTTCAAGTTCTGGATTTCCAGATCTGGATTTTTAGGAGTTGTGGGTAGATTCGGACCAAACCAAGTTTGGTTTGGTCACGAGGAAGGTCAGGGGAGTGTCTGGTATGAAGATGGGATGGTTTGGCATAGATCCGGGTTCGACTCAAATCTTCAAATGAAGATTCGAGACGAACGAAAGTGATTCGAGGCTCGTGGTTAGTGGATTCGTGTTCAGGACAGTGAGGTGGTCCTAGGGTGTTCAGGAGGTGGTCACCGGCGTTCGTGCCGCCGGCTTTTGGTGGAAGGGAAACTAGGGCGGCGTTAGGGTTTGGGGGTTTCAGGGTTCGGGGAAGGAGATGACTGAAGGGTGGGGTTGGTATAGGGGGTGCGGGGTACGATAGGAGGCTTATATACGGGGAGGCTGATTGGATCTGAGCCGTTAGATCAGATGATCTCAACGGCTTAGATCTGATACTGAGAAATGAGACGGGGTCGTTTGGTAGTTAAACGGGGTCGTTTGGTTTAAGTGAGGGGTTGGGTCAGGCTGGTTATTTGGGTCGGGTTTGAACATGGGTCGCTGAAAGAGGTCCTGAACCGTTGGATCGGCTGGGACGGACGGCTCAGATTGATTTGCCTGAAACGACGTCGTTTCAGGAGGTGCCTGGGCAGCCGGTTTTGGACTGGACCTGATCGAATTGGTTTGGGCCTATTTTTGGTTTATTTCCTTGGCCCAAACCGTTTTCTTCATTCTTTTCTCCCTTTCTTTTTTTTTTTCCTTTTTCTTTTCTCTTTTTTTTATTCTAATCTTAAAGCTAAAAATAAAATGAAATTCAAACAAACATAATTATCAAAATATTTAAATAGGTTAAATCGCACCCTAGAATGTTTTTGTGAATTTTTCTTTTACTGAATGAATTATGGTCTAATTACCAGGACATACACATTTTGTATTTTATTTAATAATGTAAAAATGGACAAAATGGACAGACCCACACATGACTAGCAGCACACGTTACGGAAAATTGAAAATTGTACAGCGAGGTAAGTTACTATTTCTTTTGGAGTGACTGTCCGTGAAGCAAAAATCACGTGCTTACAATAGTTTCTTGCATCAATATGGGCGCCATAATACCTTATAAATAGGGGAAGGGAGGTTCAAAAATGAGACTTTTCGAACTTCATACTTCTTTGGCACTTTGCTTGTTCTTCTGCTTCTTCTTTGACCCTTACTTATGATTTGCTTCTGCTTTTAGCTCTAGCTTTCCCATTGATCAAACACTTTCCCGTTGATATCCTTCTTTTGGATCTACGGTATACACGTTTCTTGCAGTGATGACAATCCCCCCAGCTTCTGATATAGTTTCTGATGCTACCCCTTTATCGGTAGCTATGCCTTTCGGTAGTGGCGAACCCACAGTTGCGGAAGACGAAAGTTTTCCCACCGTGGAGGAGATAGTTCCTCAGAACCCGTCGACCAGAAATGACTTTTAGAAAGAACCTGCCCTGCTCATGATCAGGTACTATCAGTCATGGGGTCGAAGCAAATATCTGACCTCCGGTCCAAATTTCGTATTCCTGCTCACATCGACATTGTTCCGGCGGGAAACGATTCAATAAAAGTTCACCAACATGGGTATTGCGCTTTCTACCAATACCCATTTTTGGTGTGTTACTCTCCTCCTCTTCCCCCACTTGCTGAGGAGTTATGTCGCTTTTATGGCGTCTACTCGACACAGCTTTCCCCTTACCTATATAAAGCCTTTTTTATGTTGGCGAAGTTCACAGAGTTGGCCGGTTGCGAAGTCTCCATTCGTCATCTGCTGCATCTCTTCTCGCCTAGTTTTTACAAGGGCACATTGATTCATCTCCGCCGCCATGGGACTAAAGGATTAGTGACTGGGATGGATGACAAGGCGAACCACCGGTTCTGGTGCAATTACTTCTTCGTTAGGACCGAGCACACAGTGGCGGACCCAGCCGGGTTCCCTGAGCAGTGGAACTTCAATCGTAAGGGCCTTTCGTTCGTCATATATTTTGTTTATCCCTCCTCTTTTTGTTTCTTACTTGCTCGTGTCTTTCTACTTTTTGCTGGTAAGCATCCACCTTCCTTGGTTCCTGATATCGAAGACTGGGTGACTCGCGTCTTACCTCATACTGGTGAGTCTGATTTCTACGACCCTTTTGCTTTCGTTATGGCTTACCACTTTCTTGTCATCATTTTTTGTTAAACATGATTTTCTTTTTGCGCCAGGTCGGCGAGCTTCCAAGAAGACGAAGGTTCCGGTGCCCGCATTCCGCCAAGTAGTCGCTTTGGCTAGAATGCAATTTATATTGGCTGAGTTTTTATAAGAGAGTCAAACTCTAGCTCCGCCGTTGGGTGATTCCGCCCCACAGGCAGCCGTCACATCGGCCGAGACCTCTGATCACCGCGTCCTGCATCTAATTGATGAGTCATCTCAAGACAAGGGGAGGCAGTACCGAGAAAAAGGTGGGGAGTGGAGACTGGAAGAGTCAGTACTGTTGATACCGAGTCGTAAAGGCCCATTGATTTGGATGCAGAGGCGCTGCCCTTACTGGACATTGAGGCTGCTCCCACGCCGACTATCATCATGGAGGAAAGGCCGTCTGAGGCTTAAGTGACCCATAATAGAGGGGAACCTGCATGAATAGCTAGGGTCGACTCATCATCAGCAGACGAAAGGGATAAAAATATCCTCGTAGGAGATGATGGGTCGGGATCCGATGTCGACCCTGAGGAGGTGCGAGCTTTTGAGGAGAGGTTCACCCGAGTGGATATAAGGATGGAGGGGCCTGATCGGCACATAGTCATCCCCGTAGATTATGACCTCTTGGCCAACTCGAAATGGGCGATGCCGGCCTTCGCTCCCCTGTGTGCGGATTCTGAGAACAGGACGCTGCAGACGCTGAGAGATGCAGATCTGTCGTTGGGTATATGTGCATGGCCTTGCGAGTAAGTTTGTTTTTCCCATGTTAGGTTAGTTCATTTCGTATGTGTAACTTACTTTCGTTGACCTGTCTTCTTTTGCATGTCAGACCCTTATCATGGAGATTGAGCGTGATTGGCCGGAAGAGCGGAAGAAGGCCCTCTTCAGAAGATGGTATCCAAGTACAAAGAGTACCATTCTAAGCACCGAACGCTAGTCGACTTACTTATCCAGGACGACCAATTTCAGTTGCTCCGCGATGGGCTCAAGCAAAAAGATGAGGAGTTGAAGGCAAAGGAGGATGAGCTCGAGGTAAGTAAGAGAGTGATGGCCGAGAATACTGACCTTCAGGTGCAGGTGGCGTCTATAAAGGTCGATCTCGAGCAGGCGAAACGAGGGCCGTAAACTTGAGGGATGAGTTGAGTACCAGGGTCGAAGAGTTGGATTGGGCTGAGAAAGTCAGAATGGCCGTTGTGGCAGAGGCGGTAACCCTAGAGGGCGCCCTCCATGTTTGCAGGTCTGAGTAGGCTACTGAGGCGGAAACTTCGATGCTCAAGGAGGTGGGGTTTGAGGAACGGATTATGGGTTTGGAGGCGGAACTGTCTGAGCTGAATGAGCAAGTTGTCGCCCTAAGAGCACAGAAGGCGCAACAATAGGCCCAACCGTCTACATCTCATACTTCTGCTGATCCCGATATGTCACGAGAGTTGTATGAAATGTGGGTTCATGATGATGCCCAACTTGACATATACACGTCTCTGGGAACGGCTGGGAATATTTTTGAGGCAGAATTTGAGGATGTTCATGTCAAGGCATGTGCAACTCGTGATGCTTGTGGTTATGATCCTAGTATGCCCGGCTGGGACGATGATGGAGATGCCTAGGATGGGCTTGCCTCCGACCCTTGGTACGACGATGAGTATGCTGGTGACATCGGCGATGGGGGGAATGATGCGGCGTGAAGTTTTTGTACTTGGTCGTATTTTTTTGTGTTTTGTTGTTCTCTTTTTGCGGGGGCGTTTTTCAAGCCCTTTGTAAATGTATTGGAATGGAATGATTGAAATGGAACAGTGTTTGTTGTGTATTTTCGGTTCTTCTTTCTTTTTTCTTTGTGAGAAAGTCCTTGACCTTCGATCGATCGAATGTAAGTTGATTTGAACGATGTCGAATGTAAATCGATTCGAACGAGGTCGATTGTAAGTTAATCCGAGCGAGATCGAATGCAGATTGATTCGAGCGAGGTCGAATGTATATTGATTCGAGCGAGGTCGAATGTATATTGATTTGAGCGAGGTGTAATGTATATTGATTCGAGCGAGGTCGAATGAACTTTAATACTTAAACTCCGAGATGCCCCCTTCGTCGCCTCATTAAAAACCTCCCCGAGAAAACCCAATTGGGACAAAACTCGGGTGAGGAAAAAATAGTACGACTTGGGGGACCTCCGTCTTTAGAAGTTGAAGTATTTGAGGTAGGTGTTCCAATTGTTTGGTAATAGTTTTCGCTCCATAGCTTCTAGTTGGAATGACCCTTTTTTTGCTGTTGCCATGATTTTGTATGGTCCGTCCCAATTGGTTCCCAGTTTGCCTTCCCATGGGTCTTTGCATGCTTGCGTTTTGGCTTTGAGTACATAGTCCCGTACCTTGAGTGGTCTGAATTTGGATTTTTTTTATTGTAGTACAGTTCTGCTTGCTGTTTTTGAGCTATCATTCTCACGTAGGCCATGTCTTTCGCTCATCTATTTCATCCAGGTCTTGCTCTCTGCTTTCATCATTACTTGGTCCGCTCTCATTGGAGTATCTCAAACTTGGCTCCCCGACTTCGACTGATATCACTGCATCAGTCCCATAGACTAGTGAATATGGTGTTTCTCACGTGCTTGTTTTGGCGTGGTGCGATATGCCCATAGCACTTCCGGTAGCAGTTCTGGCCACAATCCCTTGGCGTTCTCAAGCTTCTTCTTCATGATGTTCAGTATTGTCTTGTTGGAGGTTTCTTCCTGACCGTTGCCTGCAGGATGATATGGTGTGGAGAGTATTCGCTTGATGTGTCATTTTTCGAAAAATTCGGCGGTCTTTTTTCCCATGAATTGGGGTCCGTTGTCACAACTGCTTTCTTTGGGGATGCCGAAGCGGCATATGATGTTTATCCATATGAATGTGATAACTTCTTGTTCGCGTATTTGGACGAATGCACCTGCTTCTACCCACTTGGAATATAGTCAGTTAAAACCAAAAGAAATCGTATTGTACCTTGTCTTGTTGGAAGGGGTCCGACGATGTCCATCCCCCATTTGATGAACAACCAAGGTGATGTGACTGAGTGGAGGTGTTCGCCAGCCTGGTGAATCATTGGAGTATATTTTTGGAATTGTTCGCACTTTCTAACGAAGTCAACGGCTTCCTTTTTCATGGTAGGCCAGTAATAGCTTGCCCTATGAGGCATCTAACAAGGGCTCGATTACCAGTATGGGCTCCACAGTGGCCTTCGTGCACTTCTTCGAGGACGCGCCTAGTTTGGTTTGGTCTTAGGCATTTTGCCAAGGGACCACCAAATGTTCTTTTATACGAATCATAGTTGATGATGTTGTATCTGGACGCCTGCATTCGAAGCTTCTTGGCTTCTTTTTTGTCGGGTGGTAGCACTCCGTCCTGCCAATATGACATAATACGGTTGCGCCAGTTCCAAGTCAAGTTTATAGTCCGTACCTCAATTTCTATTGACGAACGGGGGAGGGTGACCACGTTTTCTTTTCCGCTTATGTTCTTCATGGCCACTGCTGATTTAGCAAGGCCGTCTACTTCAATTTTTTATGCTCGGGGTATCTGTCAAGTTGACACTCGTCGAATTCGGGCAGTAGCTTATTAATTTCTACTTGATATTTTTGTAGCCTTTGTTCTTTGATTTGGAAAGTCCCCGTGACTTGGTTGATGACAAGTTGCGAGTCACATCGGAGGATGACTCGCCGTGCTCCATATTTGACAGCTAGTTTCAGCCCTGCAATTATGGCCTCATACTCGGCCTCAATGTTAGTCATGCTGGGACATCGTATGGACTGGCGGATGACTTATCCTATTGGGACTTCTATCACGAGTCCTAGTCTAGATCCTGCTGCATTGGAGGCACTATCGATGTACATGACCCATAGGTCAGGTAACTTGGAGGAGGTACGAGTGGCTTCTTGCTCGACCTCAGGAAGATTAGTTTGGCACTGAAGTCGGCGACGAAGTCGGCAAGTACTTGCGACTTTATCGCTATTCGCGGCTGATATGTTATATCGTACTCGCTTAATTCAATAACTCACTTAGCCAATCTACCTGGCAACTCGAGTTTGTGTAGGATGCTTCTTAGGGAGAAGGTCGTGACCATCGAGATGGGGTGGCATTAAAATTAGGGTCTCAGCTTTCATGAAGCTATGACTAATGCTAGGGCTAGTTTTTCGATATGGGGATACCTCGTTTCGGCATCGGCTGGGGTTTTGCTAATGTAATAGATTAGAGATTGCATACCTTTGTTTTCACGTACCAAGACTGCGCTTACTGTGATGTTAGATACGGATAGGTAGATTAATAGGCGTTCGCCTGGTTCTGCCTTTGCGAGTAATGGGGGCGAGGACAAGTATGCCTTTAGCTCTCTTAGGGCGTTGACGCATTCAGAATTCCACTGGAGTCCGTTGTCCTTTTTGAGCACGTTGAAAAATTTGTGGCATCTGTTAGAGGATCATGAGATGAACCTTGACAGGGTGGTTATACGGCCCGTCAACTTCTGCACTTGTTTCTTGCTGGTCAAAATTTTAGGTATTCCCTCTATAGCCTTGATTTCGGTGTTCAACTTCATGTCGTATCGTCTAAGTATGTTGAAAGCTTCCATAAGGTGGTGTATGTGGTCCTCTTTTCTTTTTGATTTGACTAACATGTCGTCTATATAGGCTTTCATCATTTTGTCGAGTTGTTCTTTGAACATCTTGGAGGATGATAACTATGGATTATAGCCTATCTTATGCTCTCTTTTGCTTAGGTTTTAGATAAAAAATGTGTAAAAGTATTCCTGAAAACTGACTTATTGTGTTTGTCTGCAGGGTTTGGTTAAAATGAGGCAAGAAAGTTGTAATCAACTCATGAAGGAGTTAAATTTGCACAAGTTCAAATCTGAGATAAAAGCGGTGAAGGTGAAGGAAAAGAACGGTCGCGGAAGGTCCACCGCTGAGGCAGCCATAATTACATTTCCCCGAAGTTTAGATTAGAGAAGGTGTTTTTGGGTGCAACAAAGGCCGCTGACCACGATGAAAAAGTGCGGCCGCGGAATACCTGACGAGGCCACGGTGCAAATTCCGCTGAGAGCGTCAATCAAGGTTTAGAGACCCTGCAAAATGAGCCTAACTGAGGAGTGCGGTTTGCGTCCAAATTGCATGGCCGCAGTTGATGCTAATGCTGAGGCAGTATTTTTTACGCTCCCCGCGAAATCAAGTGAAAGCCAAACATAAAAGAGAAGAAACGCTGTCCGCGTCTGCTTTTGCGCGACCGCAAAAGTTTCAGGCACTGAGGCGCCCATTATTACGCTGATAGCGGAACCCCCGTAGGGGTATTTTGTCCAGTAATTTTTGCTGTGTATAAATAGGTCTTTTTCACATTTTAGGTCATCTTTTGTATCAGTGAGCTCGTGAACAACCGAACTTTACCATTTAGAGTAATTTTAGAGAAGCTTTAGCTTATAATCTTAGAGTTTATTCTTGTAATCAACTTTTATGGCTTATATTTCATCTTCATCTTTGATTTCTACCTTGATTATGAGTAGCTAAACCCATTAGCTAGGGTTGTGACCTAACCTTAGTGTGGATATTTAATGGGTCTTCAATTTTAGGGCTTATTTGTTTGTGGATTAGTGATATTTAGCTTGATTCATACTTTAAATATAGAATTGGTGGTTGAAAATATTGATTCGTGCCTTTATGACGTAGATTCTTCTTGAGAAAGAGGGACTAAGTCTAGGAAAATTAGGCTAACAAGGAATTAGGGTGCATTCAAGAGATTGATAGACCTAATTAAATGGTTAAACCTTGAGATAGTAATACCCGACTTGAGCCAATTTTACTTGCATTATTTGAACACCCAATTAGGCTTGAGAAAGCCAATTAGGGCAAAGTCACTCAAACTATCAAGAGGTATAGAGTGAGTAATTATGTGTAAAGGTTATATCACGACCCCAAATATAACAGGCTTGTCCTAAATTTTAGATCCCATTAGATACTCGCCTAGGTGTAAATCACTTCCCTAGTGCTTTTTATCAATTGAGAAAACTCTTACAAAAATATTGTACTTAGATTATTTTCAGTAATCATTAGCATTAAAAGTAGAATAAAAACAAATTCAAACATGGTTACAAGTGCAATTAAAAGCAACACACATATCTAGATTAGATAAAAATCCAACTCCCAACCAATATTAACTCCCTGTGGAAATCGATCCTGACCTTTCGGGTAAAAGCTTCATCGACCACTCCTCGGCATTATATAGTGGTGCAGGGTTGGATCCGGTCACTTTTTGGCATTGTTACCATGGAGTTAAACGGTTTTGGCTATCTTTCTGACAAGTTGTGTGTCTTGTTTTTCTTTCCTTCTGTCTTACTAACTTGTGTGAGTTAATCGATTCAGGTACAAAATGGCAAATAGTGATCATATCGAAAAGGTTATCCCGGGGGAGGAGGTAGATGATAATGCTGAAGATGAGGTGCCTCTAGTACCTCAAGCTCAAAGAAGAGGCCGCCAGGCCAATGAAAACATTCCAGACCCTCCCCCAGCTCCTCCGCGAGCAGCTTTTCGGGTGCTTCCAAATGAAGGTTAAGCAAGTGCAATTGTCCTACCCCGAATCTGGGCGGGCAATTTTCAGATTATAAATGTCATATTAACCTTATTGGAGCAAAGAGGGTACTTCACAGGCGCTCCCCATCAGAATGCATATAAATATCTAAAGGGCTTTGTGGATACTTGCTGGGGAAGCAAGCAAACAAATGTGTCGGAGGATGCATTGAGACTAAGATTGTTCCCTTTTTCACTTAGAGAGCAAGCTTTGGACTGGCTTTAAAGACTCCCCAACCATTCCATCACTACATAGGATGAGTTGACCGACAAGTTTAAATCCAAGTTTTTTTCACCGGGACATATGGCTGCATTGAGGGATGAGATCTTAGCTTTTAAATAGGAACCAAGTGAACCCCTCCATGAAATCTGGGATATATATAGAACTATGGTCAAGGAATACCCTAACAATTGTATGACTGAATCAATGATCAAACATACATTTTATCGGGGTATAAACACGACCAATAAATGTGTGGTAAACCAGCTAGCTGGGGATAATTTTATGAAGCTACCTTATGCCGAGGCCTGTGAAATTCTTAATGAGATGGCTGACACCTCCTCAGCCTAGCAGAGTCGGGAAAATGTTCCTCAAGGGGACCCTTATGTCATAAATATTCACAAGGAACTTCAAGACCACGGACAAGCCATAGCTGAGTTGACAACAACCATGAACCAGTTAGCCAAAGCACAACTTCAACAGATTCAGGGACCAAAGCAAGTAAACACAATGGAAGGGGTTAATTTATTGGTAAACAAGAGGAGACAGCATGGGCAACAAATTCAAGGCAATCAAGATCAATATGAGTAAGGTAGTAGTGGTTACAACCAAGATGATGGGTATGGTGAGCAAAGTGAAGAGGTTTTGTATGCCAACAACTATCAAGGACAACGGGGTAATGCTCTAAATCAACAATGGAGATCGCAAGGGAATAATCAGAATTGGGGCAACAAAGACCAAGGAATTTGGAACAATAACAACAACAGCTTCAACAATTGGGGGAACAACAACTAGAATTGGGGTAACAATAGCAATTGGGGTGGCAACAACAACCAAGGGGTTTGGAATAACAGTAATCAAGGTAATTAGGTGTTGGGTTTTCAAAGGCCTCCAATGTTTCAACAACCAAACAATCCACTTCCATTTCCGTCCCAATGTCCTAGCTCGTCTAAGAATGAGATGGGACAGATTGAGTCAATGTTTGAGCAAATGAAGAAGAAAAACGCTGACTCCGATGCCCAATTGGCATCCCATAATACTTCTATTTGCAACCTGGAGGTCCAACTTGGACAGATTTCGCAAGCTTTGAACACTCTCCATAAGGGGGTACTACCTAGTGACACGGTAGTAAACCCGAAGGGAGGGAACAATATAGGCCATGCAATGGCGGTGACCACAAGGAGCGGTAGAGGTAGTGAAGCAAGTACCTCCAAGCAAAAGGAAGTTGTGAGTGATGATGTTGAAGTGCAAAATGATAATGATCCAATAGTTGATAAGCAAGTGAGCTCGTGAACAGCCGTACTTTACCATTTAGAGTAATGTTAGAGCAGCTTTAGCATATAATCATAGATTTTATTCTTGTAATCAACTTTTATGGCTTATATTTCATCTTCATCTTTGATTTCTATCTTGATTATGAGTAGCTAAACCCATTAGCTAGGGTTGTGACCCAACCCTAGTGTGGGTATTTAAAGGGTCTTCAATTTTAGGGCTTGTTTGTTTATGGGTTAGTGATATTTAGCTTGATTCATGCTTTAATTGTAGAATTGGTGGTTGCAAACACTGATTCGTGCCTTTATGTCTTAGATTCTTCTTGAGAAAGAGGGACTAAGTCTAGGAAAATTATGCTAACAAGGAATTTGGGTGCATTCAAGATATTGATAGCCCCAATTAAAGGGTTAAACCTAGAGATAGTAATACCCGACTTGAGCCAGTTTTAGTTGCATTGTTTGAACACCCAATTAGTCTTGAGAAAGCCAATTAGGGCAAGGTTACTCAAACTACCGAGAGGTATAGAGTGAGTAATTATGTCTAAAGGTTATATCACGACCCCAAATATAACAAGCTTTTCCTAAATTTTAGATCCCATTAGATACTCGCCTAGGTGTAAGTCACTTCCATAGTACTTTTTATCAATTGAGAAAACTCTTACAAAAACATTGTACTTAGATTATTTTCTGCAATCATTAGCATTAAAAGTAGAATAGAAATACATCCAAACATGGTTAGAAGTGCAATTAAAAGCAACACGCGTAGCTAGATTAGATAGAAACCCAACTCCCAACCAATATTAACTCTCTGTGGAAATTGATCCCGACCTTTCGGGTAAAAGCTGCATTGACCACTCCTCACCATTATATAGTGGTGCGGGGTTGGAGCCGATCACTTTTTGGCGTCGTTGCTGGGGAGTTAAATTGTTTTGGCTATCTATCTGACTAGTTGTATGTCTTGTTTTTCTTTCCTTCTATTTTACTAACTTTTGTGAGTTAATTGATTCAGGTACAAAATGGCAAATAATGATCCTATTGAAAATGTTCTCCCAGGGGAGGAGGTAGATGATAATGCTGAAGATGAGGTGCCTCTAGTACCTCAAGGTCAAAGAAGAGGCCGCCAGACCAATGAAAACATTCCAGACCCTCCCCCAGCTAGGCGTAATTCTAATTGAGTGAAGAGAATTTGAATGGGGAGGTGAGAATTTATATGCATGACAATGAGGAGGAGACTCAAGATGACGTAAACCTGTCTAGGGAACATATGATAGACATACCAGAAATGATAATACCTAAAGCCAAGGCTCCTTTTCCAAGGCCTCCTCCACCTTACCGTCAAAGACTTGCAAAGAAGAAGAATGAAAACCAGTTCAAGAAGTTTATTGAGATGATGAAAGTTTGTTGATCAATGTGCCCTTGGTGGATGCTTTTGAGCAAATGCCGGGTTATGCCAAGTTTTTGAAAGACTTGGTAACTAAAAAGAGATTTATGGATTGTGAGACCATCAAAATGACTCATCAAGTAAGTGTTATTGTGCACTGGATGGATACAAAGCTTGAGGATCCCGGCGTATTAACCATTCCATGTACCATTGGGAGTGAGGATTTTGCAAAGTCCTTGTGTGATTTGGGAGCAAGTATAAATTTGATGCCTTACTATGTATTCAAAACGTTGGGTATTGGTCAACCGAGAGCTACTTCAATGATATTGCAAATGGCAGATAGAATAATGAAGAGGTCGCTTGGTATTATTGATAATGTTCTTGTCCGGGTTGACAAATTTATTTTGCCTGCAGATTTTGTGATTCTCGATTGCGAAGTCGACTATGAGGTGCCAATAATATTGGGAAGGCCTTTCCTAGTAACAGGGAAGGCATTGGTTGATGTGTAAGCAGGGGAGCTCACCTTTCGGGTGGGTGACGAAAAAGTTGTCTTCCACGTGTGCAAATCAATGAAGCAGCCAAATAGTACTAAGGTTTGTTCTTTTATTGATTTAATGACGGAGGTGATAGTTGATGATACGAGTGCCATGATCACTATGGATGATCCTTTGGAATCTATATTGTTGAACCATGATGTGACTGAGGATGAAAGCTTGGTAGAGTATGTCAATACCTTGCAAGGAATGGGTTCTTACTCCTATGAGCCCCGTAAACTTTACTTGGATCTTAAGAATAGAAATACTCCACCAAAAAATCCCTCAATCGAGGAACCTCCCGTATTGGAGTTGAAGCCTTTGCCTCCACGCCTCAGGTATGAATTCTTGGGCCCTTGTTCAACTTTACCTGTTATTCTTTCTTCGTGTTTAACTAACGTGCAGGTAGATGCCACCCTTGAAGTGCTCCAACGAAGGAAGAAGGCAATTGGATGGACTCTAGCTGATATTTGGGTGATAAGCCCCGCCTTTTGCATGCACAAGATTATACTTGAGAATGATGCCAAAACCTCCGTGGAACAACAAAGGAGTTTGAACGAGGCTATGTAAGAGGTCGTGAAGAAGGAAGTTATCATGTGGCTAGATGCATGGGTTGTGTACCCCATTTCGGATAGTTCATGGACTACACCGGTACAACGTGTGCCGAAGAAGGGGGTATGACTGTGGTGACAAATGAGTAAAATGAGTTGATCCCCACTAGGACTCTCACCAGATGAAGGGTATGCATGGATTACCGAAAGCTCAACAAAGTGACCCGAAAATATCATTTTCCATTTCCCTTTCTTGACCAAATGTTGGATAGACTTGCAGGGCGTGCCTACTATTGCTTTTTGGATGGGTACTCAGGTTACAATCAGATTTTGATTGCACCAAAAGACCAAGAGAAAACCATATTCACATGTCTGTATGGCACCTTTGCATTCTCACGGATGCCATTTGGTTTGTGTAATGCATCGACTACATTTCAGCGGTGTATGAAGTCTATATTTACCTACATGGTTGAGGACTTCTTGTAAGTGTTCATGGATGATTTTAGTGTTGTGGGTGACTCTTTTGACGAATGTTTGGGTAATCTTGACAAAGTGTTAGCCAGATGTGAAGAGACAAATCTAGTGCTTAATTAGGAAAAGTGCCACTTTATGGTCGAGGAGGGCATTGTCCTCGGACATAAGATCTCAAAGAACGGTATCGAAGTGGACAAAGTGAAGATTGAAGTGATTTCAAAACCCCCTCCTCCTACTTCCATCAAAGGAGTGAGGAGATTTCTTGGGCATGCGGGGTTCTACCAAAGGTTCATCAAGGACTTCTCCAAGGTGGTGAATCCCTTGTGCAAATTGTTGAAAAAGGATACAAGGTTTGTGTTTAATGATGAGTGCATGAAAGCTTTTGAGATTCTCAAGTATAGATTGACTACCACTTCCATCATCACCGTACCCAATTGGAGCTTTCCATTTGAGCTCATGTGTGATGCTAGTAACGTTGTGGTAGGAGCGGTCTTGGGGCAAATGGTGAACAAGATATTTCATCCAGTGTACTATGCAAGCAAAACTATGAATGATGCCCAAGTCAATTATACGGTGATAGAGAAAGAGTTGCTAGCAATTGTGTTTGAAATTGAAAAGTTTAGGCCTTAACTCATGGGTTCCAAAGTGATTCTTCATACTGATCACGCAGCACTCCGTTAATTGATGACCAAAAAGGACTCTAAAGCTAGAATGATGAGATGAGTTTTGTTGCTTCAAGAATTTGACCTAGAGATTGTTGATAGGAAGGAAGTGAAAATCAAGTGGCGGACAACTTGTCCTGCTTGGAAGAGGAGGGGAGACCCAAAGATGGTCTCGAAATTAATGATGCATTTCCGGATTAACAACTTTTTTTAGTTTCTTCGAATAATATGCCTTGATTCGCCGATGTGGCTAATTTTCTTGTAACCGGCATTATCCCGAGTGAGCTCTCTTCTAACCAAAGGAAGAAGCTTAAACGGGACAGCTTGGATTATTACTGGGATGAGCTCTATCTTTTCAAGATTTGTAGTAATGGTGTGATCCGAAGATGTGTTCCGGAAGAGGAGAAAATGAGTATTCTTGATGCTTGCCATTCCTCGCCCTACGTTGGTCATCATGGTGGGGCGAGAACTGCTTCAACGGTTCTTAGCTGTGGATTTTATTGGCCTACTCTGTATAAGGATGCTGGTGAGCTTGTTAAGATATGTGATGAGTGTTAGAGAGCTGGTGGGATTTCCAAGAAGGATGAAATGCCTCTCACTACTATTCTTGAGGTTGACATTTTTGACGTGTGGGGCATAGACTTCATGGGGCCTTTTGTGAGGTCATGTGGTAACACTCACATTCTGGTTGTTGTAGATTATATTTCTAAGTGGGTTGAAGCTGTGGCTTTGCCCAACAATGAGGCACGAAGTGTAGTGGCATTCTTAAAGAAAAATATCTTCACAAGGTTTGGCACTCCAAGGGCAATTATCAGTGACGGGGAGTCTCATTTTTGCAACAAAGCCTTCGTTACTTTACTTTCTAAGTATGGTGTCAATCATAAAGTGTCAACCCCTTATCATCCCCAAGCGAGTGGACAGGTTGAGGTCTCCAACAGGGAGATAAAGAGCATATTATCAAAAAATGTCAATGCAAACTGAACTGATTGGTCAAGGAAACTGGATAATGCTTTGTGGGCTTACAGGACTGCTTACAAGACTCCGATTGGTATGTATCCCTACCGGTTGGTCTTTGGGAAAGCATGCCATCTTCCGGTTGAGTTAGAGCATAAGGCCATGTGGGCTTTGAAGCGGTTAAATCTTGAGTGGGATGTTGCAGCAAATCTCCGGGTAGAGCAACTCAATGAACTTGATGAATTCTGGTTCCATGCCTATTCCAGCTCGTCCTTGTATAAGAAAAAAATGAAGTACTTACATGACAAGTATGCCGGAAGTAAGGAATTCAAGAAGGGTAACTTGGTTATTCTATTCAACTCTTAGTTACGTCTATTTCTGGGAAAGCTTAAGTCAAAATGGAGTGGCCCTTTTGAAGTGGTACATGTAACTCCGTTTGGTGCTCTTGATTTGAAGAATAAAAATGGTGAAGTTTTCAGAGTTAATGGGCACTGAGTGAAGCACTATCTTGGCAAATTTGATGACAGTCATGTGGTGGCCTTGATCCATTTCAAATGATGATGGTAACATGCGCTGTGCCGCGACATTAAATCAGGAGCTTCTTGGGAGGTAACCCATATATTTTTTTCTTCTTTTTAATTTTCTTCTTAGTGTAGGATTTGTTTTGGGCTAACTAGTTGTGAGATTTGTGTAGGAATTTTTGATGCAGTGCAGGAGTAATAGTGGAAAATTTGGCTAAGTATGTGATTGGACCGCTGACCGCGCTCAAAATTTAGCGGTCAGCGGAAGCTTTTTAATGGGGACATGATTTGTAGCGTACACGGCCTTGAAAAGTCCAAAATGTGACCTCTTTAAAGTTTCAACCGCGTCCACGATGCCTTTTTTGCGGTCAGTGGACCTTATTCGGCGGCCGCGACCACTTTTCTGCTCTCAGCGGCATTATTGATCTTACAGCTCTTCAAATCAGCCAAAAGCGCGTACCGTGGTGGAATTCCGCGGTCGGGCCAGGTAGGTCGGTGTGGGCCCTCAAGTTTTTAGTATAAATAGGAGGGCCCTTCTCCTTTTACCCTTTTCGCACTTTTCATTCTCAAAAGAAATAGCCCATTTTTCATCTCCTTCTCCCAACGTCATAACTCTAATCACAAGTTAGTTTCCAACACACAATCAAACAACTGGTATGCTCAAATCATAACATTACTTTTATGCCTTTGCTTTTCTTTTCTATTAGTTTTAACTTCTTCTTTTTAATTAGGATTTGATTAATTCCCATAATCTAGGCATTGATGTTAAAATTCATGTGGGTATTTGTTACTTATGCCTAATAGGGGGTAGGGTTGCTCATTTTGGCACCTGATTACCTAATTTGTATGCTAGTAAAAAAACCCTTCAGTGCCCGTTCTTTTTGAATTCCGTGGCCGTAGCCGTAATACTGCGGTGAGCATTCATCTAAGTGTAGAGTACTAATAGTTAGTTTTCCGCGAGCAACGGTGGAAATTACGCAGTTAGCGGCCTGCTTTACGCGGCCACGGTTTTTTTTTTGCGAACCGCAGATGTTAAGTTTAGAGAATTGCCAAGTTGCGTCCGCGGCCGCGTTTGTTTTTTTGTGGATAGCGGTGCCGCTTTTGCAGCCGCACCCAAAATTCCGCTCTCAGCGGTGGTTAGACTTTAGAGACTGGGTAGTCTGATCCCCAGTCTTCTGAGGCTATGCCCCTTTTTTCGCTCTCAGCGGACCTTTGCTGTTAGAAACATTGTCAACTTTCCATCTGCTTTCCTTTGATGATTCTTTTAATAATAATACTAATGAGTTTTCACTGATTGTGTATGCAGACAATAGTCCAATCTAGAGGCAGAAGTGATAAGACAAAAGGGAGGGCTGAATCCTCTCAAGGCAGAGGAAAAGTAGGTTAAGGCAGGACCAAGTTACCACTAGCGGTCCAAAAATCTATAGGGAAGTTGTGGAAAACCATCAAAACTGCGGACAAAGCCGCATCCCATTCTGAAGGAAGTGAGTATGTCCCATCCCGGAAAGTTTCGGAAGGAGACTCAGGGCCAACCCATATTCCCGCAAACTTCCAAGGGAAATTCTAGTTAAGAGATGAGCCTACTCCCCTTGCTTCCCCTGATTCTTCTGAGTTGTCTGATAGCTCAGAGGAGAGTAGTGAGGCTTCAACATTAGCTTCTCCACCTGCTATACCTTTGGCCTCACCAGCGGATCCTATTAATGTTGATGTTGAGATTCCTGATGACGGGAGAGGTGGTGACCCCCAAACAGGGGGGTTAGTGAGATCAAGAAACCTCGAGGTATGGCAAGACCGGTTTGTGAGTGAGAAATCCTACCACAAGCTTCGAGAGTGGTGGCCTCAAAGGTCACTTATAATTGAAAGGGTGTTCATTGAGCGACCTGCTATCACATAACCCTAATGTCCAGAGACAATTCAACGAGAGAGTGGGATGGAAGTACTTCACCAGCAACTTACCGGAGGCCAACGAACACTTGTCAAGGAGTTTTACGCTAATGTCGCCAACATCAAAAAGGGCACATTTTTTACCAATGTCTGCAATAGAAAGATTAAGTTTGATGGCAAGACTCTAAATAATTATTCTAGGTTCAATGACGAGGATGAGTCCTTGTATCTGGAAAAGGTGGCTATGGATGAATTAGCCCGCCCTTGGCTTGCATCAGTGATTGCTCTTCCGGGGACTACTCCAGCTTGGCTGACACCTGGGGTCCGATCTACAGGAACACTTTGAGCTTCAAGGTGAAGGGTTGGGAAACTTTTGTGTGCAGCCGGTTAGACCCTACTACACATGACAGTGATATGCCAGTCTCCCGAGCGATTATTGTGGGGGATATCATGGCGGGGTACCCGATCAATGTCGTGAATATTATGGCCAAGGTGATTACCAGAGTAATTGGCAAGGATGAGAGCTCATATCCTTTCCCAAACTTCCTCACCATGTACCTAGAGGATCAGGAAGTAGAAGGAATGGAATTTGACATCAGAATGAAACCAAAGAGGCCATTTTCATGGTACAACCTTCAGGGTCCGGGCAACCCCAAGAACAAAGGCAAAGCCCCTACTTCCACTGGCCAGTCTGAAGAGCTAGGGTTGGTGGCCACTAGTTTCGAGCCTTCGACAGCTGGAGATTCTTCTGCTGCTATGCCACCTCCATTACTCGGAACATCGTCTTCTATTCTGACTTCAGTGCCTTCTTCATCATCATACCCTCTGACTGCACTGAGGGTGAATCAGACTCTCTCCAACATCAACAACTGGATGCAGGCAGCTACATCAAAGTTGTTTGTCCTATCCAGCACACTAGCAGCTCAGTTAGTTCCGGCACAGCCTCAGGTGCCTGCTTCAGTGGAGGAATCACTAAAGGAGCTTCTGGACAACCAGAAGAAACTCCTGGACAACCAGAAGCTGATCATGGACACTTTGGAATCACAATGAAAAGCAATCAAGGAGTTGGTCAAACAAATGAAGAAAATGAAAAAAACTCGGGCCTCAAAGGAGTCAGTCAAGCTGCTAAGCAAGGAGGTTGAGAAGATCAGATCAGCTGGAGACATCCTATTGGACCTACTCTTAGAATAGCCTGTTCCAGCAACTCAGGCAGCACAGGCACCAGAGCAGAAGGCTGATAGAGAGCCCATGAGGAGAGGGGTGATCCCACAGACTGAGGATTTGGAGATTGAGCTGGAGGACCCCGAGGGAGGTGACTCAGGCCAGCCACAGGACCCATCCAGTGATCCCGTGCAGATAGAGGCATCATAGGGAGTTTCTCTTTACTCTCTACCCTTCCCCTATTCTATTTTTGTTGATAGCATTGAGGACAATGCTAATTTTTATTGGGGGGGGGGGGTGTCTTTTGATGTTGATTTGAATACTGGCCTGTAATAACTTTGATACTATTTCTTTTCTTTATTTTTTTACCTATCATACTTTATTTTCGTACTTTTGGTATGTACATAAAGTTACCTTTCCATCTATATATTCATTCTCCTTTTATGTATATTCATCTCAATCCCATATTGTACATATTCGGTTTACTTTTTGTATTTTACTTTATAACTTCTTTTGCAATTTTCCTTAATAGCATAGCTTCTTATTTTGATTAGTAGCTTCTTTTTCAATTTATAGCGTCTTAATTTAACAAGTTTTTGTGATCAATAAGACTTTAGTTTTCTTAATGCCACAGTTCTTTCCAAAGGTGGAATTTGTGTGAACCAGGTGGCTCTTCCCGATGATGGATGGCATGACAACCTTCTTAAGGGTTTGAGTCCATTTTCTTTATGTTTTTGTGTAAATAGTAGTAATATATAAAATTGTCTCAAGCAAAGCTTCACTTGGGCCTAACATATTTACCTTTGACCTTATGGTTAGAAACAAATTGATTTGCAAAGAATGGTGCTAGTTGTGACCGTGAGACTCTTGTGTTGACTAAACAATCATCGAGTGGTTCTTCGAAGCCATTTGTGTTGTTAAATATTAGCTAGGGTTGTTGTGGGACCTCGACTCTGTTCTCTTTAGCAATCCAATAGCTTGTGAGGTGAGGTATTGATTTGCATGTCCAAGTCCCATGCCAATAAGTCTAGAACTTGCCCTGAATATTTATCTAGGCGAAATTCTAAGTGTAGCTTGACTTGAAAAATGATTATAAGCTCTACTTGATCCAAATTGAAACTTCAAAGCATCCATAGCCCACCAAATATGATATCCCCAGTCAACCCCGTTGAGCCGAAGCCCTTGTTCTTTCCTAAAATGACCCTCTCTTGGCACCCGATCTTTCCTTAGCACAATTGGCAAAAGCATAAGTTTGGGGGAGGAGACGAGGAATGCAAAAGTGATAAAAGGTACAAAATGAAGAAAAGGGAAGGCAAAATAAAAAGAAAGAAAAGCCAAAAAGTCAAAAAGAAAGTGAATAATATAGAAAAATGAAGGAATTCAATAAAAGCAATGATGAAATGCTTGGAATGATTAGAAAGGGAAAAAATGATTGTCATGAATAAGAAAGAGTGACAGTGTGTCTCTCTAGTCCCCTAAGGAAGAAGAAAATGACTCAAAGAGTCAAGAAAGTGTTAGCCGAAATGAGAAAATGAAGTGCTTAAGGAAAAATGAAACCTTCATAGACCGATATATCTTACCTTGAACCAAAAGACTTCATTACATTCCTACAAAAAATCCCTGTATGATTTTGAGTTGAGTGAGCTTACATTAGTAGTGATTCACATAAGAGGCAAGCTTATAGTACTTAGAGCCGGACTTGTGACATTCCCTTGTGAGAGACGAGTGTTCTTCTTCACAATCCTTGTTTTGAGTGCTTCAATTCTTAAGTGAGATCTGCTTATGGAGAGTGGAGGAGAAAGAGTTTGGGTTCCACAACGACCTACGTAGTAGAGCGAGCTTCCTTGATGAGTCAAGTCAACTCTTGATACTCTTGTGTCGCTCTAGAGCCATGGTGCTAAAAAGGTTGTGTGTTGTTGATAATACATTAGTGTTGAGGGTAATTGTTAGTCCCAATTGATTCTTGATGAAGTCACCTTAGGACAACTGAAATTTTCCTCTCTTTTGTCTTATGGAGGTGGGAATTACTTTGTTTGCTTGAGGACAAGCAAAATCTTAAGTTTGGGGGAGTTGATAACTATGGATTCTAGCTTATCTTATGCTCTCTTTTACTTAAGTTTTGGATCAGAAATGTGTAAAAGTATTCCCAAAAAATAACTTATTGTGCTTATCTACAGGGTTTGGTCAAAATGAGGCAAGAAAGCCATAATCAACTCATAAAGGAGTTAAATTTGCACAAGTTCAAAGTTGAGATAAAAGCGCTGATCGCAAAGGAAAAAAAGCGGCAGTGGAAGGTCCTTCGCTGAGGCGGCCACAATTACACTGTCCACGGAATTGAGATTCAGAGAAGGTGTTTTTGGGTTAAACAGAGCCCGCTGACCACGATGAAAAAGTGTGGCCACAGAATACCTGATACGGCCGCGGTGCAAATTCCGCTGAGAGCGTCAATCAAGGTTCAGAGACCCTGCAAAGTGATCCTAACTAAGGAGCACGGTCCGTGTCTAAATTGCGCTGCCGCGGCTGATGCTAACGCTGAGGTGGTAATTTTTACACTCTCCCGAAATCAAGTCCAAGTCAAACACAAAATAGAAGAAATGCGGTCCACGCCTGTTTTTGCGCGACCGCGAAAGTTCCAGGTGTTGAGGCCCCCATTATTACGCTAGCAGCGGAACCCCCGTAGGGGTATTTTTGTCCAATAATTTTTGTTGTGTATAAATAGATCTTTTTTATATTTTTAGGTCATCTTTTGTATCAGTAAGCTCGTGAACAGCCGTACTTTACCATTTAGAGTAATTTTAGAGCATCTTTAGCTTATAATCTTAGATTTTATTCTTGTAATCAACTTTTATGGCTTATATTTCATCTTCATCTTTGATTTCTACCTTGATTATGAGTAGCTAAACCCATTAGCTAGGGTTATGACCCAACCTTAGTGCGGGTATTTAATGGGTCTTCAATTTTAGGGCTTATTTGTTTATGGGTTAGTGATATTTAGCTTGATTCATGCTTTAATTGTAGAATTGGTGGTTGCAAACATTGATTCGTGCCTTTATGACTTAGATTCTTCTTGAGAAAGAGGGACTAAATCTAGGAAAATTAGGCTAACAACGAATTGGGGTGCATTCAAGAGATTGATATCTCCAATTAAAGGGTTAAACCTAGAGATAGTAATAACTGACTTGAGCCAATTTTACTGTCACGACCCAATTCCCCAACCCGGTCGTGATGGCGCCTCTCGGTGAAGACAAGTCCATCCAGACCAAAACGGAACACCTCTTTTAAAAAAGCAGTTAATTATCATAAGCAGTAATAAACATAATATAATATCCATAGATTGCAAAGATTTAACGATAACAACAGTGGAAACCATCCCGATACAGCCCAAACCGGGGTGTCACAAGTCATGAGCAACTAAGAAATTCAGATACAAGTCTACTGAACACTAATTCCGATACAATAGTTCTAAAAACATGAGAATGATAAGATAAGGGAGGCACGGGGCTGTGAACGCCAACAGCTACCTCGTAGTCTCCGAATCACTACTTGAATTGGGAGAATCAACACTTAAGAGCGGACTCTGCGATGCCTGAATCTGCAAACATGGTGCAGGGAGTAATGTGAGTACTCCGACTCAGTGAGTAATAATTATAAATAATGGCTGAAAATATGAAAACACGTAAAGGCACAAAGCAATTCCATATCAAGCAGTAAAATCACTTAAAGCAGTAAATCAATGAAGAAATCAAATGATATTCCTTTTTAAAAAAAGTAAAACAGGTAATTTAACAGGTAAATAACAAGTAGAAATCCGCCCCCTCGGGCACAGTATTAATCGCTCAGAATAGTATCAGCCCCTTGGGCTCACTCTCAGTACAGTATCAGCCCCTCGAGCTTAGTATCAATCAGTCAGAACTGTATCAGCCCCTCGGGCTCACTCTCAGATCATAATGGGTACCCGCGCTCACTGTGGGTGTGAAGACTCCGGAGGGGCCCCTTACGGCCCAAGTGCTATATCAAGCCACCTCGTGGCATCATCACTCGGAACTCGGCCTCACATCACTCGGCACTCGGCCTCACATCACTCAAGCCACCTCGTGGCATATAAAGTATCTCAGGCCCTCGGCCTCATATCACTCAGCCTATCCTCACATATGGCCCTCGGCCTCACTCAGTCCAAAAATCATCACAAGCCCCTTAGCCATTAGTAAAACAGTAGTTCTCAGGCCAAAACATGATGTAGAAATATCATTTAAGTTTCAAATCTAAGTAAAAGTGGCTGAGTTTGTAAAACAGTAGATATCAACAGGACTAAGTTCAAATAATAAGTCAAGCAGTGAGGAAACAGTGATAAAAATCCTCGAAGGGTTCAAATAGTTGGCATGAAATCCAAATATGGCAATCAACCCAAATCATGATGATAACAAATGAATTTCAGTCAAATATGCGGTAAAATCATCAATCGGGACGGACCAATTCACAATTCCCAGCAGTAAAAGACCCCATGTTCATCATCCAGTGCGTCTCACCTCAATATAGCACTACGATGTGCAATCTGGGGTTTCAAACCCTTAGGACATCATTTACAGTCATTACTCACCTCGAACTGGCTAATTCTCTAGATCGCGACGCCTTTGCCCCTCGAATTGGCCTCCACGCGTGTCGAATCTATCCAAAATCAGAATGAATACGTCACAATATGCTAAGGGAACAAAGCCCAAGCGAAAACAATCGAATTATCACAAAATTCCAGAAATTGGTCAAACCCGACCCCCGGACCCACATCTCGGAATTTGACAAAATTTACTAAACTAGAATCCTTATACTCTTACGAGTCTAACCATACCAAAATTATCCAATTCCGATACCATTTGGTCCTTCAAATCATCCTTTTATATTTTTGAAAGGTTTCACAATTTTCTTCCCAAATTCCATCCCCAATCATGAATTAAATGATGACAATGATAGATTCATGTACTCTAGCCAAATCTAAGTTAGAATCACTTACCCCGATGAATTTCTTGAAAAATCTTCGAAAAATCGCCAAAATCCGAGCTCTCTAGGTCAAAATATTAAATAAGAACCAAAAACTTCGTATTTATAGAGTAGCCCTCAGATCTCAGCCTCCGCGGTCCGCACAGAACCACCGCGGTCCGCGCAAAAGCACCGCGGTCCGCACAAAACCACCACGGCCCACACAAAACCACCGCGGCCACACTTCATTTTGTGCGATTCGCGCCGCACATACCGCGGCCGCACTTCCCTTTTGTGCGGTCCACGCGGGTGGGTTCCGAGGCCTGCAACCCTTCTGGACCTGCTACAGCTATGATTTTGGCCTAAAACATCCCGGAACTTACCCGGAACTCCCGGAACTTCAAACCAATTGTACCAACACATCCCATGACATCGTTCAAACTTGTTCAAAACTTCGGGACGCTCACAACAACATCAAATCACCAATTTAACAGGGGATTCAAGCGTAAGAACTCCAAGAACTCTTAAATTATGCTTTCGATCGAAAAGTCTATCAAATCTCGTCCGAATGGCCTAAAATTTTGCACACACATCCCAAATGACACAACGAAGCTACTGTCACTCTCGGAATTCTATTCTGACCCCTATATCAAAATCTCGCCTATCAACCGGAACCACCAAAATATCAACTTCGCCAATTTAAGACTAAATCTTCTCTACAACTCCAAAACCCATTCTGATCGCGCTCCTAAGTGACAAATCACCTCCCGAAGCTAACCAAACCATCGGAACTCACTTCCGAGCCTTCTAACACATAAGTCAACATCCGGTTGACTTTTCCAACTTAAGTCTTCTTAAAAGAGACTAAGTGTCTCATTTCTTACCAAATCCTCTCCGAACTTGAACTAATCAACCCGATCACATAAAACATGGATAACGAAGCGTAAATAAGCTGAAATAGTGGAAAACGGAGCGGTAACTCATGAGACGACTGGCCAGGTCGTCACATCCTCCCCAACTTAAACAAACGTTCGTCCTTGAACGAGTCAAGAAACATACCTGAAGCCTCAAATAGGTGAGGATATCTGATCCGCATCTCCCGCTCAGTCTCCTAGGTAGCCTCCTCCACGGGTCGACCTCTCCACTGCACTTTCACTGAAGCTATATCTTTTGACCTCAACTTCCGAACCTGGCGACCCAAAATATCTACTGGCTCCACATCAAAGGTCAAATCATCATCCAACTGAATCGTGCTGAAGTCCAAAAATGAGACGGATCTCCAACATGCTTCTAGAGCATAGAAACATGAAAAACCGGATGCACGCTAGACAAGCTGGGTGGAAAAGCAAGCTCATAAGCCACCTCCCCAATCCTCCGAAGCACCTCAAAAGGCCCAATGAACCGCGGACTCAACTTCCCTTTTCTTCCAAATCTCATATCACCCTTCATGGGTGAAACCTTTAGCAAGACTTTCTCACCGACCATGTAGGACACATCTCGAACCTTCCGGTCTGCATAACTCTTCTAACGCGACTGCATTGTACGAAGCCTCTCCTGAATCACCTTCACCTTCTCTAAGGCATCCTGAACCAAATATGTCCCCAATAGTCTAGCCTCACCGGGCTCGAACCAAGCAACTGGAGAACTACACCGCCTCCCGTACAAAGCCTCATACGGAGCCATCTGAATACTCGACTGGTAGTTGTTGTTGTAAGCAAACACTGCAAGTGGTAGAAACTCATCCCATGAACCTCCAAAGTCAATAACACAAGCACGCAACATGTCTTCCAATATCTGAATCGTACGCTCGGACCGTCCGTCCGTCTAAGGATGAAAAGTTGTGTTCAACTCCACCTGAGTACCCAACTCTCGCTGAACAGATTTCCAGAACTGGGAAGTAAACTGAGTACCTCTATCTGAGATGATGGAAACCGGAACACCATGCAACCGAACAATCTCCCGAATATAAATCCCTACCAACCACTCTGAAGAATAGGCAGTACACACAGGGATGAAGTGCGCGGACTTGGTCAGCCGATCCACAATCACCCAACTAGCATCAAATTTCTTCAAAGTTCGAGGAAGTCCAACCACAAAGTCCATAGTGATCCTCTCCCACTTCCACTCGGGAATAACCATCTGCTGAAGCAAGCCACCCGGTCTCTGATGCTCATATTTTACCTGCTGGCAGTTGAGACACCGAGCTATGAATCCCACAATATCTTTATTCATTCTTCTCCACCAATAGTGCTGCCTCAAATCCTGGTACATCTTCGCGGCACTCGGATAGATAGAATACCGCGAGCTATAGGCCTCCTTCAGAATCAACTCTCTAAGACCATCCACATAAGGCACACAAATCCGGCCCTGCATCCTCAACACACCATCATCACAGATGGTCACATCTCTGGCATCATCATGCTGAACTCTGTCCTTAAGGATAAGCAAATGCGGATCATCATACTAGCACTCTCCGATGCGATTATATAAGGAAGACCGAGAAACCACACATGCCAACACCCAATTGGGCTCCAAAATATCCAATCTCACGAACCGATTGGCCAAGGCCTGAACATCAACTGCAAGGGGTCTCTCCCTAACTGGAATATATGCCAAACTCCCCATGCTCACTGCATTTCGGCTCAACGCATCGGCCACCACATTGGCCTTTCCCGGATGGTACAATATAGTGATATCATAATCCTTAAGCAATTCCAACCATCTCCGCTGCCTCAAATTAAGATCCTTTTGCTTGAACAAATGCTGAAGACTGCGATGATCGGTGAATACCTCACAAGATACACCATACAAATAATGCCTCCAAATCTTCAATGCATGAACTGTGGCAGCCAACTCCAAATCATGAACATGGTAATTCTTTAGATGGGGCTTCAACTGACAAGAAGCATAAGCAATAACTCTACCCTTATGCATCAATACACAACTAATCCCAACTCTCGAAGCATCACAATACACGGTATATGAACCTGAAGCTGATGGCAAAACCAACACTAGAGTTGTAGTCAAAGTTGTCTTGAGCTTCTGAAAGCTCTCTTCACACTCGTCCGACCATACAAATGGAGCACCCTTCTGAGTCAACTTGGTCAAGGGCGATGCAATGGATGAGAATACCTGAACGAACCGACGATAATAGCCTACCAACCCAAGAAAGTTACGAATCTCTGTGGCTGAGGAAGGTCTAGGCCAACTCTGAACCGCCTCTATCTTATTTGGATCAACCTGAATACCCTTACTAGACACCACGTGTCCCAATAAAGCCACTAAACTGAGCCAAAACTCACACATGGAGAATTTTACATAAAGTTTCTCCTCCCTCAATCTCTGCAACACAACTCTCAAATGCTCCGCGTGCTCCTCCTGACTACGAGAGTACACTAGTATATCATTAATGAAGACTATAATGAACGAATCAAGATAAGGCCGGAAGACGCTGTTCATCAAATGCATGAACGCTGTTGGGGCATTGGTTAGCCCGAAAGACATCACAAGGAACTTATAATGACCATATCTAGTCCTGAAAGTAGTCTTAAAAATATCTGAATCCCTTATCTTTAACTGGTGATAACCCGAACGAAGGTCAATGTTGGAGAACACCCTCGCTCCCTGAAGCTGATCAAATAAATCATCAATGCGAGGCAACAGATACTTGTTCTTAATTGTTACTTTGTTAAATTGCCTATAATCAATGCACATTATCATCATGACATCCTTCTTCTTCACAAACAAAACCGGTGCACCCCAAGGTGACACACTAGGCCGGATGAACCCCTTATCTAGGAGTTCCTGAAGCTGTTCTTTCAATTCCTTCAACTCCGCTAGTGCCATACGATACGGTGGAATAGAAATGGGCTGAGTGCCCGGCACCAGGTCAATACCAAAATCAATATCCCTGTCCGGTGGCATGCCCGACAGGTCTGCAGGAAACACATCGAGAAAATCCCTCACAACTGGGATAGAATCGATACTAGGAGTCTCAGCTCCAACATCCCTCACAAAAGCTAGATATGAAAGACAACCCTACCCAACCATACGTTGAGCCTTCAAGAAAGATATCACTCTACTAGGAACATAATCAGTCACACCACGCCACTCGATCCGCAGTACACCTGGCATAGCCAAAGTGAGGGTCTTAGCATGACAGTCTAGAATAGCACGACACGGAGATAACCAATCCATGCCTAAAATGACATCGAAATCCACCATGCTCAATAGTAATAGATCCAACCAGGTCTCCAGACCCCCAATAGTCACCACACATGACCGGTACACACGGTCTACAACAATAGTATCGCCCACCGAGGTAGATACATGAACAGGTAAAGCAAGAAACTCACGGGGCATACCCAAATAACGAGCAAAGTATGATGACACATAAGAAAAGATGGAATCGGGATCAAATAATATAGAGGCATCTCTGTGGTAGACTGAAACAATACTTGTAATGACAGCATCTGAAGCAATAGCATCTGGTCTGCCTGGAAGTGCATAAAAACGGACCTGACTGCCCCCTGATCGATCTCACCCTCTGGGGCAACCCCTGGCTGCTAACCTCCACTCCTAGCTGGCTGGGCGGGTGGTGAAGTAACTGGAGCAGAAGTCGAGGGCTGACCCTCTGCTGAGATGAACTAGCAATACGACGAGGACACTGCCTCCACACATGTCCAAACTCTCCACATTCAAAACAACTCCTAGGTGCTGGAGAAGGGGACTGAAGGGAACCCCTCGGACTGGAGTGACCAGCTGATGCACTCGGCATAGAAGAACCCTTAGTTGACGGGGCACGAGATGAACTCTGGGCTGGAAGGGCACTAAGTGATGACTGGCCCTGCTGAGTACCGTGATAACCATGACCCGAAGATGCCCCACGATAACCTGGGCGAGCTGACTGAGCAGGCCTGAAAGAATGGCCTCTACCATGCTGAAACTGGCCCCTCAAAGGAGCACCACTGTAATTGCCAGATCCTCGAGGCCTCTTGGCCTCCCTCTCTTCTTGATCCTGACGGCGAACCATCTCAATCTCGTGAGCGATATCGACCACCTCCTCGAACGTAGCACCCAACACCCTCTCTTGGGTCATAAGAATACAGAAATGATAGTTAAGTCCATCAACAAATCTCCTGATCCTCTCACGATCTATCGGAACCATCCAAATGGCATGACGAGCCAACTCAGAAAACCTCGACTCATACTGTGACACAATCATATCCCCCTGTTACAACCACTCAAACTGTCTACGCAGCTCCTCTCTGCGGGATTGCGGTACATACTTCTCCAAGAAGAGAGTGGAGAACTCATGCCAAGTAAGGGGTGCTGCTCCAACCAGCCTACGCCTCTCATACGCCTCCCACCAAGTGAAGGCATCCCCAGTAAACTGAAAGGTGGTAAATGCCACACCACTAGTCTCAAGAATCCCTGTTGTACGGAGCATCCGCTGACACTTATCAAGAAAACCCTGGGCATCCTCGTCCTCAGCACCACTAAATGACGGAGGCTGGAGTCTACCAACCCTCTCAAGACGATGCTGCTCATCATCCGGCATAACTGGCACAACAAACTCCTGAGCTAGTGCAACCGGCTGAGCTGAAGGTACCCCCGGTGTCTGTAGTCCCTGCACTACCTACTCAGGTGTGTGAGCAGCGGGGGTCTGATTGCCTCCCCCGGCCTATGAAGTAGCTGCTGCTGTAGTGGCTGAAACTGCCTGAATCAGGCTAGTGCAAACTGATAAGATTTGTGCCAAGGCCTCCTGAAAACCCGGAATCACGATGGGCACAGCTGGTGCCTGAACTGGTGCTGCTGGAGCATCCATAGCTGGAGCCTGATCCAGAGCTAGGGCAGCTGGTGGATCTACAGTGCTGCCCTTGCTACTCTACCTCTGTCGCGACCACGACCGCGCCCACGGCCTCTTGTGGTCTCAACTGGTGGCACTAGTGGTCGTCCACCTCGCCCGGTATCTCGCATCCTCACCATCTATGAGAGAATAGAATAACAGAAGTTTAGTACTCGGACCAACAAGTTCGCATGACAAGAGTTTCAAGAATATGAAGTTTTTCCTAAAAAGGTTCTGCAGCCTCTCGAGGATAAATACAGACATCTCCGTACCGATCCGTGAGACTCTACTAAACCGGCTCATGACTCGTGAGACCTATGTAACCTAGGCTCTGATACCAACTTCTCACGACCCAATTCCCGAACCCGGTTGTGATGGCGCCTCTTGTGAAGACAAGGCCAGCCAGACCAAAACGGAACACCTCTTTAAGCAATTAATTATCATAAATAGTAATAAACATAATATAATATTCATAGATTACGAAGATTTAACGATAACAACAGTGGAAACCATCCCGACACAGCCCAAACCGAGGTGTCACAAGTCACGAGCAACTAAGAAATCCGGATACAAGTCTACTGAACACTAATTCCGATACAATAGTTCTAAAAATATGAGAACGATAAGATAAGGGAGGCACGGGGCTGCGAACGCCAACAACTACCTTGTAGTCTTCGAATCACTGCCTGAACTGGGAGAATCAGCACTCAGGAGCAGACTCTACGATGCCTGAATCTGCACACATGGTGTAGGGAGTAATGTGAGTACTCCGACTCAGTGAGTAATAATTATAAATAATGGATAAAAGTATGAAAACACGTAAAGGCACAAAGCAATTTCATATCAAGCAGTAAAATCACTTAAAGCAGTAAATCAGTTAAGAAATCAAATGATATTCCTTTTTAAAACAAGTAAAACAGGTAATTTAACAGGTAAATAACAAGTAGAAATCTGCCCCCTAGGCATAGTATCAATCGCTCAGAACAATATCAGCCTCTTGAACTCACTCTCAGTACAGTATCAGCCCCTCAGGCTCAGTATCAATCACTCAGAATAGTATCAGCTCCTTGGGCTCACTCTCAGATCATAATGGGTACCCGCGCTCACTGTAGGTGTGCAGACTCCAGAGGGGCCCCTTACGGCCCAAGTGTTATATCAAGCCACCTCGTGGCATCATCACTTGGCACTCGGCCTCACATCACTCGGCACTCGGCCTCACATCACTCAAGCCACCTCGTGGCAATTAAAGTATCTCAGGCCCTCGGCCTCATATCACTCAGCCTATCCTCACATATGGCCCTCGGCCTCACTCAGTCCAAAAATCATCACAAGCCCCTTGGGCATTAGTAAAACAGTAGTTCTCAGCCCAAAACATGACATCATCCAGCGTGTCTCACCTCAATATAGCACTACGATGTGCAATCTAGGGGTTCAAACCCTCAGGACATCATTTATAGTCATTATTCACCTCGAACCGGCTAATTCTCTAGCTCGCAATGCCTTTGCCCCTCGAATTGGCCTCCACGCGCGTCGAATCTATCCAAAATCAGAACGAATACGTCACAATATGCTAAGGAAACAAAGCCCAAGCGAAAACAATCGAATTATCACAAAATTCCAAAAATTAGTCAAACCCGACCCCTGGGCCCACATCTCATAATTTGACAAAATTCAAAAAACTAGAATCCCTATACTCTCACGAGTCTAACCATACCAAAATTATCCAATTCCGATACCATTTGGTCCTTCAAATCATCATTTTATATTTTTAAAACGTTTCACAATTTTCTTCCCAAATTCCATCCCCAATCATGAATTAATTGATGAATTCAATGATAGATTCATGTACTCTAGCCAAATCTGAGTTAGAATCACTTACCCCGATGAATTTCTTGAAAAACGTTCGAAAAATCGCCAAAATCCGCGCTCTCTAGGTCAAAATATTAAATAAAAACCAAAAATCTCGTATTTATAGAGTACCCCTCAGATCTCAGCCTCCGCGGTCCGCACAGAACCACCGCGGTCCGCGCAAAAGCACCGCGGTACGCACAAAACCACTGCGACCCGCATAAAACCACCGCAACCGCACTTCATTTTGTGCGGTCCGCGCTGCACATACCGCGGCCGCACTTCCCTTTTGTGCGGTCCGTGCGGGTGGGTTCCGAGGCCTACAACCCTTCCGGACCTGCTACAGCTATGATTTTGGCCTAAAACATCCCGGAACCTACCCGGAACTCCCGGAACTTCAAACCAATTGTACTAACACATCCCATGACATCGTTCAAACATGTTCAAAACTTTGGGATGCTCACAACAACATCAAATCACCAATTTAACAGGGGATTCAAGTCGAAGAACTCCAAGAACTCTTAAATTATGTTTTCGATCGAAAAGTCTATCAAATCTCGTCCGAATGGCCTAAAATTTTGCATACACATCCCAAATGACACAACGAAGATACTGTCACTCTCGGAATTCCATTTCGACCCCTATATCAAAATCTTGCCTATCAACCGGAAACGCCAAAATATCAACTTCGCCAATTTAAGCCTAAATCTTCTCTACAACTCCAAAACCCATTCCGATCGCGCTCCTAAGTGACAAATCACCTCCCGAAGCTAACCGAACCATCAGAACTCACTTCTGAGCCTTCTAACACATAAATTAACATCCGATTGACTTTTCCAACTTACGCCTTCTTAAAAGAGACTAAGTGTGTCATTTCTTACCAAATTCTCTCTGAACTCGAACTAATCAACCCGATCACATAAAACACGAATAACGAAGCGTAAATAAGCTGAAATAGGGGAAACCGGAGCGGTAACTCATGAGACAACTAGCCGGGTCATCACATTTACTTGCATTGTTTGAACACCCAATTAGGTTTGAGAAATCCAATTAGCGCAAAGTCACTCAAAATACCGAGAGGTATAGAGTGAGTAATTATATGTAAAGGTTATATCACGACCCCAAATATTACAAGTTTGTCCTAAATTTTAGGTCATATTAGATACTCGCCTAGCTGTAAGTCACTTCCCTAGTGCTTTTTATCAATTGAGAAAACTATTACAAAAATATTTTACTTAGATTATTTTCAGTAATCATTAGCATTAAAAGTAGAATAGAAACAAATCCAAACATGGTTAGAAGTGCAATTAAAAGCAACACGCGTAGCTAGATTAGATAACCCAACTCCCAACCAATATTAACTCCATGTGGAAATTGATCCCGACCTTTCGGATAAAAGCCGCATTGACCACTCCTCGCCATTATATAGTGGTGCAGGGTTGGAGCCGATCAGAGACCAGCCTCTGATAAGTCGCCATTGCATTTTTCAACCCGAACCACATGACTCTATAGTAGTACGTTCCTTGATGGGTGATGAAAGTGGTTTTTTCTTGGTCCTCCTCCACCATAAAGATTTTGTTATAGCCTGAGTAAGTGTCCAAGAAGCTTAATAACTCGTACCCTGTAGTTGCGTCGATAAGCCGATCGATGTGAGGTAACGGGAATGAGTCTTTCAGGCAGGCTTTGTTTAGGTCTGTGAAGTCTATGCACATGTGCTATTTCCCATTTTCTTTTTCACCATGACTATGTTAGCAACCCATTGAGGGTACTTTGACTCCCGAATGGAACCGTTGGCAAGCACTTTTTCTACCTCTTCGTGGATGGCCTCGTTGATTGCAGCATTGAACTTTCTTCTGATTTGTCGTACCGGCAGGTAGAGTGGATCAACATTCAGCTTCTGTGTTGCAATGCCTTTTGGGATACCTGGCATATCTGCATGGGAGAAAGCAAACAGATCGGTGTTGTCAGTTAAAAATTTATGGAACTTACCTGGTTCTGTGAGTTTTTGGCCCATATAGGTTTTTTTGTTATGATCGCTTTCGTCCAGCTGGGCGGGGTCAATGTCTTCCACTGTTGACCCTGTGGCTTCCACGACATCGGAGTCTCTGACGGTGCATGTTTGTTCATTGGAGTCGGGCCACGACTTCGGTAATTGTTATGCTCCTGAGCCCTCCTCTTTTAACTGTTGAGTGTATGTGCAATCTTGGGCGATGCGGTAGCATTCTTGAGCTGTGCGCTATTCATCGCGAATGCTGAATATTACCCATGGGGTAGGGAACTTGATGACCTGATATAAACTGGACGGGATGGACCTCATGTCATGTATCCAGGGTCGCCCTATAATGGCATTGTAGGTTGTGTCTTGGTTCATGACATGTAATGTTGTTCCAGGGTGACACCCCTAGCAAAACGGGCAATGTTATCTCTCTGGAGGTTTGTTCAACTGCATTGTTAAAACCTGTTAGTGTTATGCAGCGTGGCACTATCTTATCCTCGAGTCTCATTTGTGTGAGAATTCTTGGGTGGATAATACACACACCACTCCCATCGTCTAACATGATTCTTTTTACATCGATATATGAAATTCGTAAAATAATGACAAGAGCGTCGAAATGAGGAAAAGTAAAACCATGGGTATCGGACTTATCGAAGATGATACTGTCTTCGAGATCATCATACTGTTCATGGGTGATCGACCGCTTCAATTTGTGTGTGGTGGTGAACTTCACATGGTTGATTGTTGCTTCATCACCTCCGCCGATGATCATTTGGATGGTACGGGTGGGGGAGGGTGGCTATTGGGGGCCTTGATGTGGTTCTCATCCACAGGTAAAATTGGCTCACCCTCAGTTGCTTATCAACTCCTTTAAATGTCCTTGGTGGAGTATGTTCACTACTTCTTGTCGTAGGGATATGAGATCCTTGGTCTTGTGGCCCCGTTCCTGATGGAACTCGCAGAGGGCATTCAACTTTCTGGAATTTGGGTCCGACTTCATCTTTTGTGGCCATTTAACCCTTGGACCGAGCTTCTCCAGGGCGTAAACTAGTTCTGAAGGAGAGACACAAAAATTATGAGAAGATAATAGTGGAGACATACCTCTTTCATTTCGGTGAGTTCCCGTTTGTTGGTCGAGACGCCCCTTAGGCTTGGCGGGGAGATAGTGGGATGGTCACTCTGTTGTACTTTTGGTGCCTTTCCCGATTGAGGCGTGGGCCTGCGTGATCTCTTCGGCTGTCATTCTGATGATCTTTCCTTGATTCCATTTGGACTGTCGTTAGCCGTTGGGTCGGACCATTGAGGTCGTCTTCATCTGCCCTCACCTCGGCACAGGAAGCGTTGTGAATTTCTTCCCAAGTGGTGGGAGGGTATTTTATGAGTCTGCTTAATAATTTTCTGGCTGCCCTTTGTGAGCATGTGATTTTTGCCCTATATGAAATACTCCTATAAAATCAAAGAAAATAGATTTTTCCAATTATTTGCCATTTTATAGGATTTTTGTAGGATTTTATTAATTGTTTGCATTTTTCTGCACGTTTAATTTTGTTAAAAATCATAACAAATGTCAAAAATACCATGCATTGCATTTACATCTTTGTTTTTATATTTTTTAGGATTAATTAGTTAATTAAATTTTTTATTAGAAATGAAAATCACAAAAATGGCTCATGTTTATATTTTTTTTACTTTTTAATTCTTAGATTAGTGATTTTTCTCTTTTAATTTAGGATCAAGTAATTGTTATTAGATATTATAATTATATAATTAGTTTTAATTTTACAATTTAAATTGATTTAGGAATTTAATTCAGGATTTTTTAATTAAAGAAAAAGAAAAAGAAAAAATAAAGAAAAGGAAATAAAAAGGGGAATTGAGAAAAAGGGGATCTAATTGGAAATTAGGCTAAACCTTGTACCCAAATCAATCCAGAACCAAACCCAAAAAACCAAGCCAACCCGGTCCAACTCCCACTTCCCCAAAAGCGACCCCGTTTGGACCTCTTCGCATCCCAACCGTTGGATCGTTTTGATCCAACGGCTCACAACCCCATTCCCTTTCACTATTTAATTGTCCTAACAAGACCCCCTACCCTCAGAACTCAACCCCAACACCCCAACTCCGTCTCTTTCACCTCTCTCTTACCCCTCTAAACTACCGCTGCTGGTCGCCGCCCCTCTTTCACCCCAAAATTTAGCCCTACAATCCCCAACCTCCCCTCATCACTATCCTGCCATCAGCTTCCCCAAAATCCCCACCCAATTCCACCAATTTCAGATCTGAGACTCCGACCTCAAACCCTAAAACACCTGAAAAAACCCCGAAAATCATACCAAGTAACCCACAGCCTTTCCACACCACCATTGCTCCTAAATTCCCCTTTTAATTTCTTCAAATTCCAAAAAAACCTAGATTGCTCATGTGTGCCAATATTCCTTCTGTTTCCTTCAAGTTTCAAAACTCGATTGAGATTAAAACATATGTTAATTGATCGTTCTCAACCAGAACGATTGATTAACGTATTTTTAATTTTAATTCGGAAAAACTTTTCTAAGTTGGTAGTTTCTTTAGGTACATCTCCTGATTCCTGGTCTTTTTCTTTTGTTCTTGCTTTGATTTTACATGTATTTTATGTTTAGTTAAGTTCTTTAGGTTAATCAGTATTTGAGTTCATTTTTAGTTTATTGTTAGAATTGTTCAAGCATGCTGAATTTTAATTAGTTTAATCGCATATCTTGTTTAATTACACCAAAGTTTAGATGAATTAGGATTAATTACTAGGTTTCATTGCATTGCCATATTTGTTTCTTTGTTTGTCACTATGTGTTGTCGTCGGTGTTAGTTTAAATTCAGTTTTTGTGTAGGGTTAATTAGATAAGAATTTTCATTTACTGATTAGTTTAGTTTTTAGGTTTAGATTGCATCATCGTATTTCTGTTCGTCATTTCAATTTGGATTTTTGGATCCCTTTTTGGTTTTACTCCTGTTTGACTTGACTTGTAAATCTCTAGAAACTTATAGAGACCTAATTAAACTAAAAGAAAACTTAGGGTAATTTCAGAACTTTTAAAAAATAAATATCTAAAAGAAGAAAGTTCTAGAAGTGTACCAGCTGTCCAAATTAGTTTTAAAAGATGCTAAAAATGGACAGCTGGATATTTTATCCTCTATCAATATGTTGTACTATCCAAGAATTAGGGTAGAATATTCCTTAGATGCCATTTTTGGATATGCACTATAAAAAGAAAGTCATTCCCTCATTTTCACGGACCTAAAAAAACTCTCTGAAACAAAAACCTAGTCCTATCTTTTCCTATTTTTCTATCTTTCACAAAATTTGGAAGGAATTCTCTTTGAGTGCTGGGTTTTGGAGTCAAGTTATGGGTTGATACTGAAGTTGTGGTTGATATACTGCTTTTGTTTTTCCTGGGCTGCTTTTGTTTGTTCATCACTGTTGAAACTCATTCTCCTATTTTCTGATCTTTAGTTGTTCTTTTAATTGTTGTTTCTGCAATCAGGTATATGAAACTCCCATGTAAATCTTCTTAGAATATAAAAATGAGAGGTTGAATCACTGAATGTATGACTATGCTTAAATTCTATGTGTTCTTGGTGGGTTGACTGCCATATCTGCTTAAAGCTTCTTTCTATGTTCATTAGTGATTTTGTTCATCTTAGATTAAAAGTATAAACTAGGACTGATACGGTGTCCATTGAGGAGTAATTTATATTGCAAAATTTGACAACCCATGTTAAACATTGATTATGTAGTAATAACTTATCATGACATGTTGTTTCACTCATTTGGTATTGCTCACAGCCAATCTGATGCACAAGGAAAGTCCAGTGGCTTTTCTCCTTGTAAATCACAGGGATTGATTGGAGAAATGGACAACACACACCCAAGAGCATGTTGAATAAGGATTAGTGTTCGAATAGGAGTTGAAAGAAGCACTAACATACATATTTGGGTTCATTGGTTATAGCTGAAATCAAAACTCATTAGTTGTAGTTAGTTAGCAGTAGTGGACTTTGAAATGTCTGAAGTTTAAGTCTCAAGACAAAATGAGGATTAGATTTCGGCATTTATTTGTATAGAAAATTAGTTAATTTAGAAATTAACATTGTTGTAATATTTGAGCTTGTTATAGTTAGATATAGGTATGATTGATTTTGTAATGTTAAAATGGTTACTCTTTGAGATTTTGGTGTTTACGAAACTTGTTGGGCCTGGCAAACACTCAGGCCTATATCTGTAGGGTTCAATTATGTTGAGCCTTTGAGTTCCAATGGTAGAACTCATCTAGCATGCAATGTTGGGCTCAAGTATTCATGGGCCTAGGCTATTGGGCCTGGGCCTTAAGCTTAATAGTTTGGCTCAATTATAAAGTTCCTCTTGTGAGTTGTAGTATAAATGCATGCCTTTCATATTTTTGCAAATCATAGTAGCGTAATTAATCTTCAAACTTGAATTGTATTTTGATATTTTGGGTTCTGATTTTCCTACTTAAAAGTAAATTGAGTTACAACTTTTGCAAACATGTATTATGGCTTAAAATGTAAAGGCAGATAGGTCTAGGCAGTAAACCTTCGCGATTGGGCCCGCCTAATATAAGCCCAATGTGGGCAGACTTGGTTAAAACTCGGACTGGGCAAGGGCCCTTGAGTCTCTTTCGTTCTGGGCTGAATTATGAGCCCAATACAACTTCAATGTTGTTTTCTTTCCTTGACCAAGTAACCAATGGGTTCCTGCTGGCCCAAATCCTTGACCCAAAAAATGATTAAAGGTCCAATACCTATCTATATTATTATAAAAGCATGAATACAATGTCGGTTTACAAAAATAACCTTATATATTAAGCATAATAACTCATAATAAAAAGTCATAACCGGAATTCTAGATATTAGCATTATAAGACTATTAGTTTTAGGTTACTACTCACACTACCTTCAAATTAAATGCAAAAGGACTTGTCGTCATTTTCGTGAGTGAAGTCTAACAATGAATTTGACTCATTCACTTACCCACGTGATAATGTTTACAATTTGGTTCCAGCAATAATAGAGGAACAAATTTTGAGTCCGAATATATTTATAACTCTACATTTCTTAATTGGAAGAACTCATAGGGAAATGACATAATTGTAATAACCTATTTTTTGGACTACAATACCTTCTATGCTAATTTTTAATATTTAAAATTAATAAAATTTTGTCTATTAAATTCTTATTAAAAATATGTATGAAGGTTTAATAAAATCAATTTCATAAGAATCCTCCGTATTGACAATACATTACCACTACATAATCTCCAATATGAAGAAAAAATAAAAGTAATATTAAATGGAATGCATAAAGAGTTAAAATTGAGAAGAAAAAAAAATACCCCCACTATTGTCACGACCCGGATTTCCCACCCTCGGGGTCGTGATGACGCCTACTAATAGGAGCTAGGCAAGCCAAATTAAATTACCTTCCGTTTAACACACATTCTTTTCCATAATTATCAATATGTAATAAAGTCAACATAATTAAAAATTTCAAGCGAAAGTCTTAACTTATGTAAAAACTGAATAGAAATGTGAAAAGTCTAACATAATGCTCTACCCAAGATTGGTGTCACAATGCTTACGAACTTCTAAGATTTACTAAATACAATCGTCTAAAAGAAAATTATAAATTGTTTGTTTCGGTACAAAAGATAACAAACTGAATAAAGAGAGAGAGAGAGAGAGAGAGAGAGAGAGAGAGAGAGACTCTGGGCCTGCGGACGTCATCAAGGCTACCTCGGTGTCTCTAGACTGAAGTCAGCTCCCGATCAAATCCTACTGCTGAGGTCCAAAAGCTGCTCCTGAATCTGTGCAAAAAGATGCACATAGTCTAGCATCAGCACAACCGAACCCATGTGTTGGTAAGTGCCTGGCCTAACCCCGGCGAAGTAGTGACGAGGCTAGACAGGACCTACCAAAAACAACCTGTACAGTTATATGCAATAAAAGGAAATATACAGAATTTAAACCGCTAAGAGGGGGGAGCATGCTATGGGGAGCTAACAGTTTCAAATAGAAATCCTCAATAACATAAAGAAGTAACAAAGCCAGAACGTCAACAAGAATCAAAAGTCAACAATTTGCACGGCATCGCCCTTCGTGCTTTTACTCTCGTCCTCACCAAAATAATACACGGCATCACCCTTCGTGCTTTACGCTCTTCCTCACCCAAACAACAATCACAAGGCAAATAGGGTAAGGAAATCTATAACCTCGAAGTAAATCAAATAAGAACAAGTAATGAAAGAAACAACATAACTCGGATATCAACAAAGAATCAGAAAGCAACAAATACACGGCATCACCCTTCATGTTTTACGCTCTCGTCCTCACCAAAGCAATCATATAAATGAAATATGCACGGCATCACCCTTCGTGCTTTTACTCTCTTTCCTCACCATATAATCAATAAAATCGGCACGGAATGGTACATCGTGCGGCACGGCATCACCCTTCGTGTTTTACACTCTTTCCTCACAATAGCAAACAATGCACGTCATCACCCTTCGTGCTTTATCACTCTTCCTCACCCAAGCAACAACCACAAACAAGGGGCAAGGGAGTAGACAAATAATGATAGAAATCACGACAAGGGAATACAAATAAACAACTAACTCCCGGCAAGGGAGCACAATTAAGCAATTAAAAACCCGGCAAGGGAACAATATCAATAATCTCAGCATCCCGGCAAGGGAGATAGTCAACAAAGCAACAAGCATCCCGGCAAGGGAGCAATTCAATAATTCTTTTACTTTTACCTCTTATCTCACTTTACCACCTGAACCAATGCTCCAAAGGGGTTCAATCATTTCATATACTTTCACGCTTTATGATATACTCGAGCCAATACTCCAAGAATGTACAAATCATAATTCTTCCTCAAACTCTTCACATTATATGAAATTTACCAATTTAACAAGGAAGAGGTATCACAAAATCCGAATAAACACAAATAAGACTCATGGTCATGCTAGACTTTGGTGTATAGATACTCGTCACCATGCCTATACACCGTACTCAACAATTAGCAAATAGCAAACAACACTCTAATCCTATTCCCTCAAGCCAAAGTTAGAACAAACACTTACCTCGGTCCAAAGAATAGTAATCAACCCTCAAATACCGTCTTTTCTTTATAATCCGACTCCGAAACAACGATATATAGGCATAATTAATTCAATAATATCAATAAAGACTCGATAACAAAATCACATAGCTTAGATATGAAGTTCCTAGCATTCTTCCAAAAATACCAAAATTCGACCCCGGGCCCACATGGTCCAAACACGAGGCTCGGACCAAAACCCGATTACCTATAACCCCACGAGTTCAAATATATAATTTATTTTAAGATCCGACCCCAAATTGAGGTTGAATCACTCAAAATTCCCAAAAACCTAACTCTACCCAAAACCCCTAATTTCTACTCTATATTACATGTTTTAGGCTTAGGAATTCAATAGATATTGATGGAAAATGAAGAAAACGAGTTGAAATTTACTAACCCAAGAAGTATTGGTGAAAGAGAGCTTCAATGGATGCCTAAGGACCTTGGAGAAGAAAGAGTTCGTATGTTTTTATGAAAATCCCGTAACTACACTGTTCTAGAATTAAAATTTAACTGGGCGAATTTGGCATATGCGATCGCGGACAAAGGAGTGCGATCGCATAGAGTAAATGGGACAGGGCTCTGCGATCGCGAATGACACTATGCGATCGCATAAAGGAAATAGTGAAGGCTGGCTAACACATTGCGATCGCAGAGGAAATAATGCGATCGCGTAGAGCAAAATATAGGACCTCTCAGGCTAACACTATGCGATCGCGGGAGGAACTATGAGATCGCATAGAACAAACTAACTTAGCTATGCGATCGCATAGCACAAAAGACTGGACACCAGCAGATAGCTGTTCTGCAATTTTTCTAAGTCTAAAACCATTCCGAAACACACTCGAGCCCTCGGGGCTCCTAACCAAACACATGCACTAACTCAACAACATCATACGAATTTATCCGTGCGATCAAATTGCCTAAATAACTTCAAAAACAAAGAATCAAACCTCAAATTCAAGAGTTTTTCGCAAACTTCATGAAGTTTCAAATTTTGGAATTCAAGTCCGAATCACGTCAAACGACGTCCGATTTCAACCAAATTTCACAGAAAGCACTTAAACCACATATAAGACCTGTACCGGGCGCCGGAACCAAAATACGGGCTCGATACCAATGCTTTCTAATTCATTTTTATTTCAAATTTTCATATTAAATTTCAGAAAACAATTTCTTTTAAAAATTTATTTCTCGGGCTCGGGACCTCGGTTTTCGATTCCGGGCATACGCCCGAGTCCCATATTTTTTCTACGGACCCTCCGAGACCGTCAAATCATGGGTCCGGGTCCGTTTACCCAAAATGTTGACCAAAGTCAACTTTAACCATTTTAAAGCCACAATTTATCAAATTTCACATAATTTAACACATAACTTTTCCGGCTACGCGCCCGGACTGTGTATGCAAATCGAGGCAACTAAAGGTGAAGTTTTTAAGGCCTCGGAAGCATGGAAAAAGGGAGAAAACCGGTGATGACCCTTTGGGTCGTCACATTCTCCACCTCTAGAACAACCGTTCGTCCTCGAATGGACATAAGAAGGAAGTACCTGAGTCGAGGAAAAGGTAAGGATAACGGTCCTGCATATCAGACTCGGACTCCCAGGTCGATGCCTCAGGAGGCTGGCCTCTCCACTGAACACGAACCGAAGGAAAACTCTTCGACCTCAACTGGCGAACCTGTCGATCTAGAATAGCTACCGGCTCCTCCTCATAAGCTAAGTCCTTGTCCAACTGGACAGTGCTGAAATCTAACACGTGGGATGGATCGCCGTGATATTTCCGAAGCATGTACACATAAAACACTGGATGTACGACTGATAAGCTCGGTGGCAATGCAAGTCTATAAGCCACCTCTCCCACTCGATCAAGAATCTCAAATGGACCAATGAACCTAGGGCTAAGCTTGCCCTTCTTCCCAAATCTCATCACGCCCTTCATAGGCGACACTCGGAGCAATACCCGCTCACCAACCATGAAAGCCACATCTCGAACCTTTCGATCTGCATAGCTTTTTTGCCTTGACTGAGCTGTACAAAGTCTATCCTAAATGATCCTGACCTTGTCCAAAGCCTCCTGAACCAAATCTGTACCCAACAACCGAGCCTCTCCCGGCTCAAACCATCCAACCGGAGATCGACATCTCCTACCATAAAAAGCCTCATAAGGAGTCATATGGATACTAGACTGGTAGTTGTTGTTGTAGGCAAACTCTGCTAAAGGCAAGAACTTATCCCACGAACCTCTAAAGTCAATGACACAAGCTCGGAGCATATCCTCCAATATCTGAATAGTCCGCTCGGACTGCCCGTCCGTCTGAGGATGAAATGATGTACTCAACTCAACCTGGGTGCCTAACTCTCGCTGGACTGCTTTCCAGAAATGCGAGGTAAACTGCGTACCTCGGTCCAAAATGATAGATACCAGCACACCATGAAGGTGAACAATCTCCCGGATATAGATCTCAGCTAACCTCTCGGATGAATAGGAGACTGCCACAGGAATGAAATGCGGTGACTTGGTCAACCTATCAACAATGACCCAAACTGCGTCGAACTTCCTCTGAGTCTGCGGGAGCCCAACAACGAAGTCCATAGTGATCTGCTCCCACTTCCACTCGGGAATCTCAATCCTCTGAAATAAACCACCGGGCCTCTGATGCTCATACTTAACCTGCTGACAATTCAAACACCGAGCCACATAGGCAACGATATCCTTCTTCATTCTACGCCACCAATAATGATGTTGCAAGTCCTGATACATCTTCGCGGCGCCCGGATGAATAGACTACCGGGAGCTATGGGCCTCCTCTAAAATCAACTCTCGAAGCCAATCCACATTAGGCACACAATCTCGGCCCTGCAATCTCAAAACTCCATCAGTATCTAAGGTAACCTGCTTGGCACCTCCACGCTATACGGAGTCCCTAAGGACACACAAATGGGGATCATCAAACTGCAGATCACGGATATTCTTTAATAACGAAGAACGGGCGACCGTGCTAGCTAATACTATACTAGGCTCAGAAATATCCAACCTCACTAACTGATTGGCCAAAGCCTGAACGTCCAAAGCAAGCGGTCTCTCGCCGACCGAAATATAAGCAAGACTGCCCATACTGGCTGACTTCCTACTCAAGGCATCGGCCACCACATTGGCCTTTCCCGGGTGATATAGGATAGTGATGTCATAATCTTTCAAGAACTCCAACCACCTCCTCTGCCTCAAATTCAACTCCTTTTGCTTGAACAAATACTGAAGACTCTTATGATCCGTGAACACCTCACACGCCACGCCATACAGATAGTGCCTCCAAATCTTCAATGCGTGAACAATGGCTGCCAACTCCAAATCATGCACTGCAAAGTTCTTCTCATGAACCTTCAACTACCTCGAAGCATAGGCAATGACCTTTCCATCCTACATCAGCACTGCACCAAGTCCAATACGAGATGCATCACAATAGACTGTATAAGGCCCTGAACCCGTGGGCAAAACCAATATCGGTGCCGTAGTCAGAGCTGTCTTGAGCTTCTGAAAGCTCGCCTCACACTCATCCGACCATCTAAACTGGGCTCCCTTCTGGGTCAACCTGGTCATTGGGGCTACAATAGATGAGAAACTCTCAATGAACTGACGATAGTAGCCTGCTAACCCCAAGAAACTCCGAATCTCTGTGGCTGATGCTGGTCTAGGCCAGTTTTTGACTGCCTCAATCTTCTTTGGATCAACCTGAATACCTTCTGCTGATACAACATGACCCAGAAATGCAACTGAGCTCAACCAGAACTCGCACTTCGAGAACTTAGCATATAACTGACTATCCCTCAAGGTCTGAAGAACCACTCTAAGATGTTGCTCGTGCTCTTCCCGGCTGCGGGAATATATCAAAATATCATCAATGAAGACTATCACGAACGAGTCCAAATAAGTCCTGAACACTCGGTTCATCAAATCCATAAAGGCTGCTGGGGCATTGATTAACCCAAATAACGTAACCAAGAACTCATAATGCCCGTACCGAGTGCGAAATGCTGTCTTAGGGACATTGGATGCCCTAATCCTCAACTGATGGTAGCCAGATCTCAAGTCAATCTTTGAAAATACCTTGGCACCCTGAAACTGATCGAACAAATCATCAATCCTCGGCAGTGGATACTTATTCTTAATTGTAACCTTGTTCAATTGTCAGTAATCAATGCACATTCTCATCGAGCCATCCTTTTTCTTTACAAACAGAACCGGAGCACCCCAAGGCGATACGCTGGGTCTAATGAAACCCTTCTTAAGCAAGTCTTTCAACTGCTCTTTCAACTCTGGCGGGGCCATGCGATATGGCGGAATAGAAATGGGCTGAGTGCCCGAAGCCAAATCGATGCAAAAATAAATATCCCTATCGGGTGGCATCCCTGGCAAGTCTGATGGGAAAACCTCAGGAAACTCACAAACCACGGGCACAGAATCAATAGACGAAATCTCAGCACTAGAATCACGAACATAAGCCAAGTAGGCCAAACACCCCTTCTCGACCATACGTCGAGCCTTCACATACGAAATAACACTGCAGGTAGAATGACCAGGAGTCCCTCTCCACTCTAAACGGGGCAAATCTGGTAAGGCTAAAGTCATAGTCTTGGCATGAAAATCCAAGATCGCATGATACGGGGATAACCAATCCATCCCTAATATAACGTCGAAATCTACCATATCTAAGAGCAACACAACACGGGTCTCAAGTCCCCTAAACACCACAATACAGGAATGATGAACCCGATCAATCACTATATAATCACCCACTAGTGTAGATACATACACATGAATACTCAAGGCCTCACTAGGCATAACTAGGTAGGGTGCAAAATAGGACGACACATATGAATACGTAGATCCAAGGTCAAATAGCACTGAAGCATCTCTATCACAGACCAAAATAGTACCTGTAATAACAGCATCGGATGACTCAGCCTCTGGCCTAGCTGGCAAAGCATAACATCGGGATTGGGCCCCACCTCCCTGAATCATATCCCTAGGACGATCGGCTGTTGGCTGACCCCTACCTCTGGCGGTCTGAGCTTCACCTCTATGACCTCTATCTCCACCTCTATGTCCTCTACCCCCACCTCTAACTGGCTGGGCGGGCTGTGGAACACCTGGTGCCTGTACCATAGCACGAGAACCCTGATGCTGAGAGCTACCCAGTGCTCGAGGGCAAAACCTGGAAATGTAACCCATATCACCACAAGTGTAACAAGCCCTCGACTGCTGATACTGATGACCCTATCGTCCTAAATGACCACCTCGGAAACTCTGAAGCGGTGGTGCACTGATGGGAGCTGGTGGTGCACTGAAGGACTGCTGATCCAAATAATGAATCTGAGAACCACGACCACCTGAGATACCATGTGATACCTAGAGAGCTGACTGAAAGGGCCTAGGAGGATGGCCTCTACCATATGAATCTCTACCTCCAGACGAGGTACCACTGAATCTGCCTATATGACGGGGCCTCTTATCCGACCCATGACCACCTCCCTGTGATAGAACCATCTCAACTCTGTGGGCCACATTGGCCGCCTCCTAAAATGTGATCTCGCTCCCGGCCTCCTTGGCCATCTGAACACGAATCGGCAGAATAAGACCATCAATAAACCTTCTCACCATCTCTCTCTCGGTGGGAAGTATGATGAGAGAATGGCGAGCTAAATCGATGAACCTAGTCTCATACTGGGTAACAGTCATAGAACCCTACTGAAGGCGCTCAAACTGCCTCCGATAGGCCTCTCTCTGAGTAACGGGGAGAAACTTCTCTAGAAACAACACTGTAAATTGCTCCCAAGTCAAAGATGGCGATCCGGCTGGTCTCGCTAAGCAATAATCCCTCCACCAAGTCTTGGCGGATCCAAACAAGCAAAATGTAGCACAATCAACCCCATTGGTCTCAACAATACCCATGTTTCTGAGAACCTTATGGCAGCTGTCTAGATAATCCTGGGGATCCTCAGTAGATGCACTGGCAAAAGTAGAAGTGAAGAGTTTGGTGAACCTATCCAGTCTCCACAAAGCATCGGCGGAAATAGCCGCTCCATTGTCGGTCTGAGCTATGGCACCCGACTGAAATACCCTAAATGGCTGAACCGCTGGAGTTTGAATCTGGGGAGCTACCTACTCCGGAGTGCGTGTAGCAGGAGTCTGAGCCCCTCCTCCAGCCTGAGAAGTGGTTGGTGCTACAGGAAGCAAACCTGTTCGGGTGACTCTCTCCATAAGGCCCACCAATCGAACCAGGGCGTCCTAAGAACTGGGGTGGCAATGAAATCCTCTGGACCTGAGCTGGGCCCACCGGAGTTGCTGGAGCTGGAACCTCATCATCATAATCAACATGAGGCTCCACCTCTAGAACTGCTGCTCGAGGCTGAGCTATGCCCCTGCCTCAGCCTCTGGCACGGCCTCGACCTTGCCCTCTGCCCCTAATAGGAGCTGTTGCTGGGGGCTCAGGCTGCTGCGCGGTCGATGAGGAAGCACATGTCCTCGCCATCTGCGAAAGAACGGAGTAGAAATTCAATCAGTATTGGAGAAACAGAACCGCACGACAAGAAAGAACAGATATGAAGTTTTCCTAACTCAGTAGCCTCTGTGGGATAAATACAGACGTCTCTGTACCGATCCCTCATACTCTACCGAGCTTGTCCGTGAGTTGTGAGACCTAAGTAACCTAGTGCTCCGATACCAATTTGTCACGACCCGGATTTCCCACCCTCGGGGTCGTGATGGCGCCTACTAATAGGAGCTAGGCAAGCCAACTTAAATTACCTTAATTTTAACACACATTCTTTTCTATAATTATCAACATGTAATAAAGGCAACATAATTAAAAATATCAAGCGGAAGTATTAACTTATGTAAAAGTTGAATAGAAATGGGGAAAGTTTAACATAATCCTCTACCCAAGATTGGTGTCACAATGCTCACGAACTTCTAAGATTTACTAAATACAATCGTCTGAAAGAAAATTATAAATTATTTGTTTCGGTACAAAAGATAACAAACTGAATAGAGAGAGAGAGAGAGAGAGAGAGAAACTCTGGGCCTGCGGACGTCATCAAGGCTACCTTGGTGTCTCTAAACTGAAGTCAGCTCCCGATCAAATCCTACTGCTGAGGTCCAAAAGCTGCTCCTGAATCTGTGCAAAAAGATGCACATAGTGTAGCATCCACACAATCGACCTCATGTGCTGGTAAGTGCCTGGCCTAACCCCGGCGAAGTAGTGACGAGGCTAGACAGGACCTACCAAAAACAACCTGTGCAGATATATGCAATAAAAGTAAATATACAGAATTTAAACCGCTAAGAGGGGGGAGCATGTTATGGGGAGCTAACAGTTTCAAATAGAAATCCTCAATAACAGAAAGAAGTAACAAAGCCAGAACGTCAACAAGAATCAAAAGTCAACAATTTGCACGGCATCGCCCTTCGTGCTTTTACTCTCGTCCTCACCAAAATAATACACGGCATCACCCTTCGTGCTTTACGCTCTTCCTCACCCAAACAACAATCACAAGGCAAACAGGGTAAGGAAATCTATAACCTCGAAGTAAATCAAATAAGAACAAGTAATGAAAGAAACAACATAACTCGGATATCAATAAAGAATCAGAAAGCAACAAATACACGGCATCACCCTTCATGTTTTACGCTCTCGTCCTCACCAAAGCAATCATATAAATGAAATATGCACGGAATCACCCTTCGTACTTTTACTCTCTTTCCTCACCATATAATCAATAAAATCGGCACGGAATGGTACATTGTGCGGCATGGCATCACCCTTCGTGGTTTACACTCTTTCCTCACAATAGCAAACAATGCACGTCATCACTCTTTGTGCTTTATCACTCTTCCTCACCCAAGCAACAATCACAAACAATAGGCAAGGAAGTAGACAAATAATGATAGAAATCCCGGCAAGGGAATACAAATAAACAGCTAACTCCCAGCAAGGGAGCACAATTAAGCAGTTAAAAACCCGGCAAGGGAACAATATCAATAATCTCAGCATCCCGGCAAGGGAGATAGTCAACAAAGCAACAAGCATCCCGGCAAGGGAGCAATTCAATAATTCTTTCACTTTTACCTCTTATCTCACTTTACCTCCTGAGCCAACGCTCCAAAGGGGTTCAATCATTTCATATACTTTCACGCTTTATGATATACTCGAGCCAATGCTCCAAGAATGTACAAATCATAATTCTTCCTCAAACTCTTCACATTATATGAAATTTACCAATTTAACAAGGAAGAGGTATCACAAAATCCGAATAAACACAAATAAGACTCATGGTCATGCTAGACTTTGGTGTATAGATACTCGTCACCATGCCTATACACCGTACTCAACAATTAGCAAATAGCACACAACACTCTAATCCTATTCCCTCACGCCAAAGTTAGAACAAACACTTACCTCGGTCCAAAGAATAGCAATCAAACCTCAAATACCGTCTTTTCTTTATAATCCGACTCCGAAACAACGATATCTAGGCATAATTAATTCAATAATATCAATAAATACTCGATAACAAAATCACATAGCTTAGATATGAAGTTCCTAACATTCTTCCAAAAATACCAAAATTCGACCCCGGGCCCACATGGTCCAAACACGAGGCTCGGACCAAAACCCGATTACCCATAACCCCACGAGTTCAAATTTATAATTTATTTTAAGATCTGACCCCAAATTGAGGTTGAATCACTCAAAATTCCCAAAAACCTAACTCTACCCAAAACCCCTAATTTCTACTCTATATTACATGTTTTAGGCTTAGGAATTCAATAGATATTGATGGAAAATGAAGAAAACGAGTTGAAATTTACTAACCCAAGAAGTATTGGTGAAAGAGAGCTTCAATGGATGCCTAAGGACCTTGGAGAAAAAAGAGTTCGTATGTTTTTTATGAAAATCCCGTAACTACACTGTTCTGGAATTAAAATTTAACTGGGCGAATTTGGCCTATGCGATCGCGGACAAAGGAGTGCGATCGCATAGAGTAAATGGGACAGGGCTCTGCGATCGCGAATGACACTTTGCGATCGCATAAAGGAAATAGTGAAGGCTGGCTAACACACTGCGATCGCAGAGGAAATAATGCGATCGTGTAGAGCAAAATATAGGACCTCTCAGGCTAACACTATGCGATCGCGGGAGGAACTATGCGATCGCATAGAACAAACTAACATAGCTATGCGATCGCATAGCACAAAAGACTGGACACCAGCAGATAGCAGTTCTGCAATTTTTCTAAGTCTAAAACCATTCCGAAACACATCCGAAACACAACCGAGCCCTCGGGGCTCCTAACCAAACACATGCACTAACTCAACAACATCATACGAACTTATCCGTGCGATCAAATCACCTAAATAACTTCAAAAACAATGAATCAAACCTCAAAATCAAGAGTTTTTCTCAAACTTCATCAAGTTTCAAATTTAGGAATTCAAGTCCGAATCATGTCAAACGACGTCCGATTTCAACCAAATTTCACAGAAAGCGCTTAAACCACATATAAGACCTATACCGGGCGCCGGAACCAAAATACGAACCCGATACCAATGCTTTCTAATTCATTTTTATTTCAAATTTTCATATTAAATTTCAGAAACAATTTCTTTTAAAAATTCATTTCTCGGGCTCGGAACCTCGGATTTCGATTCCGGGCATACGCCCAAATCCCATATTTTTCTACGGACCCTTCGAGACCATCAAATCATGGGTCCGGGTTCGTTTACCCAAAATGTTGACCAAAGTCAACTTTAACCATTTTAAAGCCACAATTTATAAAATTTCACATAGTTTAACACATAACTTTTTCGGCTACGCGCCCGGACTGTGCATGTAAATCGAGGCAACTAAAGGTGAGGTTTTTAAGGCCTCGGAAGCATGGTAAAAGGGAGAAAACCGGTGATGATCCTTTGGGTTGCCACATTCTCCACCTCTAGAACAACCGTTCGTCCTCGAACGGACATAAGAAGGAAGTACCTGAGTCGGGGAAAAGGTGAGGATAACGGTCCTGCATATCGGACTCGGACTCCCAGGTCGATGCCTCAGGATGCTGGCCTCTCCACTGAACACGAACCGAAGGAAAACTCTTCGACCTCAACTGGCGAACCTGCTGATCTAGAATAGCTACCGGCTCCTCCTCTTAAGCTAAGTCCTTGTCCAACTGGACAGTGCTGAAATCTAACACGTGGGATGGATCGCCGTGATATTTTCGAAGCATGGACACATGAAACACTGGATGTACGGCTGATAAACTCGGTGGCAATGCAAGTCTATAAGCCACCTCTCCCACTCGATCAAGAATCTCAAATGGACCAATGAACCTAGGGCTAAGCTTACCCTTCTTCCCAAATCTCATCACGCCCTTCATAGGCGACACTCGGAGCAATACCCGCTCACCAACCATGAAAGCCACATCTCGAACCTTTCAATTTACATAGCTTTTTTTCCTGGACTGAGCTGTACAAAGTCTATCCTGAATGATCCTGACCTTGTCCAAAGCCTCCTGAACCAAATCTGTACCCAACAACCGAGCCTCTCCCGGCTCAAACCATCCAACCGGAGATCGACATCTCCTACCATAAAAAGCCTCATAAGGAGCCATATGGATACTCGACTGGTAGTTGTTGTTGTAGGCAAACTCTGCTAAAGGCAAGAACTGATCCCACGAACCTCCAAAGTCAATGACACAAGCTCGGAGTATATCCTCCAATATCTGAATAGTCCGCTCGGACTGCCCGTCCGTCTGAGGATGAAATGTTGTACTCAACTCAACATGGGTGCCTAACTCTCGCTGGACTGCTTTCCAGAAACGCGAGGTAAACTGCGTACCTCGGTCTGAAATGATAGATACCGGCACACCATGAAGGCGAACAATCTCCCGGATATAGATCTCAGCTAACCTCTCGGATGAATAGGAGACTGCCACAGGAATGAAATGCGGTGACTTGGTGAGCCTATCAACAATGACCCAAACTGCGTCGAACTTCCTCCGAGTCTGCGGGAGCCCAACAACGAAGTCCATAGTGATCCACTCCCACTTCCACTCGGGAAGCTCAATCCTCTGAAATAAACCACCAGGCCTCTGATGCTCATACTTAACCTGCTAACAATTCAAACACCGAGCCACATAGGCAACGATATCCTTCTTCATTCTACGCCACCAATAATGATGTTGCAACTCCTGATACATCTTCGCGGTGCCCGGATAAATAGACTACCGGGAGCTATGGGCCTCCTCTAAAATCAACTCTCGAAGCCAATCCACATTAGGTACACAATCTCGACCCTGCAATCTCAAAACTCCATCAGCATCTAAGGTAACCTGCTTGGAACCTCCACGCTATACCAAGTCCCTAGGGACACACAAATGGGGATCATCAAACTGCCGATCACGAATACGCTCTAATAACGAAGAACGGGCGACCGTGCTAGCTAATACTCTACTAGGCTCAGAAATATCCAACCTCACTAACTGATTGGCCAAAGCGTGAACGTCCAAAGCAAGCAGTCTCTCGCCGACCGGAATATAAGCAAGACTTCCCATACTGGTTGACTTCCTACTCAAGGCATCGGCCACCACATTGGCCTTTCCCGGGTGATATAGGATAGTGATGTCATAATCTTTCAAGAACTCCAACCACCTCCTCTGCCTCAAATTCAACTCCTTTTGCTTGAACAAATACTGAAGACTCTTATGATCCGTGAACACCTGACACGCCACGCCATACAGATAGTGCCTCCAAATCTTCAATGCGTGAACAATGGCTGCCAACTCCAAATCATGCACTAGATAGTTCTTCTCATGAACCTTTAACTGCCTTGAAGCATAGGCAATGACCTTGCCATCCTGCATCAGCACTGCACCAAGTCCAATACGAGATGCATCACAATAGACTGTATAAGGCCCTGAACCCGTGGGCAAAACCAATATCGGTACCGTAGTCAGAGCTGTCTTGAGCTTCTGAAAGCTCGCCTCACACTCGTCTGACCATCTAAACTGGTCTCCCTTCTGGGTCAACATGGTCATCGGGGCTGTAATAGATGGGAAACCTTCCACGAACTGACGATAGTAACCTGCTAACCCCAAGAAACTCCGAATCTCTGTGGCTGATGCTGGTCTAGGCCAGTTTTTGACTGCCTCAATCTTCTTTGGATCAACCTGAATACCCTCTGCTGATATAACATGACCCAGAAATGCAACTGAGCTCAACCAGAACTCGTACTTCGAGAACTTAGCATATAACTGACTATCCCTCAAGGTCTGAAGAACCACTCTAAGATGCTGCTCGTGCTCCTCCCGGTTGCGGGAATATATCAAAATATCATCAATAAAGACTATCACGAACGAGTCCAAATAAGTCCTGAACACTCGGTTCATCAAATCCATAAAGGCTGCTGGGGCATTGGTCAACCCAAATGACATAACCAAGAACTCATAATGCCCGTACCGAGAGCGGAATGCTGTCTTAGGGACATCGGATGCCCTAATCCTCAATGATGGTAGCCAGATCTCAAGTCAATCTTTGAAAATACCTTGGCTGATCGAACAAATCATCAATCTTCAGCAGTGGATACTTATTCTTAAATGTAACCTTGTTCAATTGTCAGTAATCAATGCACACTCTCATCGAGCCATCCTTTTTCTTTACAAACAGAATCGGCGCACCCCAAGGCGATACTCTGGGTCTAATGAAACCCTTCTTAAGCAAGTCTTTCAACTACTCTTTCAACTCTTTCAACTCTGGCGGGGCCATGCGATATGGCGGAATAGAAATGGGCTGAGTGCCCAAAGCCAAATCGATGCAAAAATCAATATCCCTATCGGGTGGCATCCCTGGCAAGTCTGATGGGAAAACCTCAGGAAACTCACGAACCACGGGCACAGAATCAATAGATGGAATCTCAGCACTGGAATCACGAACATAAGCCAAGTAGGCCAAACACCCCTTCTCGACCATACGCCGAGCCTTCACATACGAAATAACACTGCGGGTAGAATGACCAGGAGTCCCTCTCCACTCTAAACGGGGCAAATCTGGTAAGGCTAAAGTCACAGTCTTGGCATGAAAATCCAAGATCGCATGATACGGGGACAACCAATCCATCCCTAATATAACGTCGAAATCCACCATATCTAAGAGCAACACAACACGGGTCTCAAGTCCCCTAAACACCACAACACAGGAACGATGAACCCGATCAATCACTATAGAATCACCCACTAGTGTAGATACATACACATGAATACTCAAGGCCTCACTAGGCATAACTAGGTAGGGTGCAAAATAGGATGACACATATGAATACGTAGATCCAAGGTCAAATAGCACTGAAGCAACTCTATTACAGACCAAAATAGTACCTGTAATAACAGCATCGGATGACTCAACCTCTGGCCTGGCTGGCAAAGCATAACATCGAGGTTGGGGCCCACCTCCCTGAATCATATCCCTAGGACGATCGGCTGTTGGCTGACCCCTACCTCTGGCGGTCTGAGCTCCACCTCTATGACCTTTATCTCTACCTCTATGTCCTTTACCCCCACCTCTAACTGGCTGGGCGGTCTGTGGAACACCTGGTGCCTGTACCTTGGCACGAGAACCCTGATGCTGAGAGCTACCCGGTGCTCGAGGGCAAAACCTGACAATGTAACCCATATCACCACAAGTGTAACAAGCCCTCGACTGCTGATACTGATGACCCTATCGCCCTAAATGACCACCTCAGAAACTCTGAAGCGACGGTGCACTGATGGGAGCTGGTGGTGCACTGAAGGACTGCTGATCCAAATAATGCATCTGAGAACCACGACCACCTGAGATACCATGTGATACCTGGAGAGCTGACTGAAAGGGCCTAGGAGGATGGCCTTTACCATATGAATCTCTACCTCCAGACGAGGTACCACTGAATCTGCCTATATGACGGGGCCTCTTATTCGACCCATGACCACCTCCCTGTGATAGAACCATCTCAACTCTGTGGGCCACATTGGCCGCCTCCTAAAATGTGATCTCGCTCCCGGCCTCCTTGGCCATCTGAAGACGAATCGGCAGAATAAGACCATCAATAAATCTTCTCACCATCTCTCTCTCGGTGGGAAGTATGATGAGAGCATGGCGAGCTAAATCGATGAACCTGGTCTCATACTGGGTAACAGTCATAGAACCCTGCTGAAGGCGCTCAAACTGCCTTCGATAGGCCTCTCTCTGAGTAACAGGGAGAAACTTCTCTAGAAACAACACTGTAAATTGCTCCCAAGTCAAAGATGGCGATCCGGCTGGTCTCGCTAAGCAATAATCTCTCCACCAAGTCTTGGCGGATCCAGACAAGCGAAATGTAGCAAAATCAACCCCATTGGTCTCAACAATACCCATGTTTTTGAGAACCTCGTGGCAGTTGTCTAGATAATTCTGGGGATCCTCAGTAGATGCACCGGCAAAAGTAGAAGTGAAGAGCTTGGTGAACCTATCCAGTCTCCACAAAGCATCGGCGGACATAGCCGCTCCATTGTCGGTCTGAGCTATGGCACCCGGCTGAAATACCCCAACTACCTGCTCCGGAGAGAGTGTAGCAGGAGTCTGAGCCCCTCCTCCAGCCTGAGAAGTGGCTGGTGCTACAAGAAGCAAACCTGTTTGAGTGACTCTCTCCATAAGGCCCACCAATCGAACAAGGGCGTCCTAAGAACTGAGGTGGCAATGAAACCCTCTGGACCTGAGCCGGGCCCACCGGAGTTGCTGGAGCTGGAACCTCATCATCATAATCAACATGAGGCTCCACCTCTGGAACTGCTGCTCGAGGCTGAGCTCTGCCCCTGCCTCAGCCTCTGGCACGGCCTCGGCCTTGCCCTCTGCCCCTAATAGGAGCTGTTGCTGGGGGCTCAGCCTGTTGCGCGGTGGATGAGGAAGTGCGTGTCCTCGCTATCTGCGAAAGAACGGAGTAGAAATTCAATCAGTATTGGGGAAACAGAACCGCACGACAAGAAAGAACAGATGTGAAGTTTTCCTAACTCAGTAGCCTCTGCGGGATAAATACAGACGTCTCTGTACCGATCCCTCAGACTCTACCGAGCTTGTCCGTGAGTTGTGAGACCTAAGTAACCTAGTGCTCTAATACCAATTTGTCACGACCCGGATTTCCCACCCTCGGGGTCGTGATGGCGCCTACTAATAGGAGCTAGGCAAGCCAACTTAAATTACCTTCTGTTTAACACACATTCTTTTCTATAATTATCAACATGTAATAAAGGTAACATAATTAAAAATTTCAAGCGGAAGTCTTAACTTATGTAAAAGTTGAATAGAAATGCGGAAAGTTTAACATAATCCTCTACCCAAGATTGGTGTCACAATGCTCACGAACTTCTAAGATTTTCTAAATACAATCGTCTGAAAGAAAATTATAAATTGTTTGTTTCGGTACAAAAGATAACAAACTGAATAAAGAGAGAGAGAGACTCCGCGCCTGCAGACGTCTGCATGGCTACCTCGGTGTCTCTAGACTGAAGTCAGCTCCCGATCAAATCCTACTACTGAGGTCCAAAATCTGCTCCTGGATCTGTGCAAAAAGATGCACAGAGTGTAGCATCAGCACAACCGACCCCATGTGCTGGTAAGTGCCTGGCCTAACCCCGGCGAAGTAGTGATGAGGCTAGACAAGACCTACCAAAAACAACCTGTGCAGATATATGCAATAAAAATAAATATACAAAATTTAAACCGCTAAGAGGGGGAGCATGCTATGGGGAGCTAACAGTTTCAAATAGAAATCCTTAATAACAGAAAGAAGTAACAAAGCCAGAACGTCAACAAGAATCAAAAGTCAACAATTTGCACGGCATCACCCTTCGTGCTTTACGCTCTTCCTCACCCAAACAACAATCACAAGGCAAACAGGGTAAGGAAATCTATAACCTCGAAGTAAATCAAATAATAACAAGTAATGAAAGAAACAACATAACTCGAATATCAACAAAGAATCAGAAAGCAACAAATACACAGCATCACCCTTCGTGCTTTACGCTCTCGTCCTCACCAAAGAAATCATATAAATGAAATATGCACGGCATCACACTTCGTGCTTTTACTCTCTTTCCTCACCATATAATCAATAAAATCGGCACGGAATGGTACATCGTGTGGCACGGCATCACCCTTCGTGCTTTACACTCTTTCATCACAATAGCAAACAATGCACGGCATCACCCTTCGTGCTTTATCACTCTTCCTCACCCAAGCAACAATCACAAACAAGGGGCAAGGGAGTAGACAAATAATGATAGAAATCCCGTCAAGGGAATACAAATAAACAGCTAACTCCCAGCAAGGGAGCACAATTAAGCAGTTAAAAACCCCGCAAGGGAACAATATCAATAATCTCAGCATCCCGGCAAGGGAGATAGTTAACAAAGCAACAAGCATCCCTGCAAGGGAGCAATTCAATAATTCTTTCTCTTTCTTTCACTTTTACCTCTTATCTCACTTTACCACCTTAGTCAACGCTCCAAAGGGGTTCAATCATTTCATATACTTTCACGCTTTATGATATACTCGAGCCAATGCTCCAAGAATGTACAAATCATAATTCTTCCTCAAACTCTTCACATTATATGAAATTTACAAATTTAACAAGGAAGAGGTATCACAAAATCCGAATAAACACAAATAAGACTCACGGTCATGCTAGACTCCGGTGTATAGATACTCGTCACCATGCCTATACACCATACTCAACAATTAGCAAATAGCAAACAACACTCTAATCCTATTCCCTCAAGCCAAAGTTAGAACAAACACTTACCTCGGTCCAAAGAATAACAATCAACCCTCAAATATCGCCTTTCCATTATAATCCGACTCCGAAACAACGATATCTAGGCATAATTAATACAATAATATCAATAAAGACTCGATAACAAAATCCCATAGCTTAGATATGAAGTTCCTAGCATTCTTCCAAAAATACCAAAATTCGACCCCGGGCCCACATGGTCCAAACACGAGGCTCGGACCAAAACCCGATTACCCATAACCCCATGAGTTCAAATATATAATTTATTTTAAGATCCGACCCCAAATTGAGGTTGAATCACTCAAAATTCCCAAAAACCTAACTCTACCCAAAACTCCTAATTTCTACTCTATATTACATGTTTTAGACTTAGGAATTCAATAGATATTGATGGAAAATGAAAAAAACGAGTTGAAATTTACTAACCCAAGAAGTATTGGTGAAAGAGAGCTTCAATGGATGCCTAAGGACCTTGGAGAAGAAAGAGTTCGTATGTTTTAATGAAAATCCCGTAACTACACTGTTTTGGAATTAAAATTTAACTGGGCGAATTTGGCATATGCGATCGCGGACAAAGGAGTGCGATCGCATAAAGTAAATGGGACAGGGCTCTGCGATCGCGAATGACACTATGCGATCGCATAAAGGAAATAGTGAAGGTTGGCTAACACACTGCGATCGCAGAGGAAATAATGCGATCGCGTAGAGCAAAATATAGGACCTCTCAGGCTAACACTATGCAATCGCGGAAGGAACTATGCGATCGCATAGAACAAATTAACATAGCTATGCGATCGCATAGCACAAAAGACTGGATACCAACAGATAGCAGTTCTGCAATTTTTCTAAGTCTAAAACCATTCTGAAACACATCCGAAACACACCTGAGCCCTCGGGGCTCCTAACCAAACACATGCACTAACTCAACAACATCATACGAACTTATCCGCGCGATCAAATCGCCTAAATAACTTAAAAACAATGAATCAAACCTCAAAATCAAGAGTTTTTCTCAAACTTCATCAAGTTTCAAATTTAGGAATTCAAGTCCGAATCACGTCAAACGCCATCCGATTTCAACCAAATTTCACAGAAAGCGCTTAAACCACATATAAGACCTGTACCGGGCGCCGGAACCAAAATACGGGCCCGATACCAATGCTTTCTAATTCATTTTTATTTCAAATTTTCATATTAAATTTCAGAAAACAATTTCTTTTAAAAATTCATTTCTCGGGGCTCGGGACCTCGGATTTCGATTTCGAACATACGACCGAGTCCCATATTTTTCTACAGACCCTCCGAGACCGTCAAATCACGGGTCCGGTTCCGTTTACCCAAAATGTTGACCTAAGTCAACTTTAACCATTTTAAAGCCATAATTTATCAAATTTCACATAATTTAACACATAAGCTTTTCCGGCTACGCGCCCGGACTGCGCACGCATATTGAGGCAACTAAAGGTGAGGTTTTCAAGGCCTCGGAAGCACGGAAAAAGGGAGAAAATCGGTGATGACCCTTTGGGTCGTCACAACTATAATATATTTTTATATTATATTTGAACTATTTTCCTACTCAAATAATATTTTTTAATTAATTTTTCATGTAATATTGAAAAATACTCAAGTATTAAACAACAACTAAGAAAAAATTTCAGAATATAAATGTGTGAGAAAGAGAAAAAAAATGGTTGGCGATAGGCAATACCACTAATAGCTTGTTTGGATGGTTGTTACCCATTGTATCGTATCGTATTGTTACTTTAAATACAATGTTTGTTTTTATTGTTACTTAAATTTTATTGTATCGTATCGTTAAATCTATCATTACATAACAATGAAATGTGCCACTTTATGTAACGACCAATTTGGTGTGGTCGCGTCGTTACCTTGTGTTTTTCTCTCAATCTCACCCTTTATTATTATTAAATTATTTTATTTTGTCATTTACCCTACTATTTTATATAGTAATTTTACATTATATCATAATTTTTCTTTATAATATTGCAAGTTTATTCTTCATATTGCTGGTGCGTGATATCATGAAACGATGGCAAACGACACAATCTATCCAAACATTGTATTTATCAAACGATATAGTACAATACAATACAGTACGATACGATACATTATGAAACGATGCGTAACAACCATCCAAACAAGCTGTAATGATTCTACAAACATAAAGATCTAAAAGTGAAATGCCATATCAATATTTTACTCTTTGAAAATAAAATTTATGGTGGATTAATTATACTAAGTAAGATTAAATATTCAAAACAAGAGATGAACTAATATTAAGATCTGAATCAACATATAATAAATTATTTTTTATGTTAAAACCAAATAATTAAATCTTTTAATTAATTATTTATCAAGAGAATCCAATTCATCATATGAGTAAAATTCTTATTCAAGTTAAAAAAAATCTTTGGGCACATAAATTTATTCCATAAAAAGAGCGTTACACACAAAGTAAAAAGGTTAATATATTAATAAGAATCAAAATGCTATACAAGTGTCTAATGAAGCACAATCAAAGCTAAATCCTAAACAAGAACAAGTCTTCAAGATCATATTATAAAGAGTCGACTCTGGTATAACGAGATTATTCTTTGTAGATGCCTTCGGCGGAATCGAAATAATATTTTTATGTCATGTATTACTTGCAAATATCATATCAAGAGGCATGACAGTGTTAATAGTAGCAAGTGGTGTAGCAACAACGATTTTATTGTGATACCAACCGCTTTAGATTTGATATACCTCTTCAAACAACTTATATAACCATCACAAATATATCAAAGCAGAGCAATGATGATAAATTTATAAGGAAAGCAAAATTGATAATAAGGGATGAAAGACTTATGGCTAAGTGTCAAACGATCGAAATAATTGAGCGGAGTTCTAGAGATATATTGGATATTAATGAATTATTTGATGAAAAATTAATAGTTTGGAAGGTAATTTCTGTCAAGTACTACCAGTAGTTCCAAAATCGACAAAAGCAGAGACTGTAAAAGTTAGCTTGCCAAAGTTATACTTCTGGCATCAAACGCAAAAAATTCAACTGACAAGAAATATAAAGTAAGAATAGATCCAATATTCAGTGTCTTCTTGCTTCGTGTCGGAAACGAAGAAGAGCATTTAATAAAAGATGATTTGGTTCTTCCTAAACACTTGGTTACTAATCGCAATGGTAATAATAGTGCATTTAATAAGAGAAATATTTTATCATTAGATTAAAATGCAATTGGTGCAAATCACATAATAGAATTAAAAAGATATCTTAGCTATCAGAAATGAATATGTTGATAAACTAAATAAAAGGTTGGTTGCAAAATGTTATGGTAAAAACAAAATATTTTTCAGTTTTTGACTTAGTAGAAAATGATACAAATAATTACTACCAAGAATAATACTTAAATACTTTATACCAAGTGACCTTCAACCATACATTTTTGTTGTCAAGTTTCTTATTTTTTATGTATGTTACTGTCACCGTATATATAATAGACTAAGTTAAAATTGATCTTTTATTGTATATAGGTTAATTTTAAAGAAAAATATGTCTGTCATGCTACTGAAAAACTTAAATAAACCGAGTAGCCTATGTAATAGCACACAGATAATATATAGAAGTTTTGACAGAAAGTGCTTAAACCACATATAAGACCTGTACCGGGCGCCGGAACCAAAATACGGGCCCGATACCAATGCTTTCTAATTCATTTTTATTTCAAATTTTCATATTAAATTTCTGAAAATAATTTCTTTTAAAAATTCATTTCTCGGGGCTCGGGACCTCGGATTTCGATTCCGAACATACGCCCGAGTCCCATATTTTTCTACGGACCCTCCGAGACCGTCAAATCACGGGTCCGGTTCCGTTTACCCAAAATGTTGACCAAAGTCAACTTTAACCATTTTAAAGCCATAATTTATCAAATTTCACATAATTTAACACATAAGCTTTTCCGGCTACGCGCCCGGACTGCGCACGCAAATCGAGGCAACTAAAGGTGAGGTTTTCAAGGCCTCGGAAGCACGGAAAAAGGGAGAAAACCGGTGATGACCCTTTAGGTCGTCACAACTATAATATATTTTTATATTATATTTGAACTATTTTCCTACTCAAATAATATTTTTTAATTAATTTTTCATGTAATATTGAAAAATACTCAAGTATTAAACAACAACTAAGAAAAAATTTCAGAATATAAATGTGTGAGAAAGAGAAAAAAAATGGTTGGTGATAGTCAATACCACTAATAGCTTGTTTGGATGGTTGTTACCCATTGTATCGTATCGTATTGTTACTTTAAATACAATGTTTGTTTTTATTGTTACTTAAATTTTATTGTATCGTATCGTTAAATCCATCATTACATAACGATGAAATGTGCCACTTTATGTAACGACCAATTTGGTGTGGTCGCGTCGTTACCCTGTGTTTTTCTCTCAATCTCACCCTTTATTATTATTAAATTATTTTATTTTGTCATTTACCCTACTATTTTATATAGTAATTTTACCTTATATCATAATTTTTCTTTATAATATTGCAAGTTTATTCTTCATATTGCTGGTGCGTGATATCATGAAACGATGGCAAACGACACAATCTATCCAAACATTGTATTTATCAAACGATATAGTACAATACAATACAGTACGATACGATACATTATGAAACGATGCGTAACAACCATCCAAACAAGTTGTAATGATTCTACAAACATAAAGATCTAAAAGTGAAATGCCATATCAATCTTTTACTCTTTGAAAATAAAATTTATGGTGGATTAATTATACTAAGTAAGATTAAATATTCAAAACAAGAGATGAACTAATATTAAGATCTGAATCAACATATAATAAATTATTTTTTATGTTAAAACCAAATAATTAAATCTTTTAATTAATTATTTAGCAAGAGAATCCAATTCATCATATGAGTAAAATTCTTATTCAAGTTAAAAAAAATCTTTGGGCACATAAATTTATTCCATAAAAAGAGCGTTACACACAAAGTAAAAAGGTTAATATATTAATAAGAATCAAAATGCTATACAAGTGTCTAATGAAGCACAATCAAAGCTAAATCCTAAACAAGAACAAGTCTTCAAGATCATATTATAAAGAGTCGACTCTGGTATAACGAGATTATTCTTTGTAGATGCCTTCGGCGGAATCGAAATAATATTTTTATGTCATGTATTACTTGCAAATATCATATCAAGAGGCATGACAGTGTTAATAGTAGCAAGTGGTGTAGCAACAACGATTTTATTGTGATACCAACCGCTTTAGATTTGATATACCTCTTCAAACAACTTATATAACCATCACAAATATATCAAAGCAGAGCAATGATGATAAATTTAAAAGGAAAGCAAAATTGATAATAAGGGATGAAAGACTTATGGCTAAGTGTCAAACGATCGAAATAATTGAGCGGAGTTCTAGAGATATATTGGATATTAATGAATTATTTGATGAAAAATTAATGGTTTGGAAGGTGATTTCTGTCAAGTGCTACCAGTAGTTCCAAAATCGACAAAAGCAGAGACTGTAAAAGTTAGCTTGCCAAAGTTATACTTCTGGCATCAAACGCAAAAAATTCAACTGACAAGAAATATAAAGTAAGAATAGATCCAATATTCAGTGTCTTCTTGCTTCGTGTCAGAAACGAAGAAGAGCATTTAATAAAAGATGATTTGGTTCTTCCTAAACACTTGGTTACTAATCGCAATGGTAATAATAGTGCATTTAATAAGAGAAATATTTTATCATTAGATTAAAATGCAATTGGTGCAAATCACATAATAGAATTAAAAAGATATCTTAGCTATCAGAAATGAATATGTTGATAAACTAAATAAAAGGTTGGTTGCAAAATGTTATGGTAAAAACAAAATATTTTTCAGTTTTTGACTTAGTAGAAAATGATACAAATAATTACTACCAAGAATAATACTTAAATACTTTATACCAAGTGACCTTCAACCATACATTTTTGTTGTCAAGTTTCTTATTTTTTATGTATGTTACTGTCACCGTATATATAATAGACTAAGTTAAAATTGATCTTTTATTGTATATAGGTTAATTTTAAAGAAAAATATGTCTGTCATGCTACTGAAAAACTTAAATAAACCGAGTAGCCTATGTAATAGCACACAGATAATATATAGAAGTTTTGACAGAAAGTGCTTAAACCACATATAAGACCTGTACCGGGCGCCGGAACCAAAATACGGGCCCGATACCAATGCTTTCTAATTCATTTTTATTTCAAATTTTCATATTAAATTTCAGAAAATAATTTCTTTTAAAAATTCATTTCTCGGGGCTCGGGACCTCGGATTTCGATTCCGAACATACGCCCGAGTCCCGTATTTTTCTACGGACCCTCCGAGACCGTCAAATCACGGGTCCGGTTCCGTTTACCCAAAATGTTGACCAAAGTCAACTTTAACCATTTTAAAGCCATAATTTATCAAATTTCACATAATTTAACACATAAGCTTTTCCGGCTACGCGCCCGGACTGCGCACGCAAATCGAGGCAACTAAAGGTGAGGTTTTCAAGGCCTCGGAAGCACGGAAAAAGGGAGAAAACCGGTGATGACCCTTTGGGTCGTCACAACTATAATATATTTTTATATTATATTTGAACTATTTTCCTACTCAAATAATATTTTTTAATTAATTTTTCATGTAATATTGAAAAATACTCAAGTATTAAACAACAACTAAGAAAAAATTTCAGAATATAAATGTGTGAGAAAGAGAAAAAAAATGGTTGGTGATAGTCAATACCACTAATAGCTTGTTTGGATGGTTGTTACCCATTGTATCGTATCGTATTGTTACTTTAAATACAATGTTTGTTTTTATTGTTACTTAAATTTTATTGTATCGTATCGTTAAATCCATCATTACATAACGATGAAATGTGCCACTTTATGTAACGACCAATTTGGTGTGGTCGCGTCGTTACCCTGTGTTTTTCTCTCAATCTCACCCTTTATTATTATTAAATTATTTTATTTTGTCATTAACCCTACTATTTTATATAGTAATTTTACCTTATATCATAATTTTTCTTTATAATATTGCAAGTTTATTCTTCATATTGCTGGTGCGTGATATCATGAAACGATGGCAAACGATACAATCTATCCAAACATTGTATTTATCAAACGATATAGTACAATACAATACAGTACGATACGATACATTATGAAACGATGCGTAACAACCATCCAAACAAGCTGTAATGATTCTACAAACATAAAGATCTAAAAGTGAAATGCCATATCAATCTTTTACTCTTTGAAAATAAAATTTATGGTGGATTAATTATACTAAGTAAGATTAAATATTCAAAACAAGAGATGAACTAATATTAAGATCTGAATCAACATATAATAAATTATTTTTTATGTTAAAACCAAATAATTAAATCTTTTAATTAATTATTTAGCAAGAGAATCCAATTCATCATATGAGTAAAATTCTTATTCAAGTTAAAAAAAATCTTTGGGCACATAAATTTATTCCATAAAAAGAGCGTTACACACAAAGTAAAAAGGTTAATATATTAATAAGAATCAAAATGCTATACAAGTGTCTAATGAAGCACAATCAAAGCTAAATCCTAAACAAGAACAAGTCTTCAAGATCATATTATAAAGAGTCGACTCTGGTATAACGAGATTATTCTTTGTAGATGCCTTCGGCGGAATCGAAATAATATTTTTATGTCATGTATTACTTGCAAATATCATATCAAGAGGCATGACAGTGTTAATAGTAGCAAGTGGTGTAGCAACAACGATTTTATTGTGATATCAACCGCTTTAGATTTGATATACCTCTTCAAACAACTTATATAACCATCACAAATATATCAAAGCAGAGCAATGATGATAAATTTATAAGGAAAGCAAAATTGATAATAAGGGATGAAAGACTTATGGCTAAGTGTCAAACGATCGAAATAATTGAGCGGAGTTCTAGAGATATATTGGATATTAATGAATTATTTGATGAAAAATTAATGGTTTGGAAGGTGATTTCTGTCAAGTGCTACCAGTAGTTCCAAAATCGACAAAAGCAGAGACTGTAAAAGTTAGCTTGCCAAAGTTATACTTCTGGCATCAAACGCAAAAAATTCAACTGACAAGAAATATAAAGTAAGAATAGATCCAATATTCAGTGTCTTCTTGCTTCGTGTCGGAAACGAAGAAGAGCATTTAATAAAAGATGATTTGGTTCTTCCTAAACACTTGGTTACTAATCGCAATGGTAATAATAGTGCATTTAATAAGAGAAATATTTTATCATTAGATTAAAATGCAATTTGTGCAAATCACATAATAGAATTAAAAAGATATCTTAGCTATCAGAAATGAATATGTTGATAAACTAAATAAAAGGTTGGTTGCAAAATGTTATGGTAAAAACAAAATATTTTTCAGTTTTTGACTTAGTAGAAAATGATACCAATAATTACTACCAAGAATAATACTTAAATACTTTATACCAAGTGACCTTCAACCATACATTTTTGTTGTCAAGTTTCTTATTTTTTATGTATGTTACTGTCACCGTATATATAATAGAGTAAGTTAAAATTGATCTTTTATTGTATATAGGTTAATTTTAAAGAAAAATATGTCTGTCATGCTACTGAAAAACTTAAATAAACCGAGTAGCCTATGTAATAGCACACAGATAATATATAGAAGTTTTGACAGAAAGCGCTTAAACCACATATAAGACCTGTACCGGGCGCCGGAACCAAAATACGGGCCCGATACCAATGCTTTCTAATTCATTTTTATTTCAAATTTTCATATTAAATTTCAGAAAATAATTTCTTTTAAAAATTCATTTCTCGGGGCTCGGGACCTTGGATTTCGATTCCGAACATACGCCCGAGTCCCAAATTTTTCTACGGACCCTCCGAGACCGTCAAATCACGGGTCCGGTTCCGTTTACCTAAAATGTTGACCAAAGTCAACTTTAACCATTTTAAAGCCATAATTTATCAAATTTCACATAATTTAACACATAAGCTTTTCCGGCTACGCGCCCGGACTGCGCACGCAAATCGAGGCAACTAAAGGTGAGGTTTTCAAGGCCTCGGAAGCACGGAAAAAGGGAGAAAACCGGTGATGACCCTTTGGGTCGTCACAACTATAATATATTTTTATATTATATTTGAACTATTTTCCTACTCAAATAATATTTTTTAATTAATTTTTCATGTAATATTGAAAAATACTCAAGTATTAAACAACAACTAAGAAAAAATTTCAGAATATAAATGTGTGAGAAAGAGAAAAAAAATGGTTGGTGATAGTCAATACCACTAATAGCTTGTTTGGATGGTTGTTACCCATTGTATCGTATCGTATTGTTACTTTAAATACAATGTTTGTTTTTATTGTTACTTAAATTTTATTGTATCGTATCGTTAAATCCATCATTACATAACGATGAAATGTGCCACTTTATGTAACGACCAATTTGGTGTGGTCGCGTCGTTACCCTGTGTTTTTCTCTCAATCTCACCCTTTATTATTATTAAATTATTTTATTTTGTCATTTACCCTACTATTTTATATAGTAATTTTACCTTATATCATAATTTTTCTTTATAATATTGCAAGTTTATTCTTCATATTGCTGGTGCGTGATATCATGAAACGATGGCAAACGACACAATCTATCCAAACATTGTATTTATCAAACGATATAGTACAATACAATACAGTACGATACGATACATTATGAAACGATGCGTAACAACCATCCAAACAAGCTGTAATGATTCTACAAACATAAAGATCTAAAAGTGAAATGCCATATCAATCTTTTACTCTTTGAAAATAAAATTTATGGTGGATTAATTATACTAAGTAAGATTAAATATTCAAAACAAGAGATGAACTAATATTAAGATCTGAATCAACATATAATAAATTATTTTTTATGTTAAAACCAAATAATTAAATCTTTTAATTAATTATTTAGCAAGAGAATCCAATTCATCATATGAGTAAAATTCTTATTCAAGTTAAAAAAATCTTTGGGCACATAAATTTATTCCATAAAAAGAGCGTTACACACAAAGTAAAAAGGTTAATATATTAATAAGAATCAAAATGCTATACAAGTGTCTAATGAAGCACAATCAAAGCTAAATCCTAAACAAGAACAAGTCTTCAAGATCATATTATAAAGAGTCGACTCTGGTATAACGAGATTATTCTTTGTAGATGCCTTCGGCGGAATCGAAATAATATTTTTATGTCATGTATTACTTGCAAATATCATATCAAGAGGCATGACAGTGTGAATAGTAGCAAGTGGTGTAGCAACAACGATTTTATTGTGATACCAACCGCTTTAGATTTGATATACCTCTTCAAACAACTTATATAACCATCACAAATATATCAAAGCAGAGCAATGATGATAAATTTATAAGGAAAGCAAAATTGATAATAAGGGATGAAAGACTTATGGCTAAGTGTCAAACGATCGAAATAATTGAGCGGAGTTCTAGAGATATATTGGATATTAATGAATTATTTGATGAAAAATTAATGGTTTGGAAGGTGATTTCTGTCAAGTGCTACCAGTAGTTCCAAAATCGACAAAAGCAGAGACTGTAAAAGTTAGCTTGCCAAAGTTATACTTCTGGCATCAAACGCAAAAAATTCAACTGACAAGAAATATAAAGTAAGAATAGATCCAATATTCAGTGTCTTCTTGCTTCGTGTCGGAAACGAAGAAGAGCATTTAATAAAAGATGATTTGGTTCTTCCTAAACACTTGGTTACTAATCGCAATGGTAATAATAGTGCATTTAATAAGAGAAATATTTTATCATTAGATTAAAATGCAATTGGTGCAAATCACATAATAGAATTAAAAAGATATCTTAGCTATCAGAAATGAATATGTTGATAAACTAAATAAAAGGTTGGTTGCAAAATGTTATGGTAAAAACAAAATATTTTTCAGGTTTTGACTTAGTAGAAAATGATACCAATAATTACTACCAAGAATAATACTTAAATACTTTATACCAAGTGACCTTCAACCATACATTTTTGTTGTCAAGTTTCTTATTTTTTATGTATGTTACTGTCACCGTATATATAATAGACTAAGTTAAAATTGATCTTTTATTGTATATAGTTTAATTTTAAAGAAAAATATGTCTGTCATGCTACTGAAAAACTTAAATAAACCGAGTAGCCTATGTAATAGCACACAGATAATATATAGAAGTTTTGACAGAAAGCGCTTAAACCACATATAAGACCTGTACCGGGCGCCGGAACCAAAATACGGGCTCGATACCAATGCTTTCTAATTCATTTTTATTTCAAATTTTCATATTAAATTTCAGAAAATAATTTCTTTTAAAAATTCATTTCTCGGGGCTCGGGACCTCGGATTTCGATTCCGAACATACGCCCGAGTCCCATATTTTTCTACGGACCCTCCGAGACCGTCAAATCACGGGTCCGGTTCCGTTTACCCAAAATGTTGACCAAAGTCAACTTTAACCATTTTAAAGCCATAATTTATCAAATTTCACATAATTTAACACATAAGCTTTTCCGGCTACGCGCCCGGACTGCTCACGCAAATCGAGGCAACTAAAGGTGAGGTTTTCAAGGCCTCGGAAGCACGGAAAAAGGGAGAAAACCGGTGATGACCCTTTGGGTCGTCACAACTATAATATATTTTTATATTATATTTGAACTATTTTCCTACTCAAATAATATTTTTTAATTAATTTTTCATGTAATATTGAAAAATACTCAAGTATTAAACAACAACTAAGAAAAAATTTCAGAATATAAATGTGTGAGAAAGAGAAAAAAAATGGTTGGTGATAGTCAATACCACTAATAGCTTGTTTGGATGGTTGTTACCCATTGTATCGTATCGTATTGTTACTTTAAATACAATGTTTGTTTTTATTGTTACTTAAATTTTATTGTATCGTATCGTTAAATCCATCATTACATAACGATGAAATGTGCCACTTTATGTAACGACCAATTTGGTGTGGTCGCGTCGTTACCTTGTGTTTTTCTCTCAATCTCACCCTTTATTATTATTAAATTATTTTATTTTGTCATTTACCCTACTATTTTATATAGTAATTTTACCTTATATCATAATTTTTCTTTATAATATTGCAAGTTTATTCTTCATATTGTTGGTGCGTGATATCATGAAACGATGGCAAACGACACAATCTATCCAAACATTGTATTTATCAAACGATATAGTACAATACAATACAGTACGATACGATACATTATGAAACGATGCGTAACAACCATCCAAACAAGCTGTAATTATTCTACAAACATAAAGATCTAAAAGTGAAATGCCATATCAATCTTTTACTCTTTGAAAATAAAATTTATGGTGGATTAATTATACTAAGTAAGATTAAATATTCAAAACAAGAGATGAACTAATATTAAGATCTGAATCAACATATAATAAATTATTTTTTATGTTAAAACCAAATAATTAAATCTTTTAATTAATTATTTAGCAAGAGAATCCAATTCATCATATGAGTAAAATTCTTATTCAAGTTAAAAAAATCTTTGGGCACATAAATTTATTCCATAAAAATAGCGTTACACACAAAGTAAAAAGGTTAATATATTAATAAGAATCAAAATGCTATACAAGTGTCTAATGAAGCACAATCAAAGCTAAATCCTAAACAAGAACAAGTCTTCAAGATCATATTATAAAGAGTCGACTCTGGTATAACGAGATTATTCTTTGTAGATGCCTTCGGCGGAATCGAAATAATATTTTTATGTCATGTATTACTTGCAAATATCATATCAAGAGGTATGACAGTGTTAATAGTAGCAAGTGGTGTAGCAACAACGATTTTATTGTGATACCAACCGCTTTAGATTTGATATACCTCTTCAAACAACTTATATAACCATCACAAATATATCAAAGCAGAGCAATGATGATAAATTTATAAGGAAAGCAAAATTGATAATAAGGGATGAAAGACTTATGGCTAAGTGTCAAACGATCGAAATAATTGAGCGGAGTTCTAGAGATATATTGGATATTAATGAATTATTTGATGAAAAATTAATGGTTTGGAAGGTGATTTCTGTCAAGTGCTACCAGTAGTTCCAAAATCGACAAAAGCAGAGACTGTAAAAGTTAGCTTGCCAAAGTTATACTTCTGGCATCAAACGCAAAAAATTCAACTGACAAGAAATATAAAGTAAGAATAGATCCAATATTCAGTGTCTTCTTGCTTCGTGTCGGAAACGAAGAAGAGCATTTAATAAAAGATAATTTGGTTCTTCCTAAACACTTGGTTACTAATCGCAATGGTAATAATAGTGCATTTAATAAGAGAAATATTTTATCATTAGATTAAAATGCAATTTGTGCAAATCACATAATAGAATTAAAAAGATATCTTAGCTATCAGAAATGAATATGTTGATAAACTAAATAAAAGGTTGGTTGCAAAATGTTATGGTAAAAACAAAATATTTTTCAGTTTTTGACTTAGTAGAAAATGATACCAATAATTACTACCAAGAATAATACTTAAATACTTTATACCAAGTGACCTTCAACCATACATTTTTGTTGTCAAGTTTCTTATTTTTTATGTATGTTGCTGTCACCGTATATATAATAGACTAAGTTAAAATTGATCTTTTATTGTATATAGGTTAATTTTAAAGAAAAATATGTCTGTCATGCTACTGAAAAACTTAAATAAACCGAGTAGCCTATGTAATAGCACACAGATAATATATAGAAGTTTTGACAATAACGTCATACGTGCAAAAATTATGATATTGGTTAATGTATTTCTAAGTATATTCTTATCCTTGAATTCAACTTTCGTCTTCCGAAATTAAGGAATATTGTTTTAAATTTGTATGAAAATAATTTTTAGTATGTTTATGTTTTGCATATATAATAAATAAATTACAAAGACAAACATCCTAAATATTGGACTATATTTATCACAGTATGTTTTCTTGCACGAATAACTATATGTTGCACTTTCAAGAGGGATATCAAGATCGACAACAATAATTCTGGTTAAGGCAGAGCAACCAGCACATTAGGAGGAAACATACACAAAACAATATTGTCCACAAAGAAGTGTTCGTTAAGATACCATCACATTAAATATTTTTAAACTATAATATATAATTATCTAACTAACATGACAAAATTAATCATTTGTGTAAGTTTTGATAATGTCCTTTTATTTTAAATTCATGTACTATGCTAATGTAATAATATTTTTCGGCATTTAGATAATTGTTGTATTATTATACATAAATATTTTCTCATTAATAAAATTTCATTGTTCCTTCATATAAATAAATGTTTAAATCATCACGTGCCACTAATAACGTGCAACACACGTTCATAGATACTAGTACCCTAAAGCATGTATATAATTAATAGCCTTATACTGAATCCCAAGATAGTTTTAAATATGAACCCCATAGTTTGCTTTAATTGAGTACAAATCCTTTAAAATAAATTGAGGTGTGTCATACACAAACAAAAATTCATAAGCTATGGCCCTCACATTAATATTAACTTAGTATAGAAAACACCTTTGAACAATCGTAGCTTGCTTTAGGCGCGTTTTATAATAAATCATTGTGGCTATGGGTATGGTTCCCGTGGCATAGTCATGATACCTAATTCCCAAATTCGATGGTGCATTTCATGTAACCCGAATCATAACAACTCCGAATATTAATAAAATAAACATGTCTCGAATCGCGGGTGCACTTCATGTAGCGTGGCTTGCGGTGTATTCCAAATTGGCAAGTGTACGACAATCGTAACTTGTTCAAAAAATAATTTCATAGATCCTAAAAGCGGTTTAAATTATTTGAAAGCGGTTATAAAGTTAAAAATTTACTAGGTTTAAAACATGTATTAATCAGATAATAGGCCAATTTTAATAGTTTAAGCGACCGTGTTCGAACCACGGAACCCGGGAATACCTAACACCTTCTCCCGGGTTAACAGAATTCCTTATCTGGAATTTTTGGTTTCGCAGACTTTTAAATAAAGTCGATTCTCCTCGATTTGGAATTTAAAATAAACCGGTAACTTGGGACACCATAATAAATATTCCAAGTGGCTACTCTGAAATTGAATAAATAATCCCATTTCGATTAATGTCACTTTAATTGGAAAAACTCCCTTATATCCCCTCTCGGGTGTAAAAAGGAGGTGTGATAGCTCTGACGACTTTGCTGGGGATCATAACCCAGAACTTTTGGTCCAGGGTTCAAGACTTCGAGTTTAGAATAACTGTTATACTTGGCTTTATTTATTTTTTGATTTTTACATGTTTGAGCCTAATGTGCTAAATGCCGCTTTTTACCGCTTTGATTTTGTTTGGACTATATATAAACTGTTACGAAACCCTTCTTCTCTCCGAGTCTTCTAAATCATCTGGGAAGTGTGCACTTCGTATGACTTCTTTTTTGTTAGAGTCATATCCTAATTTTAGAACAAGGTTCGGACAAGTTGCAAAGCCGGTGAAGCTTATGTATTCCCGGTACGCCATCCCCTCTCCCCGGCTCGAGCTGTCCGCTCGGGTAAGCCAGGTCTAGAACAATACACCCATATTTTTAAACCTAGTATAACACAGTCTCATGTCGGATCCCTAGTAGGAATGTTTGTTTGCATCACGTGCATTTGACTTTGGGGACTCAACACAGGGGTTGGGTCCGTCTAGGACAGGTGTACCCGAAATTAAAAGACCATCCTAATGCATTTTACTTACTACTTGTACATTTATTTGCTTCGAATTACATGTTGACTGGCTTCTAAAATAAGGGAGAAAAGTTGGAAAAATCAAATTGAGGTATGAGAGAGTTAATTACCCGTCTTTGAAAAATCTGGTGTCCAAAGTATACCGAAACTCTGCCAAAATGTTTTTTTTAAAAAAAAAGAAGAGAGAGAAAAGAAAAAGAGAAAAAGGAAAATTGTTTTAAAAAATATTTCATGTTTTTCTGCTGCATCAAAATTGTCCGAACTACGCAGGTAGATTCTCACCGGATGTGGCATAGGCAACCCTCACCGGGTTCAACCCCATTTTTGCAAAAATAACCCAAAAATTTGAAATGTTGTCATTTTTGTCATAAATAAAGTTAGGTGATGTCGTTTTTGTCTAAATAGCCAAAAATGCCCCAAAAGGGCGCCAGAATGCTGTTTTTGCAAGAATAGCCACCTATGGTTTTTTTTCAAATTTTGGCCAATTAGCGAACACAACCCTAAAATCTTCTTTCCTGGGTTGCTGAAGGGCCGTATTTGCAAAAGTGTTTGCAATTTTGAAAAATTGATAATCTTCTTTTGAGTCAAAATAAATGATGGTCTTTTAACCGATCACTTTAAATAAATGTGCAGGATGAACACTATTGAAAATGAACCCTTCAAAGTTCTAGAGAAAATACCGATAGAACTCCATATGTGGTGGAATGACCTAGGAGAAGTCAGCAGAGGTGTTGCGATAAAAGCTTTGGGCGGTCTCATTAGTCTTTTGAAGATTAAACTGAGGTTGGATATAATTGAAGCTTTAATACCTTTTTGGGACCCGGCGCATAATGTGTTCCATTTCTCTGATTTTGAGCTAACCCCTACACTTGAGCAAATAGCGGGCTATACTGGTCTTAGTGGGAATCTCAGGAACCGGTACCCAGTGGCACCAAGAGCGGTGACTCCTCACAAGTTTCTGGACCTTCTGAGTATCAGTCGGGAAATCAAAGATGGAAATTTGGCTGAGGGATTTTGCACATTCTACTTCCTGTATTGTTGTTATGGGGATCCCCACGGTTTTGAGGCTCCGGATATCGGTCTAACGCATTCAGGGAACAAAGGTAAAATGGGAAGCACGTCGGGGGCTGGCCTTCGTAGTGGCATTTTTAAGCACTTTAATTTGCCCGAGGAAGGATGGACATATAGAGTTGGGGCTCGTAGGGATAGCCGACTTCATGATTAAAAAGGCTAATGGCACTATTGTACCGATGCTCCTAGCAGAGATTTATCGAGCTTTAACTGTTTGCCGAGCGGGGGAATTTTTTTTTGAGGATTGTAACATGTTTTTCCAACTTTGGATGGAAGAACACCTTTGCCATCGTCCGGGGTACATGAAATATGGTATGACTGGTCTTAACTGCATTGAAGAACATGAAAACCGGATAGAGGGTCATGAGTTTCCAGAGGGTACGGAGGCATGGTTCGCACATTTGAGTTCTTTGACTGCAAGTAAAATTGAGTGAACATTCGGTTGGCTCCCGGTCATTGAAGTCATCTATATGTCGACCGAAGTGTGTTTTCTTCTATTAATGGGTCTTCGGAGTATTCAGCCGTATGCTCCACACAGGGTTCTGCGCCAGCTAGGTAGGTACCAAATTGTCCCTCATGATGAAGATTTGAGTCGACAAGTCATTGAACTAGGTCCAAAAGCTGCATTCTCGGAAGATAAGGTTCACCAGATCTGGCATTAGTGTAGGTTCTTGGAGCCACAGACTCAGGTACGAGATTTGTCCAAGGGTGAGTTAGAGCCTAGTTACACGGCCTGGTATGGTAAGAGGGTTCAAGTCCATCAAGAGCATGAACGGCTGGCCAAAAGGCCCCACATCCAACACTTCACTGATGGGGCGCAATAGGATTGGTTAGCGAAGGAGAAAAACTACAGGGTCACGATAAGCAAATTGGAGGGGCAAATCAGAGATCTTAAATTTGATAGTAGTGTACAGGCTGCTGCTGATGAAGGGGAGAAGAAAAAGTTGGCCTAAGAAAACATAGCCCTTCGAGCCTAGATCCAATAAATGAAGATAGCTGCTGAGAATCCAAAAAGGAGCCGAACGAATGAAAGACTCATAAATTGTCTTAGAAGGAAAATATGTGAGTATGGGAATGATTTGGAAAAATCTGAAGGTAGTCTGGCAAAAGCTCGGGCACAGTTGACAAAGAATGCAGAGGGACGAGCAGAGTTTGTTCGGCAATTAAAAGGGAAATATGATAGAAAAACCACAAACCTGAAGAAAAAGCTAACTACCCTCGAGAATGAAATGGCTAAACAAACAAAGAACTTTAAGGCAGAGAGGGAACATTATTATGCATTAATGGCCCGATTAGAGGAGGACATGCAACAATTGCAGGAGCAAAGCCATAATGACATCCAAGTTTTGGAAGCTATATCTCAACAAATTGTGCACCTGCTCCAAGAAAAAGGCATCATCAGAGAGAGAATTAGAGGAATTGCTGACTACATCATCAAGAAATGCCATTAGAGTGAGGACATGACTAGATCCACCTTCTTTGCCGCAGTCATGACCTTTGTTCGCCAAATAATGGATGACCTGGATCGCCTCCAAGGAGATCTTGCACGTAGGCCCGTGGCAAGACCAACTGATGTCCCATGGGCCCCTGGAGTAGTTTTGGAAGCACTTATATATTCTTGATTTTCTTTTCGAGTCTGTATTTCAGTTTCCACTTCTAGAGTCTGTTTTTAGTTTTTCAATTCTTAGAAAGGTATAATAGAGTGATTGTAATAGAAAAATTAGAAGTTTTAATGCAAATTTGAAAAAACCCAAAATTGTTTCTTTCTTTTATTTCCGCATTTATTCCTTGAACTATGTGATGGTCCGATTCACGTGGTGTTGTGATACATAGGCAATCCCCATCGAATCCGGTCATAGTTTTAGATAACTCGAATAAAAGAGAAAACCGGAAAAAAGAGAAAACCAGGAAAAAAAAAAGAAGAGAAAACCAAAGAAAGAGAGAAAACAAGAATAAGAGAGAAAACAATACAGGAAAGAGAGTACAAAGAAAAGAGAGCAAATAACGAAAAGCGCCAAAAAGAAAAGAAAGATGTAAAGACCTAGGAGGTAAACAAAAGTCTAAATGAGACACCCAAATATTGCAAAACATGTAGAAACACATTTAACTATTTAGGTGCATTGCATTCCCCAACGTGTGATACCATATGTGTTAATTGCCTCAAACTAACCGGTTTGTTGTGTCTGATGTCGAGATCAGGTTCTGCTTTTAAGGTGGTTGGTTTTGTGGTAACTTGGCTTCGCATCCTTACTTTACAAGATCCAAAGAATGTGTCGAAATGTCGTCATAGTGTTATCTACCAACAATTCCCATCCCGGAGGATAGCCCATTATCGATCATTTCGACATCAGAGTCAGCAACTGCTGAAGAGAACTGGGCACTGCGTCTCCGTATGTTGGAAATGTGGGACAATTGGTCTAACGGTAGAGAGCCGCCTAGCGCAATACTTGGTTTTCCCAAGCTGATTCCCAGAACAAGTGGAACCTCGAATGTCCCTATAAATTACCCAAACACCACACTTGGATACCCCACCATGTCAGCTCACTTCGCCAGAACGCCTTCTGAGGTTTGCCCCCAGGCACTGATTTCGGGAGTGGCTTCTAACAATTTCACCGCACTGCCAACCTCAGCTATGTCACAGCCAGCATTGCCCAGGCCAAGCTTTGAGTCGTCATCCTTTACTTTCCAAATACCATCATTTCCATCAGACACGGCTCATTTCACCACAAACTCCTACCCTCAAAAACCTAGGTATGAGTTTACTGCGGGACAAGATAGAACTGTAAAGAATCCCGAGCAAGATGAGATCACTTGAAAAATAAAAAGCATAGAATAAAGTCTCAAGAACATACAAGGCCTGAGTGGTCAGAAAAGTGTCTCCTATGCTGACTTATGCATGTTCCTGCATGTTCATCTGCCCGTCGGTTTTAAGACTCCTAAGTTTGAAAAGTATGACGGACATGGGAACCCCATAGCTCACCTGAAGAGGTATTGCAATCAGCTGAGGGGAGTGGGCGGAAAAAAAGAGCTCCTAATGGCTTACTTCGGGGAGAGTCTAGTTGGAATTGCGTCCGAATGGTATATGGACCAAGACATCTCCCCCTGGCACATATGGGATGACTTGGCCCGAGACTTTGTCAGACAGTTCCAGTACAACATGGACATAGCTCTAGATAGAAACTCTTTGTCTAATTTCAAGAAAAAGTCTTTGGAGAGCTTCCTAGAGTACACCGTCAAGTGGCGTGAAAAAACTGCCCGGGTGAAACCCCCAATGGATGAGACCGAATGGTCAGTGTCTTCCTGCAAGCCCAAGAGGTTTATTACTTCCAAAACATGATGTCCACTATGGGCAAGTCGTTTTCGAAAGCCATAAAGATTGGGGAATGGTAGAGAATGGTTTGAAAACGGGTCGCATCTTGAGCCAATCGACTATAAGAGATACTTCTCAAGCAATCCAGAGCGGGTCAGGAGGTGCAGCAAATCGAAAAAAGAAAGAAAAAATGGCAATGATGGCCTCGGGCTGATAAACCCTCGTCAACCCCGAGGTTACTTCGGTTCTTCCTCAAACACCCCGCAACATTGTTACCCTCACCAAGATGCGGCATATGCCATGACTCCTCAACCCTATGCAGTGATGGATGCCCAGCCATACACTCAGCCACAACAACAGTATAACCAGAACCGAGCTCCACTTCCCAGAAATAACCTTCCTCACCAAGCTCCATACAATCCCCGTCCCCCACAGAATAACTTTCCATATAACGCCCGTGCCCGTGAGCCACCTAGAAAGAACAACTTCCCGCCCATTGGTGAGTTATATTCCAGCCTCTTACCAAAGTTGGTCCAAATGGGTCTGTTGCAGCCCGTACCTCTAAACAGGCAAAATCCAGAGTCACCCTCTTACCGACCCGGTACCCAGTGTGCTTATCATTCAGGGGTAGAAAGGCACAACACTAAGGATTGTTGGACCCTAAAAAGGATAGTTGAAAACCTGATAGAGCAAAAACGAGTAGTGTTAAGGGATGAAGAGGTCCCCAATGTAACCAACAACCCATTACCAGCTCACAACAATGGGCCGGTTATTAGGATGATCTGTGAAGACAAAGAGTTTGACCCAACTTTGAAATCAATAATTGCTATTGCTGATGTTAAAAAGAAGCCCAAAACGGTAGCAAAGCAAGTTAAGGATGGGAAGAAAAACAATCCCATTCCTCAAAGCGTAGAAAAGGTCGTGGAAACCAAGACCAGGGCAGTACCTCCTAAAGATGCCATTATATATGTTCCCAGGGCACCCAGGAAAGAACTGTTTGTGTTGAGCCCCCCCCCCCCAAAAGGTTAGAACAAAACAAGGTCATGCTAACGGTACCAAAGATGTACGTACCAAAGGGAATTTATATGGCGCGGGGGCCCATAATTTTACCCAGGCTGACTGTGTCTATGGTTATCTGTCGCGCACCACATAAGCCCATAAAGGATCCCACTGCCATCCCCTATAACTACAACAAAGCGGTAGTGACATACAAGGGAAGAGAAATCATAGGGGAAGTGAATGAAACAAATCCGTCTGGGAGGTAACTCAATCTGGAAGAAGTGAACAATACCAAACAGAAGCGTTTTTCGCTTAAAAAGCCAGTCGGTGCCGAAGAGGCAGAGGAATTCTTCCGAAAGATGAAAACCGTGGACTACAATGTAATTGACCAGCTCCGGAAGTCTCCTTCCTAGGTCTCACTTTTGTCTCTACTCATAAGCTCGATTGAACATCAGAAAGTGCTGATAAAAATCCTTAATGAGGTATATGTTCCGGTCGAGACCACTATTGAGCAATTGGAAAGAATGATGGAACGATTTTTTGAAGTCAATCGGATCTCCTTTAGTCAAAATAACCTACTACTAGAAGGGGCTGCCCACAACAAAGCTTTTCATCTGATCGTTAAGTGTGAAGGGTTAAGAGTTATGTTGGATGGTGGATCTGGAGTTGACATATTCCCTCTCTCAACCCTACAAAGAATTGAAATTGGGACTAAAAGGATCAGGACCAATAATGTTTGCGTGCGTGCATTTGACGACATCAAAAGGGCCACGATAGGGGAGATTGATTTGATCCTAACCATCGGCCCTGTGGATTTTGAAGTGACATTTTAGGTTTTGGACATGGCACCTTCTACAATTTTCTCCTAGGAAGGCCTTGGATTCATGCGACGGAGGCCATACCTTATACTCTCCACCAGATGGTTAAGTTTGAGCATGAAGACCAAGAAATCGTGGTCCATAGAGAAGATGAGCAATCAATTTATAGGGACACGTCATTCCCATGTCTGGAGGCTAAAGAAGCTAGCGAGCACATAGTCTACCAAGCTTTTGAGATTGTGGTCGCAGACCAATGTGAGGAAGGAACCTCGTGTCCTCAACCCTTTTTGTCCAACGCATCAATCATGGTTACCAGTGAGATGATCAGACATGGCTACAAGCCCGAGAAAGGGCTTGGGGCATCTTTGCAAAGCATTACGGAGCCCATCACCTTGACTGCCAGTGAGAACTTCTTTGGTGTCGGTTTCTAAGCTACAGAAGCCGACGTAAAATGGGCTAAAGAACGTAAGAACGATGGGTGGGTTTTACCTCAGTCGGTCCCGCATCTCGCCAGAACTTTTGTTAAACCAAGGTACATAGAGGAAGAAGATGAGGCCTTCACAGCCGAAGAAATTGAGGACATTTGTGGGGTAATAGGGCAAATGTTATTTGAGGCTTATATGGTCCATCCGGGTGAAGTCTCAAGCACTGCTGAGGTGCAGTATATAGGGACCAAAGCCAAGCTTCAAAATTGGAAGGCTACTCTGTTCCCAGTCAGATGAGAATCTCGGTAGTTCAGTCTTGCCATCTTTTCTGTATTCTGAGTTATTTCAGGGTGTAACTCGAATGTCTTTAGTTTTTTGTCTTTAAAATTCCAATGTAGACCCTTCTATATTCAAATTCAATGAAATGAAATCAATATTTCCTCGTCTATGAATCTCTTTCTTTACTCTTTCTAATTTTGTTGTTTTTCTTATTTCTTCTTTCAGTTCTAATAATGCGGACTTAAATAACATGACATGCTTGCGGACTTCATGCCTGGATCCTAACACGCTATCTAACTGTGAAATAATGAATCAAGAACCAGAATACGATAAAGATGAGGCTTTTAGGGAAATAAACCGAGAATTGGAACAATTTGGGAATAAGCCTAAGCCAAACTTAAATGAAACTGAGCCAATTAATTTAGGTAGTTCAGAAGAGGTCCATGAAACCATGATAAGCATTCACACTGATGAAAGGACTAGGGATGCATTGATACAACTTTTGTTTGAATTCAAAGACGTATTTGCCTGGTCCTATGATGATATGATAGGACTGAGTGTTGATTTAGTGGTACATAAATTGCCAACTTACCTCGGTTACCCCTGTTCAACAAAAGCTGAGAAAGTTTAAAACAGATATCAGTGACAAGATTAAATAAGAAGTCACCAAGCAGTTGAAAGCGGGTGTGATCCGATACACCACATGGTTGGCTAATGTGGTCCTAGTGCCAAAGAAAGATGGCAAACCCGATTGTGTGTTGACTATTCGGATTTGAACAAAGCGAGCCCTAAGGACAACTTTCCATTACCAAACATCCACATCCTTGTTGACAACTGTGCCAAACATGAGATATAATCTTTCGTAGATTGTTATGTTGGGTATCATCAAGTCCTAATGGATGAAGAGGATACAGAAAAGATGGCCTTCACCACACCTTGGGGTACTTATTGTTATAGAGTCATGTCGTTCAGTTTAAAGAACGCCGGGGCAACTTACATGAGAGCTATGACTGTCATTTTCCATGACATGATGCACCAGGAAATTGAGGTGTATGTGGATGATGTGATCATTAAATCAAGAATGCAAGATGACCATGTGTGGGATCTAAGAAAGTTCTTTGAGCATCTGCGTAAGTATGACTTGAAGTTAAATCTAGCCAAGTGCGCATTTGGACTACCATCTGGGAAACTTTTGGGGTTTGTAGTCAGTCGGAGGGGCATTGAGCTAGATCCAACAAAGATAAAGTCTATTCGGGATTTGCCTCCTCTTAGAACCAAGAAAGAGGTTATGAGTCTGCTGGGTAGGTTAAATTATATCAGTAGATTCATTACTCAGTTGACTTCCACGTGTGAGCCCATATTTAAGTTGTTGAAGAAAGATGCGGCGATTAGATGGACAGATGAGTGTCAGGAAGCTTTCGACAAAATCAAAGAATATCTGTCGAATCCGCTAGCATTGGTTCCGCTCGAGCTTAGAAGGCATTTCTTTTTGTACTTGACAGTGTCGGAGAATTCCTTTGGATGTGTTCTTGGGCAACATGATGTGACCGGGAAAAAGTAACAAGCCATATACTACTTGAGCAAGAAGTTCACTAGTTATGAAGCCAAATAACCTTTGTCGGAAAGAACTTGTTGCGCCCTAACTTGGGTCGCTCAGAAGCTTAGGCATTACTTGTTGGCCTACACGACCTACCCCATAACCAGATTGGATCCTTTGAAGTACATATTCCAAAAGCCAATGCCCACGGGAAGGTTAGCAAAATGGCAAATCATGCTCACCGAGTTCGACATAGTCTATGTCACCCGCACAGCGATGAAAGCTCAAGCCTTGGTGGATCACTTAGCTGAGAATCCCGTTGATGATGAATATCAGCCTTTGAATACTTACTTTCCGGACGAGGAAGTAAATTCAGTTGAGGTAATTCCAGAGGACACTAATGCTTGGAAAATGTTCTTCGATGGAGCTGTGAATGCAAAAGGCGTCAGGATTGGGGCAATTTTGATTTCGCCCACTGGTCAGCACTATCCGGCCATAGCCCGACTTTGGTTTTTCTGCACGAACAACACTACCGAGTATGAAACCTGCATTATGGGCATGAACATGGCAATCGATTAGGATGTGGAAGAATTTTTAATCATGGGAGATTCTGACTTGATTATCCGACAAGATCAAGGTGAATGGGAAACTCGGGATGTCAAGCTTCTTCCATACATGCAACATGTGGAAGTTCTTAGCAAACGGTTCAAATCTATTGAGTTCAGGTACATTCAGTTTCACAATGAGTTAGCCGATGCACTAGCTACTTTGGCCTCGATGCTGCCGTATTTAGGCAATGTCCACAATGACCCATTGGAAATCCAAATCCGAGAAAGACATGGTTATTGCAGTGCAGTTGAAATAGAGCCTGATATTCAGCCATGGTATCATGATATCAAAAGATTCTTGAAAACAAAAGAATATCCCGAGCAAGCTAGTGCAGACCAAAAGAGAACCATTAGAAGGCTTGCCAGTGGCTTCTTCTTGAGCGGAGAGGTTTTGTACAAAAGGACTCCAGATCTAAACCTTCTAAGATGTGTGGATACCCAATAGGCCGGAAGAATCATGAATGAAGTGCACGCAGGAGTGTGCGGTTCCCATATGAATGGATACGTCCTTGCAAAGAAAATCCTTCGAACAGGTTATTACTGGATGACTATGGAAAAGGATTGCTTCAGTTTTGTCCGAAAGTGTCATCAGTGTCAGGTACACGGCGACCTGATTCATGCACCGCCTTTAGAATTATATCTTATGTCAGCACTGTGGTCATTCTTTGCTTGGGGTATGGATGTCATTGGGACAATCGAGCCAAAATCTTCAAATGGGCACAGATTCATACTAGTTGCCATTGACTACTTCACAAAGTGGGTCAAAGCACTCACTCTCAAAACCATCACTAAGAAAGCAGTGGTGGATTTTGTGCATTCCAACATTATCTGTTGTTTTGGTATTCCTAAAACTATCATTACAGACAATGCTGCAAACTTGAACAGTCATTTGATGAGAGAGGTATGCAAACAATTTAAGATCATGCATCGGAACTCCACCCCTTATCGGCCCAAAGCCAATGGTATTGTTGAAGCGGCGAACAAAAACATCAAGAAGATCCTCAGGAAAATGATTCATAGTTCTAGGCAATGGCATGAAAAGTTGCCTTTTGCATTGTTGGGATATCGCACAACCGTGCGCACATCAGTTGGGCAACACCCTATCTATTGGTTTATGGAACTGAAGTCGTAATACCCGCAGAAGTTGAAATTCCATCCCTTCGAATCATCTTTGAAGCTGAGATTGAGGATAGTGAATGGGTCAAGACCCATCTGGAATAGTTAACCTTGATTGATGAAAAGCGAATGGCTGCAGTTTGCCACAGGCAGTTGTATCAACAAAGAATGGCCCGTGCCTACAACAAGAAAGTGCGGCCTAGGAGCTTTGAAGTGGGGCAGCTTGTTTTGAGACGTATTCTCCCACATCATAAGGAAGCAAAAGAAAAGTTTGCTCCAAACTGGAAGGGCCCGTACATTATAAGAAAATTGTTGCCAAAAGGGGCATTGTACTTGGAAGACATTGAAGGAAACGACCCTGAAATAGTAGTCAATGCAAATGCGGTCAAAAGGTATTATGTTTAACTCTTCTGCGATACAGATATACTCCGATTGGGATGACGAAGGATTTTATTCTCGCTACCCAAAAACTGTTAACCCTTTTCAAACATTTTGAGCCGGTCACCTTTCTTTGATTACCTTCTTTGGAACCGGAAAATGTTTGTCAAAAAAATCAAAAACAAAGTTTCCTGAAATACATTCGACTTGATTCCGAAAGGATGCGTAGGCAGCCTCTCTCTGGGGTTCAGTCACACCAAAACAAAAATCCACATTCCCTCTAAAGTTGAAACTGGGGTAGAAGTTATAATGGTTCGGTGATGGTTCGCTTGAAAGGTTCCAAAGTTGGTATTCAATCCAAACTCTTTTTACCCCAAATCCTGTTAAAGTCCTTCCGATCAATCGGTAAAAATGTTCAAGATTGAAAGAGGTGGTTACTTGGATCTGATACCATCAAATGAGAGAAATAAAATGATAGAGTCTTATTGGTGAAAACCCACACGAGCATCGTAAGGCGATGGAGAGAAGAGAAATTAAAAATGAGAGAGTTTTGTTAGTGAAAATGCACCGAGAGCACTATAAGGCGACGGTGAGAAGAGAAATGAGAGAGGTCAGTTGGTGAAAACCCGCAAAGGGCGCCATTGATCGAAAAAGGAATCACTTACAACCATAAGAGTCCTGGCAAAGTTTCCTCGATTTTAAGGTATGAGTTATGATGGATTCATGAGAGTTGGATGGTTTGCACAGATCGGGTATCCAATCCAAGAAGCATGTCATGTCTATTGAAGTCTGCATGCACTCCAGATAAGTCCTTCTTTCCTTTCCCCGAAAGAGACCCTTGTCGTTTAAATTCATTATCCTGTCCTTTGTTTACTTTTCTTTGAATCCCTTTCGGTCCAATTCTCCTTCGAAACTAATACAAAGAAAAGCTGGCAAGATTGGTTTCACAAGGTTTTGTTTGACAAAAGTTAAAATTCAAAAAAGGGGCACCCAACCTCAGCAGGTGCATCAAGTAAATCTCAATTGGCCATTATGGCGGATGCTCTAGAGTCAAAATTATTGAAAAGGAAAGAAATCCAAAGTCAAGTGCCCATAAAGGCAAAATAAGATGAAAAGGCCAAAGCCCCACACGCGTTAACCATCATGTGGAATTTTGGAAAGTAAAGATCCATGTGTTTAGAAAGGAAATCGATCTCCAGAAAGCCAACGAGCAATGGAGATTTTCATCGAAAGAATTGGGCCGAGATCAAGTGATCAAAATAATCAAGGCCACAAAACCAACCACCGTTTCGAACTAACAAATTGTCTTTGATTTGAAAACAGGAAAATAGGTGCAGTCCAAAACAATCTTGCAAGAAGCATGTGCAATAAAAGCAAGGCACACAGAAACCAAAATGGTTATGCAGCAAAAGTTGACCCGAAAAGGGAAGTCCTTTTTAAACTCTTCATTCATTCTCCTGAATAAAATTAAATTAAATTAAAAATAAAAGAAGAAGAAAAATTCAAAATCATGGTAGCTTAGGGTCTCCAATCTCTAGCTACATTTTTCCAACATAGGGTCACATTCCATAGTCACTGCTAGCATAACCTGGTAGCCTTTTCCAGTATAGGATCTCACTCCCTAGTTGATCCCTGGCATAACCCGTGGACCTCCCCGGCATAACCCGAGGATATTTTCGGGCATAACCCGATGACCTTTCCCGGCATAACCCGTGGACCTTTTCTAGCATAACCCGATGATTTTCTCGGCATAACCCGTGGACCTCCCCGACATAAACCGAGGACCTTTTCTGGCATAACCCGATGACTTTCCCGGCATAACCCGTAGACCTCCCCAGCATAACTCGAGGACCTTTTCCGGCATAACCCGATGACTTTCCCGGCATAACCCGAGGACCTTTTCCGGCATAACATGATGACTTTCCCGGCATAACTCGTGGACCTCTCCGGCATAACCCGAGGACCTTTTCCAGCATAATCCGATGACTTTTCCGGCATAACCCGTGGACCTACCCGGCATACCCCATGGACCTCCCCGGCATACCCCGAGGACCTTTTTCGGCATAATCCGATGACTTTCCCGGCATAACTCGTTGACCTTCCCGGCATAACCCGAGGACCTTTTTCAGCATAACCCGATGAATTTCCCGGTATAACCCGTGGACCTTTCCGGCATAACCCAATGACCTTCCCCGGCATAACCCGAGGACCTTTCCGACATAACCCAGTCATTTTTCCAGCATAACTTGGTAATCTTCCCAACTTAGGGCCTCCGATCCCCAGTTGATTTCATTTTAGATATAGGGTTCCACTCCCTAATCTCTTTTTTCCAAGGATATACAGTCCTGATTTTATTGCTTTCAATAAAGAGGTAGTTTAGATTTTTGTTACAATAACTCACGAAATATTCCTAGTGAAAACTGGGGCAAAAAAATTTCATTCTTTTGTTTGTTTTGGTGCCTGAACAGTCTTTTACCTTGAGGCACAAGTTCCGAGGAAACCAAAAGAAGAAGTCTCGATTCAAATAAAATAAAGAAAAACAAGAAAAAGAAGTTAACTCTAAGTGTAGAAGCGGAGAAAAGATGCAGACTTCTCAAGATATCATTGAAGTCACAAGCTTTGCATGTCTTGCCTTGACCCGAGAAGCTGAAGAAGAATGAACCAGCGGTTGCAGCTAACGAGCATCAAGATTCAGATCAGAGTCTACAGGAAGAACTAGCCAAGACTCAAGATCAAGCTTTAGAAGGTTTATAGATAGGAATCTTGTAACTCGTAGTTGATAGGCTTAGCTAGTTTGCTTTTCATTTTTAATTTTAGTGTAATAAGGTGCTCAACAAACAAAAACAGTAGCAACAGTAGTGAAATCACAGTTTTCCGGTAGTCCCAGCTATCAAAACTTCCAGAACTACGCTGACCTGATTCCTTTATAGCCAAGAATATGTAGACAACCTCCGAAGCAAGGTTCGGTCAGAATTTTTCCAAAAGTTGTTTCCCATTGAGTTTCAAATGGACAAAAATCGCTCGTAATTGCTCATTTTATCTTTACCCGAAAATCCTTCGTAAGAGGGGCAACTGTGAGTATGTGATTTTTGCCCTATATGAAATACTCCTATAAAATCAAAGAAAATAGATTTTTTTCAATTATTTGCCATTTTATAGGATTTTGAAGATTGTTTGCATTTTTGGCATGTTTAATTTTGTTAAAAATCATAAAAATATCAAAAATATCATGCATTGCATTTAGATCTTTATTTTTATATTTTTTAGGATTAATTAGTTAATTAATTTTTTTTATTGGAAATGAAAATCCCAAAAATGGCTCATGTTTACATTTTTTTTACCTTTTAATTCTTAGATTAGTGATTTTTCTCTTTTAATTTAGGATTAAGTAATTGTTATTAGATATTATAATTAGATAATTAGTTTTAATTTTATAATTTAGATTAATTTAGGAATTTAATTCAGGATTTTTTAATTAAAGAAAAAGAAAAGGAAATAAAAAAGGGGAATTGAGAAAAAGGTGATATAATTGGAAATTGGGCTAAATCTTGTACCCAAATCAATCGAGATCCAAGCCCAAAAAACCAAGCCTACCCGGTCCAATTCCCACTTCCCCAAAAACGACCCCGCTTGGACCTCTTCCCATCCCAGCTGTTGGATCGTTTTGATCCAACTGCTCATTACCCCACTCCCTTTCACTATTTAACTGTCCTAACAAGACCCCCTACCCTCAGAACTCAACCTCAACACCCCAGCTCCACCTCTCTCACCTCTCTTTTACCCCTTTAAACCACTGTCGCTGGCCGCCGCCGGAAATCGCCCCACGGCGGCGGCGATACTCCAAACTACCCCAAAATTTAGCCCTACAATCCCCAGCCTCCCTTCATCACTATCCTGCCATCAGCTTCCCCAAAATCCCCACTCAATTCCACAAATTTCAGATCTGAGACTCCGACCTCAAACCCTAAAACACCTGAAAAACCCCGAAAATCATACCAAGTAACCCACAGCCTTCCCTCACCACCACCCCACCACCATTGCTCCTAAATTCCCCTTTTAATTTCTTCAAATTCCAGAAAACCCTAGATTGTTCATGTGTGCAAATATTCCTTCTGTTTCCTTCAAGTTTCAAGACTCGATTGAGAATAAAACATACGTTAACTGATCGTTCTCAACCAGAATGATTGATTAATGTATTTTTAATTTTATTTCGGAAAAACAAATTTCTGAGTTGGTAGTTTCTTTAGGTACATCTCCTTATTCCTGGTCTTTTTCTTTTGTTCTTGCTTTGATTTTACATGTATTTTATATTTAGTTAAGTTCTTTAGGTTAATCAGTATTTGAGTTCATTTTTAGTTTACTGTTAGAATTGTTCAAGCATGCTGAATTTTAATTAGTTTAATTGTACCAAAGTTTAGATGAATTAGGATTAATTACTAGGTTTCATTGCATTGCCATGTTTGTTTCTTTGTTTGTCACTATGTGTTGCCGTCTGTGTTAGTTTAAATTCAGTTTTGTGTAGGGTTAATTAGATAAGCATTTTTATTTACTGATTAGTTTAGTTTTTAGGTTTAGATTGCATCATCGTATTTCTGTTTGTCATTTCGATTTGGATTTTTGGATCCCTTTTGGTTTTACTCATGTTTTCCTTGACTTGTAAATCACTAGAAGCCTATAGGGACCTAATTAAACTATAAGGAAACTTAGGAGAATTTTAGAACTTTCAAAAAATAAATATCTAAAAGAAGAAAGTTCTAGAAGTGTACCAGCTGTCCAAATTGGTTTTAAAAGATGCTGAAAATGGACAACTGGACATTTTATCCTCTGTCAATATGTTGTACTATCCAAGAATTAGGGTAGAATATTCCTTAGATGTCATTTTTGGATATGCACTATAAAAGAAAGTCATTCCCTCATTTTCATGGACACCCATCAGCATACGAACCTAAAAAGAACTCACTGAAACAAAAACCCAGTCTTAGCTTTTCCTATTTTTCTATCTTTCACAAAATTTGGAAGGAATTTTCTTTGAGTGTTGGGTTTTGGAGTCAAGTTATGGGTTGATACTGAAGTTGTGATTGATATACTATTGTTTTTTTCCTGGGCTGCTTCTGTTTGTTCATCACTGTTGAAACTCATTCTCATGTTTTCTGACCTTTAGCTGGTCTTTTAATTATTGTTTCTGCAATCAGGTATGTGAAACTCCCATGTAAATCTTCTTAGAATATAAAAATAAGAGTTTGAATCACTGAATGTATGACCATGCTTAAATTCTATGTATTCTTGGTGGGTTGACTGTCATATATGCTTATAGCTTCTTTCTTTGTTCATTAATGATTTTGTTGTTCATCTTAGATTAGAAGTATAAACTAGGACTGATATGGTGTCCATTGAGGAGTAATTTATATTGCAAAAATTGACAACCCATGTTAAACATTGATTCTGTAATAATAACTTATCATGACTTGTACTTTCACTCATTTGGTATTGCTCACGGCTAATCTGATGCACAAGGAAAGTCCAGTGGCTTTTCTCCTTATAAATCACAGGGATTGATTGGAGAAATGGACAATACACACCCCAGGAGCATGTTGAATAAGGATTAGTGTTCGAATGGGAGTTGAAAGAAGCACTAACATACATATTTGGGTTCATTGGTTATAACTGAAATCAAAACTCATTAGTTGTAGTTAGTTAGCAGTAGTGGACTTTGAAATGTCTAAAGTTTAAGTCTCAAGACAAAATGAGGATTGGATTTCGACATTTATTTGTATAGCAAATTAGTTAATTCAGAAATTAACATTGTTGTAATATTTGAGCTTGTTATAGTTAGATATAGGTATGGTTGATTTTGTAATGTTAAAATGGTTACTCTTTGAGATTTTGGTGTTTACGAAACTTGTTGGGCCTGGAAAACACTCAGGCCCATATCTGTGGGGGTTCAATTATATCGAGCCTTTGAGTTCCAATGGTAGAACTCATCTAGAAGGTAGTGTTGGGCCCAAGCCTTCATGAGCCTAGGCTATTGGGCCTGGGCCTTAAGCTCAATAGTTTGGCTCAGTTATAAAGTTTCTTTCGTGAGTTGTAGTATAAATGCATGCCTTTCATGTTTTTGCAAATCATAGTAGTGTAATTAATCTTCAAACTTGAATTGTATTTTGATATTTTGGGTTCTGATTTTCCTACATAAAAGTAAATTGAGTTACAACTTTTGCAAACATGTATTATGGCTTAAAATGTAAAGGTAGATAGGCCTAGGCAGTAAACCTTCACGATTGGCCCACCAAATATAAGTCCAACATGGGCAGACTTGGTTAAAACTCGGACTAGGCAAGGGCCCTTGAGTCTCTTTCGTTCTGGGCTGAATTCTGAGCCCAATACAGCTTCAATGCTATTTTCTTTCCTTGACCAAGTAACCGGTGGGTTCCTGCTGGCCCAAATCCTTGACCCAAAAAATGATTAAAGGTACAATACCTATACCCCAAAGCATGTATATAATTAATAGCCTTATACTGAATCCCAAGATAGTTTTAAATATGAACCCTATAGTTTGCTTTAATTGAGTGCAAATCCTTTAAAATAAATCGAGGTGTGCCATACAAAAAAAAATCCATAAGCTATAGTCCTCACATTAATATAAACTTAGTATAAAAAACACCTTTGAACATCCGTAGCTTGCTTTAGGCGCGTTTTATAATAAATCATCGTGGCTATGGGTACGGTTCCCATAGCATAGTCATGATACCTAATTCCCAAATTCGGGGGTGCATTTCATGTAACCTGAATCATAACAACTCCGAATATTAATAAAATAAATATGTCTCGAATCGCGGGTGCATTTTATGTAGTGTGGTTTGCGGTGTGTTCCAAAATGGCAAGTGTACGACAATCGTAACTTGTTCAAGAAATAATTCCATAAATCCTAAAAGCGGTTTAAATTAATTTTAAGCGGTTATAAGTTAAAAATGCACTAGGTTTAAAACATGTATTAATCAGATAATAGGATAATTTTAATAGTTTAAGCGACCGTGCTCTAACCACGAAACCCGGGAATGCCTAAAACTTTCTCCCGAGTTAACAGAATTCCTTATCTAGAATTTTTGGTTTCGCAGACTTTTAAATAAAGTCGATTCTCCTTGATTTGGGATTTAAAATTAACCGGTGACTTGGGACACCATAATAAATATTCCAAGTGGCGACTCTGAAATTGAATAAATAATCCCATTTCGATTATTGTCACTTTAATTGGAAAAACTCTCTTATATCTCCTCTCGAGTGTAAAAAAGGAGGTGAGACACCCTTGACTCGTTCCTGTTTAACCCATTTTGAAAGGCCGTCACCGCCATCCCTTCTGATACATTTGGCAGGCTCATTCTTACTCTGTTGAACCGGGCGAGGAAGTCCCTAAGTCCTTCGTCAGGCGATTGTTTGACGGCGAATATGTCATTCACTCTGGCTACTGCTTTCTTGGCCCCGGCATGGACGGTGACAAACTTGTCGGCCATTTTTTCGAATGTCATTATGGAATGTTCTGGTAATTGTGGGTACTATGTTAAGGCTCCCCCTGTTAGGGTTTCACCAAACTTCTTCAGCAGCACTGAAGGTACCTGCACTTTTGAGAGGTCATTACCTTTTACCTTCGTAACGTAATGAATGATATGGTCTTCAGGGTCCATTGTGCTATCGTATATTTTCAAATATGGTGGCATTTTGAAAGTTTTGGGTATGGCATGTGGGGCTGCCTCCTCGTTGTATGGTTGTTCCATAAACAGACCGACGTCTCGTTTTGGAAGGAGTTTCGGGGCACCTGGTATCTTATCAACCCTTTCTTGGTGCTCCTTCATTTGGTTGCGAAGCGCTTTATTCTCATTCTTCATTTCATCCATTTTCTTTAGAACAACTACGAAGGAGTCGTTACCTGCATCAACAGCGGTGTGAGTGTTACCTGTTGGGGAAGGAGCGTGTTGCTCATTGATGGTTATTGGGGTGTCAACTCGTGCGGTGTTCCTACTCGCCCCTTAAGCGGGTTTGTCGAGTATACTGCTTAGGGTACTTGTCAGCCATGCCTCCAATAACTTTTTTACTACGGGCGGTGCTTCTTCCATCGTGGACGTGGAGGCTCCTTTCTCATGTGAAGCGGTTACACTTCCATGAGGAGGGGGTGAATCACTTTGCCTGGGTGAGGCGCTTGGCGTCACATTCTCCTCGTCTTCCATGTCCACCTCGTTGATGGTGCCTAGGAGATTGGTAGTGACACCCATCACTGCTTTCAGTCTTTCCTCTATTTTACCTGCCATTGTTGGCTTGTGCAAACAAGAAAAAAAAGCTTTTGTTGTTTTTTTAGATCTAGAAAAAACTAAACTTTTTAATTAGGAACTCCCCACAGACTGCGCCAAATTATTTGACCAAAAATTTTTAAGCCATTTTAGTTAAACCAATTTAATAAATAGACAAGGGGTGAATCCAAATTAAAAGTAATAAATTCCAGATTTGAAATTAAACAATTTGGACGGTATGGGACCGTGTTCAGGTCAACAAATGTCGAGTTAATGTTCAATGACTAGTAATAAATATGAGAGTGAAAACATGCAATAAATGTGATAAATGGCATTGAATATAATAAGAAGGAATTTATCACCCAAATATTGGATAAGATGGATGATTCCTTACTCTGACTACAACGTGTGACAACAGACAATGGAAGTGAATTATGTGTTCTTGGATCTTATGAACTAAAATGGAATGTTAATTATGTGATGGAATCAAACAAAAAAGACATGACAAACTTTTTGTATATTCTTATAGTTAACTCTTTACAAGATATTCTTTCATAAAGGTTTCGAATCTTTTTTTTGTTTCATCTCTCTTCCTTTTTATAAGGGATATCCCTAGAGAACCCTAAAAAAGTACAATATCGGGGAATATTCAATAGAATATTCCTATTCATACTCCCAGGAATATTCTAACAGTTGCAGGTGTTTGCTCTCTACTCGACCTCGGCACAGGTCTCTCCCTTTGAGCGACTCCTCGCCACTGGATCGTGCTTGGTTTCGACTCGGCCTCAGCTCGTCCGTGTGCATTCGCTAAACTAGACCTAATTTTGACCCATACAGTTATAATAAAGGGTTCCTCTAAATCACTTGTTACAAGACTTTATTGTTTAATATCTATATATATTCTATTAAATAAATAATAAAATATTTGTGTATAATTTTTGTGACTTCTCGCTAAAAGCAAGTCAATTATTTGCTATTCCAGTATATCTTTGAGTGGAGAGAATGACATTATGACCACATAACTAGTGCCAAAATATCGAAGAGAAACTTTTGTAGGTGGACCACCTCACTGTAAAAGAATGCAGAAACCATTCAATTTTTTTCTGGATATCCTCGATACTCCTTAGTTTCTTCTTCTTTCGTTTTCTTAGTCCTTTAATTTTCTCAGATAAAGACGAAACAAAATACAAGAATTCGTGCATATTTGTTTTGTCATATGACAGTAAGGTTTTTCTCTTTTTGTGCAACCTGCAAAATGGCCAGAGCAGGAGGACCATGTGTGTTACGCTGAGTGCAGCCAGTGAACATCGTACAGTGGTCCATACATGCTCTAATTCTTTGATGGGATTGGTACACAAATAGCATGCCATATTCATTATTAAATTTTTTATCCGGTATACATAAACTTTTTATATGTACTAGTTTCTATGAACTTGCGTTGCACGTTAAAAGTTGTACGTTATGATTTTGGAAATTCTTTTATGAAAGAACATGAAATTTAAGTGATCATAGAATTATATAGAATATAACAGTTATTTAAATGTCGAAAAATATCACTACATTAGCATAAGACGTGAATTCAAAATGATTGGACATCGTTATCTGACTGCAAAAACAATCAATTTAGTCATGTTAGTTAGATAATATTATTATATACTTATAGTTTGTTATAAATATTGATATTTCTTTTAAATATGTAGTAATATAATTGTCCGTACGAAAAATTATATTGAGACAGATGCAGTTCAACATTTGAAATTGTTCCCCCTTGTGCTTTATTTGTTGTCATTGCAAATCACAAGCGTACTAAAATTATTTTTCGATAAATTTGAAAGGGTATTCTTCATTTTCAAGAGGCGAAAGCTGAATTCTGGGGATGAACGCATGCTTGAAAGTACATTGGCCTATTAGGATTTCTGCATGTATAACATTATTGTGAAAACTTCTACATATTATTCTTATACTATTACATCAACTATTTGACGGATCTAAGTGCATTGTTGTTGTCGATGTTGATATCTCTCTTGAAAGTACAACATATAGTTATTCGTGGAAGAAAACATATTGTTGTAAATATAGTCCAATATTTAGGATGTTTGTCCTTGTGCATTATTTAAATAATTACAAAATATAAACATACTAAAAATTATTTTCCAACAAATTTAAAAGGATATTCTTTAGTTTCGGAAGATGAAAGTTGAATTCGGGGATAAACACATACTTAAAAGCACATTGACAGTATCATAAGTTCTGCATGTATGACGTTATTGTCAAAACTTCTATATACCATATGTGTACTACATAAGTTATTCACCGGATCTAAGTTTTTAGTAGCAGAACAGATATATTTTTCTTCAAAATCAACCTATATGCATTGGAAGATCAATTTTAACTTAGTTTAATATATATATATATATATATATATATATATATATATATATATATATATATATATATATATATATATATATATATATATATATATATTATATAGTGACACTAACATACGTAAGAAATAATCAACTTGACAACAAACATGTACGGTAGACGACCATTTGGTATTAAAGCATTTAAGTATTCTTCTTGGTAGTAATTATTGGTATCATCAATAATTATTGGCATCATCAATCGTTTGGTGAGTTAAACTGAAAAATATTTTATTTTTACCATAAAGTTAGCAATCAACCTTTTATTTTAGTTGATCAACACATTCATTTTTGTTAGTTAAGATAGCTCTTTAATTTCTATCATGTAATTTGCACAAATTGTGTTTTAATCTAATGATGGATATATTTTCCTTATTAAATGCACTACTATTACCATTAGGTTGATAACCAAGTGTTCCAGAAGAACCAAATCATCTTTTATTGGATGTTCTTCTTCGGTTCCGACACGAAGTAAGAAGCCACTGAATGTTGGATCTGTATTTGAGGCCGTAAGTATAATTTCGGCATGATAGCTTTTACACTTTCTGCTTTCGTCAATTTTGCAACTACTTATAGTACTCGAATAAAATTACCTCTAAAATTATTATTTTTCCACCAAACGGTTCATTTATATCTAATGTATCTCTAAAACTCTAGGCAATTGTTTCGACCATTTGACGCTTAGCCAAAAATGCTTCGTCCCATATTATCACTTTTGCTTTCCTTATAAATTTAGCACTATTTCTCTTTTTTGATATATTTGTGACGGTTATTTCAGTTATTTGAAGAGGTATATCAAACCTAAAGTGAGTTGTACGACCTAATAATAAAATTGTTGATGGTACACCATTTGTTCTAATTGCTAACAATAATATGCCTCTTGATATGACCATTTCAAGTAATGCATGACATATGAATATTATTTTGATTCCACCAGAGAAAACTATAAAGGATAATCCCGCTATACGAGAGTCAACTTTTTATAATATAGTCTTAAAAGCGTATTCTTGTTCAGGATTTTGCTTTGAAACTGCTTTTTCAAACACTTGTATGGCCTTCTTAATATTATACTAATCTTTTTTTACTCTGTGACCTAATTTTTGTAATTTCTAACACTCTTTTTATGGAATAAATATATGTACTATAAGAATTTTTTTAACTTGAAAAATAATTTCTCATATGATGAATTAACAAAATAATTTAGTTGGATTCTCTTGCTAAATAATTAATTAAAAAATTTAATTGTTTATTTTTAGCATTAAAATAATTTATGTCTGTTGATTCAGATTCCTAATAGTTCATATGTTTGAATATACACCCGTAATTATAATTTTATCCACCATAAATTTATTTTCAAAGAGTAAAAAGATCGATTTGACATTACACTTTTAGATCTTTATGTTTGCAAAATCATTAATTACGCTTACCAATATTTTTCTTTTTTCTTTCTCTTTCTCACACATTTACGGTCTTAAAAACTTTCTTAGTTGTTCTTTAACAATTGGGTATATTTTTCAATATTATATTGAAAAATTAATAATAATAAAAAATATTATTTAAGTAGGAAAGTAGTTCAAATATAATATAATAATATATTATCGTGAGAGTTTTTTTCTCAATCTCAATGCTTTATGCAGTACGTTTAACATTACTTTTATTTATTTTTTGGTGTTGGATATTATAGAGCGGTAATGTATTGCTAATATGGAGGAAAAATATTAAATATTAAAAAAATTAACATAGAAGTTGTTGTAGTCCAAAAAATAAGTGATTACATTTATGTCTTTTTCCATTGAGTTCTTCTGTTTAATATTTTAGGGCTATTTTGGTCTATCAATGTCACGACCCCAAACCGGCCTGGTCGTGATGGCGCCTCTCGTGAAGACAAGGCCAGCCGACACAACACTCACCTTAACCCTTTAAGCATTAAGAGTCATTTTTAAGTCTTTAAATTAAACAATATTTCATAATAAAATCCTGAAATAACAGTGCGGAATAAAATATCAGCCCGACAACGGGGTGTCACTAATCATGAGCAACTATCAAGGTCTGAATACAACAAAAGTCTAAAAATGTACTAAATACAGTAACAACAATGAGGGGAAGGAAGCGGTGCTGCGAACGTCATACAGCCACCTTGCTAACTCTGATGACTCCGCGGCTGAGCTATCAACACCTGTTACCGGGTTCTGATATACCTGAATCTGCACACGAGGTGCAGGGGGTAATGTGAGTACTCCAACCCAGTAAGTAATAAGAGTAAATAAAGGCTGAGCAGTAGGAAACAATGAATCCACATTCACATTAGGCTCAATAAACACAACAGGCCTTCAAATCATAATACGAGTCAATCTTCCCTTTTAAAATCCAGCTTTTAGTAAAAATCATTTTGAAATACTTTCCAGCAGTTTCGGTACCATTTAAGATAATAATAGAGATTAAAGCCATAATCGGCCCCTCGGGCAAAACATAGTTTGTAAAACAGCCTCTCGGGCAAAATAGTAATCATAAACACTTCATAACTTAAAAATCTCAGTGGAAATAACCAATGCCAAATCAGTGATTAATTTCTGAACATCTCATAAACCCCAGTTTAAATAAAAGTTGTTTTAAAACATTTGTTCAACTTTCCGACAGAGGCTCAATATAAAGATGAGTGAAAACAGTCGATAAATCAACATATTCGATAGAAATTCACTTTAAAGAGGAGTGAAATCAATAAGTCCATAAACAGGCCTCTCAGGCAAAAACATCACTCATATGCATGTATATATCTATCGCCCCTCGGGCTAGCCTCTCTGTCACTCGTGACTCAACTCTTACCAATCAGTACTCGCACTCAGCATTCACGCTCAATTGGTACCATATAGTAACCGGTGCGGCATGCAGCCCAATCCGTATATCTCTCACAATAACTGAAATCAAAGTAACCATTGCAGCGTGCAGCCCGATCCATGCATCGCTGTGGCGCACAGCCCGATCCATATAAATAGTCGATTGCGCTCACTGGGGGTGTGCAGACTCCGGAGAGGCTCCTACAGCCCAAGCGCTATATTGTTGCGGCACGCAGCCCGATCCATATAAGTATTGTTGCGGCGTGCAACCCGATCCATATAAGTATCGCTGCAGCGTGCAGCCCGATCCATCTACATATATATATACATTGTTGCGGCGTGCAGCCCGATCCATAGATATATAATCCTCACAACTAGGCCCTCGGCCTCTCTCAGTCATTAACCTCACCATCAGACTCTCAGTCTATCTCAGTCATCAATCTCACAATCAGACCCTCGGTCTATCTCAGTAAAACAGGGAACTCAGCCCAAAACAATTTTCACATTTTAAGAATATAGTGATAAAGCCAGATTTGAGCAGTAAACAGGTAAAACATGACTGAGAATATGCTTTCAAACAAATAGAGTGAGGAAAGATAGTAAAAATGCCCCTAAGGGTCTCAACAAGTCGGCACAAGGCCCCAAACATGGCATACAACCCAAAAATATAATAATGTCAAACAATTAACTATCAAATACGGATTAAAATATTCGTTCGGGATGGACTAGGTCACAATCTCCAGCGGTGCTCTATCTCACACTCGTCATCCAGCGTGCAAGTCACCTCAAAGTAACACAACGACGTATAATCCGGGGTTTCAAACCTTCAGGACAGTATTTACAATCATTACTTACCTCGAACCGGCTAATCCTCCAGCTCGCGATGCATTTGTCTCTCAAATCGACCTCCGAATGCCTCGAATCTAGCCACAGTAATTCGATTCAGTTAATAAAAATTATAGGAATTAATTCCATATGAAATTCTACATTTTCCATTAAATATCCGAAATTGCACTCAAAATTCGCCTGTGGGGCCCACGTCTCGGAACCCGACAAAAATTACGGAATAGGAAACCTCATCCAACCACGAGTCCAACCATACCAATTTTACTAAAATCCGACATCAACTCGACCCTCAAATCTTCAAATTAAACCAAGAGGGTTTTCAAGATTTTCCCAACTAAAATCATCAATTAAATGCCAAAACTAGTAATAGATTCGGGTAATCTAACCAAAATTAAGTTAAGAACACTTACCCCATTGTTTTCTCTGAAAATTTCCCGAAAATCGCCTCTCTCCGAGCTCCAATTTGATAAAAATGGAAAATGGGATTCGTCCCATTTTCCAGAACTTAACATTCTATCCGGTACTGTTCACATTGTTCACGGGGGTACTGTTCATGGGGTACTGTTCATGGGGTACTGTTTACGGGTACTGTACACAGTACTCTTCACGCAGGTGCGGTCACTGTTCACACGTGCGAAAAATGTAGAAACTGCCCAGAAAATTGCAGCAGCTTTTCTTTTCACTAAAAAGGTTCTAACTCCATCATACGAACTCGGAATTCGATGATTCTTGTTCCTATGAGTCACAAATAATAATATGAACATAGCCCTTCAATTGAAACTCAATTCGGAGCTCATTTACTCAGTTCAATACCCATTTCGCTCGTTAAATAATTAACTCGTGTTTCATGTCAAAAACTCAATCGCGGCTTGATGAAATTAGACCAAACTTTCCAGATCAGTCCTATAATTCATTATCAAAATTTAGGAAGTCTCGAAATCAAATTTCAATCTCTAGAACTAAAAATGGATCTTTGGATCATTACATGCTTATGCTCACAACGGCAAAATCTTCCAAAAACTCTTCCAAAACATATCCGAGCCTCATGGGACCCCGACCAAATATGCCAACACACCCCATAACATAATTCAAACTTGTTCCAACCTTCGGAACGCTCAAAAAAATATCAAAACATCAAATCACCCTCGGATTTAAGCCTAAGAATTCCAAAACTTCCGAAATCCGAATTCGATCAAAAAGCCGACCAAACGACGTCCAAATTGCTTGAAATTTTGCACACACATCACAAATGACATAACGAAGCTATAGCAACTCTCGGAATTCTATTCCGGCCCTCGGATCAAAATCTTACCTATCAACCGGAATTCGCCAAAATATTAACTTTGTCAATTCAAGCCAAATCTTTCCACGGACTTCCAAAATGCAGTCCGATCGCGCTCCTAAGTCATAAATCACCCAACAAAGCTATCCAAATCATAAAATTTCTGATCCGAGCTCATATACAAATAAGTCAACTCTTAGTCAAACCTTTCAAATTCAAAGCTTTCAACTAAGACTGTTCCTTCAAATTCATTATGATTTTTCCTGAAAACCAAAACCAACGATCTACATCAGTCATAATACGTTACACGAGGCAAGTCATGCCCGGGAACTGGCGATCAAAGTGCAAAAGTTCAAAACGACCGGTCGGATCGTTACAATCAATATTGTATTCGTATTTTTATAATAATAAGAAGTATATCTTAAAAGTAATACAATTACATGACTAAAAATATGTCCATATCCGAAAAGTAATTATATAATAGGAAATCTAACGTGTTCCTAAAGGTATTAGGTTTACATGCTAACATGTAGTATTACATATCTATGTCCGAAACTAATAAGTCTTTTTAATACTTATTTTTCTATTTTATATTATTACTATTGATAGTTTCAATTGAAAAAAAACTCCTACACCTAATAAATTAAAGGCTCGTTTTTGCTTTTAATTCTTATAGGAATCACTGAATTTGTTTTAAATTTTTATGGGAATCTACTTGAGTGGTTAAAAGTTAAAAATATTTCTACGAAGTTTTAATTGAATTGAAAGCCTAAAGCTTTGGAAAGTCATAAATATGACAATTCTATCCAACATATTCGAAAAATAGTTCAATATTTGAAGGATAATAGGATTCTTAAAGGTAATCAACAACAACAACAACAACAACAACGACCCAGTATAATCCCACAAGTGGGGTCTGGGGAGGGTAATATGTACGCAGACCTTACCCCTACCCCGAAGGGTAGAGAGGCTGTTTCCAGGAGACCCTCGGCTCAAAAAAGCAATAGGAGATGATATATTAGTACCATAAAAATGCGTAATAAAAATAACAACAATATATAAGAGATATGAAATACAGATTACGAAATACGAAATACGAAATAGATGGCTGGTATAGTAAAACTAGAAGGTAAAGCCCTGCATCAATAGACGACCAATGACATTCCTAGTCTAACTCCTAACTGGATAGTCTCACTCTATTGTGCTGTAGAAATATTCACACTCTCCCCTAACCTACAACCTTAATGCTCGACCTCCATAATTCCCTATCAAGGGCCATGTCCTCAGTAATCCTAAGTCGCGCCATGTCCTGTCTGATCACCTCTCCCCAATACTTCTTAGGTCGTCCTCTACCTCTCCGCGTGCCCACTACAGCCAGTCGCTCACACCTCCTCACCGGTGCATCAGTGCTCCTCCTCTGAATGTGCCCGAACCATCTGAGTCTTACTTCCCGCATCTTAAAGGTAATCATGTAGGATTTTTAACTTGTAGTATTATGTTCTAAAATTAATAGGATTACAAGGTTAATATCTAAAATTCTGATTATGTCCTTTATTGTGAGTTATTATGTTTAATATTAAAAGGTTATTTTTGTAAACATTTTATTCATGCTTTTATAATAATATAGATATATATATATATATATATATATATATATATATATATATATATATATACTAAATAGTTTTAGTTTAAGAGATTAGGTGAGCGACTATTTGGGCTAATTCTTCTTCTTTTTTAGGGATCTTGACATAAATAGCCGGTCATATTCATTAGTTACTTTTTCTACCCATATACATAGATTATACACAAAATATATAAATTATGCATATATTATACCTACACTTTTTATTTTTTGTTTAAGCAGTTGGATGAACGGCTATTTGGGTTAATTCTTCTCTTTTTATTCCATCATTGCGCTAATTGAGTTTTGCGCATTTGAACTTCTTATATGGTCACACTGCTTTTTGGGGATTTAAGTCCAGCCCATTTTAGTTAGTTAAAAGCCTAAGTTTGTAATTCAGAATAAAGCTGGGCTCTTGATTGGTAAGGTGACATTTGTCATGTTTTTTCACTTTAGTTTAAAGTTTATGCAATTATAATGTAAAAAGTAATAACAAAATCAAATTACTTAAAGAGTAATTATAAGTAACTCAATTTAATTATCGTATTAATAGATAACCTAGAATAAATAGTAAATAGCATGCTATAAGGGGTTAAATATTTATATTGATGGTGTAAAAAAATTCTTTACACTGTATAAAACTTGAAATATGTTTTCCTTTAAATCCTAACAAAAGATATTATTGGTTGTTCATGCTAACGCTTTCTTTAAGACAAAATTACACAATAATATACTTTATAAGTAAACCTTGCACTATTTTAGCCCAGTTACAAGTTTGCAAATGTGTAGCCAAATATCAATAAGACCTTTTCTTTTACCATTCCCTCTAACTATAACAACCTGATCTTTTTTTTCATCACCTACCTATCGTATTATAGCTCTCTCCTCATTTTTCACCCATAAATATTTAATTTAATTAATAAAAAATATCATATGATAACAAAAAATGAAAGCGAAAATCAGTTCCCTATTTTTAATGTAACCATTGATCGAGACACTCAGTCAACACTCATTCATGCCTACTCCTATAACTAATATTTCTCCGAATTATTTTTTTTCGTTTTCTTATTTTGTGTATCTTTAGGCGTGAAATATTCGTGAGTTTTTATTCTCTTTTTTCCTCAAGTTTATATATATCTATCACAACTACAAAATGCAAAATCAGACGCGAGAAACCTAAAATCTCATCTTGTTCAATGCTAATCTTCTTAAATTTTGATTATGATTTTGTGAGAAATTTGGAATGGGTATTGTTTGAACTTATTAGAGATAGTCTAAGCAGGTTGTATACAAAGTTTGAAGTTATTTGTTGGAGATTTGGACTAGTTTTATACAAGAATTACAAGTGAAAATCGTACAAAAAGTTCATCATAGATGCTTATACACTTTTATACAACGTTATACACTTTTATACAAAGAGGTACATTATGTATATAGTTGTATAAAAGTGTATAAAGATGTATAATCACAGTAATAAAAATATTTGTGATACACTATGTATATAGGTGTATAAGAAGAATGAGAAGAAGGAGAAGAATAAGAAAATGTGAGAAATTCACCAAATACATGTAAATAATGTATCAACCATGTATAAACTAGTGTATAAGAGGTGTTTATACACTTTATATACTATTTATACAATATTATACATTATTATACAAATGAATCCTATCAATGGAGTTTCACAGGTTCTTCTTCTTCCTTGAGCATCCAGCATAAATCTACTTCAAATCACTTAAAATTTAAGTTTTGAACTCCTGTTGATAATTCCAATCAATTGGGACAACACCCATTCCAAACAACTAACAAATCAGAAAACCCAATTTTTTGAAATCGAATCTTTGAACCATAAGTGACAAAATTATAGAATAATATACTTCATAAGAGATTATCATCTTTGAATCTGGAAGAAGAATTTAAGGAGAATAACAATGGTAGAAAAATTTTGGGGTGCAAAGGCGTGACATGGGAAGAAGAAGAAGAAGAACGAAGAAAAAAAAAGGTGGGCTCACTGATGAAAAGTAATTTTCAGGTTATGTATAACCTGGATTACACTGAGTAAGGGTTCCAAACGTGGGCCATTTTCTGATAGGTTGTTGGGCCAAGTGACAAGGGGTGTAATACTCCCTTTCTTTAATCCTTTGGATTTTTATGGTAATAGATTAGTTTAAGCCCGACAACCTAAGCATAGTCCATGTTACACCTTTTATTAAAACTCAGTAACACATTAAAGTTCAGAAAAAGGACACTTTTTCCTGAGTTGTGCTTCGAATTTCATTTACATTTAGTTTTGGCGTTTGCATAACCACACGAGGGGGCAGTTCCAGATGTCTAGAGCAGAATCCCCTTTATTATTTTCTTGATAATCAGGTTTAAGGCAACAATTAGACACATTAATTATCTTTATGGCTATTAATCTTGGGAGGTTCTCACATGGTTTTCTAATAAAAACAAACAACTTTTGGATTAAGATTAGACATGCATGCACTGTTGCAGATTTGCAATCAGTCCTATAATTAATCTCTTATGATGTTATAATGATTGAAGTGTTCAAAAACTTTATTGATGTTCAATGAATAGCACCTAGTCATTGTTTGATGTATATATTTAGTTTTTGGCGTCGTTTGGTAGGGTGTATATAAGAATAGTATTGCCAGTAATAATGAGATTAGTAATATTGGGATTAGTTATACTAGAACTAGTTAAAACTAGTTATGGTGAGATTATTTTTTATTGACTGTTAGGTTTAGTATGGTGTATTAAAGTTTGAAATGATAGTTCTGTCTTTATACATGCTTATCCATGTATTAAAATTTATGGTATTTCTAATACCATAATTTACTATAAATAAGAATAGTACTGAATAAGATATATAACTAATACAAATATTAATTATACATAGGTTAAAAAACACTATCAAAGAAAGGATTAATAATAACAAAACTAATACATATACTATTCTTCCTAACACATCCTACCAAATGACCTTAGAGTATAAGATTTTGTTTTGCATGCATCCACTCTAATGGAGAATGATTTAACAGACCTAACTTTGTTCACATGCAGGAGCAAATTGCAGGAAAAGGGGGACTTATGGCTCTTGTTTCAAGATTTGGCTAGTCATGGATAAGATTTTATCAAGTAATTTCTTTGTCTTTTTCACTACGTTAAACCTAGATTAAAGTAAAAACGGAACTAACCCTAGATTATCCTCCTTTTATTAAGTTGTTAACGTAGTGCTTACTTAATTAAATTACTTAATAAGATATACCAGATTAAAAATAATAAAGAATCTACCATGACATATAAAACTATTTCAACAAAAAATACTTTACAATATCATTGTGTATATATGACTTAAATCCAATTACCCTTGGAACATATAATGTGGTGAGAAACAGATACCTAACAGAAAATTGGAACAATAGCTAAACCCCTGTGAAGCAAACGTGGCTCCTCTCATGCATTAGGCTAGAATATTTGCACCGAGGGCATCAATATGGTGGGTGGAGACAACTGCCCAATTTTCCTTTTTTAAGTTCAACTTTTAAAAGAAGAATCTTTTTATGCTCATATCCCCATTTTTTTAAAGAAACTTTCACTTCATTTGGATTCTAAGAAGGTGTCCGGGTCAATTTGCGTGCATCTTGATTAATTTTAAGAGGTACTTTAAGAAGGTATTCGGGTCAATTTGCGCGCATTTTGACTAATTTTACGAGGCAATTGGTACCGTGTAACTCACTTTCATTTGGATTTTGAGGAGGGGTTCGGGTCAACTTACGCGCACGTCGACTAATTTCATGGGGTACGTGCTACCTAGCTCCCACCAACAATATGTATCAAGTAACTCTAGCCACTAATTAAGGCGTGGACAAATAGAAAAAAAATCACCTAATGTTATTGTCTCGGTTGGAATTTAAACTTGAAACCTTAAGTTTTAAATCCACTTGTTGACCACAAGTTGAAGTGAGGCTTGACTCTCAAGTCATTCCCAAAAGGGGTAGTTTCAAGTACCTTGGATCGGTTATTCAGGGGATCGGGGAGATTGACGAGGATGTTACACACCATATAGGGGTGGGGTGGATGAAGTGGAGGTTAGCGTCGGGAGTATTGTGTGACAAGAAAGTGCCACCGTTACTAAAAGGTAAGTTTTATAGAGCAGTGGTTAGGCCTGCCATGTTATATGGAACTGAATGTTGGCCGGTAAAGAACTCACACATCCAGAAGATGAAAGTAGCAGAGATGAGGATGTTGAGGTGGATGTGCGGGCATACAAGGATGGATAAGATTAGGAATGAAGATATTCGAGAGAAGGTGGGTGTGGCCCCCATGGAGGACAAGATGCGGGAAGTAAGACTCAGATGGTTCGGGCACATTCAGAGGAGGAGCACTGATGCACCGGTGAGGAGGTGTGAGCGACTGGCTGTAGTGGGCACGCGGAGAGGTAGAGGGCGACCTAAGAAGTATTGGGGAGAGGTGATCAGACAGGACATGGCGCGACTTAGGATTACTGAGGACATGGCCCTTGACAGGGAATTATGGAGGTCGAGCATTAAGGTTGTAGGTTAGGGGAAAGTTGTGAATATTTCTACAGCACAATAGAGTGAGACTAGCCAGTTAGGAGTTAGACTAAGAATGTCATTGGTCGTCTATTGATGCAGGGCTTTACCTGCTAGTTTTTACTATATCAGTCATCTATTTCGTATTTCGTATTCTGTATTTCATATCTCTTATATTGCTGTTATTTTATTATGCATTTTTATGGTACTAATATATCGTCTTCTGTTGCTTTTTTGAGCCGAGGGTCTCCTGGAAACAGCCTCTCTATCCTTCGGGGTAGGGGTAAGGTCTGCGTACATATTACCCTCCCCAGACCTCACTTGTGAGATTATACTGGATCGTTGTTGTCGTTGTTGTTGTTGACCACGAGACCGTACCATTGGGTGCACCGATATTTACAGTTAGTTTGGCATATAGTAGATGTGTTTTCTAAACAATAAATGTGAATTGGGTTTTATTAATCTCCTTCAATTCACTATTCCCCTTACATCATATAGTAGATTTTTTTTTTTTTTTGTAATCTAGAATTAAAATAATAACAGCGTCGAAAGCAAATGAAAACACGGTTACTCTTCAGGACGGTATGAGATTAAAATATAAACTAACAAAATTACTTAAAAGAAAGTGATTGGTAATTCTATGTAATAAACATTAATTAATAACGTAAAATTAATAAATAACATGTTATAACAAATTAAGCTACGTTATATTGATGATATCAATTCTTTTTACAGTACACATAATTTAAATTCCTATTTGTAAACCTCGTTGCCATCTCATTTCTCAAGTTTCATCTAGGTCTTGACAATCTTGACCGTTCACTGAATACAGAGTAGAAAAACTCTCAAGATAATTATAAGATTTTTTACTCAGCATTGAAAACTCAATCTTGCTTCTTCTGTTAATGGTATGGAATCTAGCTCTTTAAATAATTCTAAAATGTACAGTTCTCTTTTTTTGGTTCATGAGGCGAAATATACAAATACTATAACCAGTTATCATATCTGTCAATGTCCTGTCTCTGTTCTTCATTTTTGCTCTGCTCCGATCCGAACCCGGACGACTCGGTGGTAAAAATTCTTCACCTACTGGCCATCTCGATCCCATGTTGTAACCAAAAAATATTTTGCACTGTAAGTGTAGTTTAACCGATCGAAGGAGAGCCTTGGCGTAACTCTAGTAAAGTTGCTATCATGTGACTAGAAGGTCCCGGATTCAAGCTGTGGAGACAGCTCTTGTAGAAATGTAGGATAAGACTGCGTACAAAAGACCATTTATGGTCCGATCCTTCTCCGGACCCTGCGTGTAGCGGTAATGCACAGAGCTACCCAATTTAGCGTAGTTTAACAAATTGTGACGGACTTATTACATGTGCCATGCAAGAGGGGTCTAGAGTCAGACCAAATGTCAAAGTTGCTTCTGATTCCTACTTGACAGTACCTCTGAAAGTCTTCAAACCTTATGAACATAGACATGTTTTTTTTGTTGCTGTTCTTGGAATCAGTACGGGCCAAATAACATAGTAACTCCTCGAACAATGTCTCGTCGCAAGGAATAGCTAAGGGGCCAGAATTGTTGAAACCGTACTCTTCTTCAGCTTGAGATAGGAGTTTCTTGAACACAGGGTGGTTCAAGTAGGTGGTACGTACAACATATCTTTTGCAGTTGGTTCCTACGGTGACTGCCACGTGTCCGGCAGGCACATCGGACGGGACATGGCGGATGAACATAGTTGCCTTCTTCCTAGTCCACCGCCGTAGAATTTGGCATAGCTTAACAATGTGGCAGATTTTTCTGCAGCCCGACATTTTCTACAGAAAAAATTATGTCTTTTTTTTGTTTTGTTGCGGTTGATGTTTTTCAGTTCTCTAATGTGTGGAAGTGTTGAGCGAAAAAGTGGAGGGTAGGTGCGGGTATATATAAGAATATGAGCGTGTAAGTAACCTTAGTTTTGAAGGAATTCACAACTACTGCCACGCTAATAAGGTTCAATACTTGTGCAGAGATTCTGTAAACATTAAACAATAGATGGAAATTATCTATTACTATAACCAATTACAATTTTGCTTTAAAAAGGATGATTTGTATATTTTATTTGCCGATTTCATGTATTATATTTTATCGATCTCCTATTAAAAGTATATATCATATAGATAAAAGATTATATATTATAGGTTATAAAGTCATCCCTATAAATTATACATGCTGAAATAATAGTAGTGGACGTTTGGACGTACTCTATCTGATCTACAATAAGTGATTAATTTGCTTTTGGCACGCCTAGAAAATACTAAATTCTAGACAAAAATATTTTTTTTTTATAATAGTAGACGATATATTATGAAATCTTAGGCAGTGTTTACATTGTTACGGATACTAGCTCCACACATAGGTGGATTGTCTTGTTCAACACATTGATTTCCTAAGGATCTTAGTCTATTACATGCATCGATAGATATAGTTTTAACAAAAAGATCAGCTCCATTTTCTTCCATGGTTGACAGCTTGAAATAAAAAGCAGGTGGTGTAGCATGGATCTTTGGACATTGTGCATGTAGTTGTCTATAGCTTTCTGTTGTGACGTCTTTAGCTAGGGTGTGCGCCACTTGGTTTCCTTCTCTGAAGTTATGCCGTAGGAGGAGGTCCTTCCGGTGGCGCATTAATGACCTACATGCAGAGATAATGTTAGCAAACACTAGGTGATCTTGGTGTAAGGCTTTTATTGCCTCCGTTGAGTTAGTCTCTACTTCAAGTGGAAAGAGGTTGCATGTGGTTGCTATTCGCAGTCCTTCGTGTATTGCCTGAATCTCTGTTTGAAGAGCTGAGAATGCTCTGGTCTCCTTTTGAAATTCAAGAATCCATTTGCCTGTGTGGTTTCTGATCACCCCTCCAATGCCTGCTTTGCGTATACTATCTTTGTAAGCACCATCTGTATTTAATTTGTATCAGTTTTTCTGAGGCTTGTGCCAGCTTATGTTGACATTTTTTTTCCTTGGATTGGCCCTCCCTTGGTGTTTAGTAGGATGTATTCAGAGGCTGAATTTATCAAGGTATTTAGATTTGGACTGAAGTTAGTGTTGTTGATATTATTCTTGTTCCTGTTGATCCAGATTCCCCCGATAATGAAGGGAAGTAGAGCTTGCCATGTCAAGGGAGGAGAGTGGTGTACATAGTTAATATTTCTTAGACTGTTTAGCCAGTGGTCGTGGCTAATGATTTGTAGTGTTTATGTTTAAGGAAATCCAGATGTGCTTTACTTTAGGGCAAAGAAAGAAGATGTGGGTTGGGTCTTCCTCATTTGTTCTGCATAAAAGACATTGAGGGTCGATATTAATGCCTATTTGCTTGAGGTATTGACAACTAGGAATTCTATTGTGCAGGCATAGCCATAAGAAATATTTGATTTTGTTTGGTCAGTGTAATTTCCATACCCAGCTGAACTCAATTGTAGGATTGTTATTATTGCCTTTGAGTAATTGATAGACACTGTTGGTAGTGAAAAGGCCATTATTACTGAGGTTCCATAGTGGTTTGTCATGGTTATTGTCGTTTAGTGGTTGAGGGATACTATTAATGTTTTTTACCACTTGGAGAGGGATTTGCATGGAAATTTTGGATAGAGACCACTTGTTATTGTGGTAGATATGTTTTATTTGGATTTTGTTTTCATGCTCTTGTAGGGGACCCTCAATGCAAAGTCTAAGAGGAGGGGAATTTGGAATTCAGCAGGAGTCCTAAATATTAAGCGTGGATTTTTTTCTAGGTTGCCATCGGATGGCTTTTGAGCAGATGTTCCAACCTTTCAGGATGCTTTTCCAAATGAATGAATAATTTTTTGTTTTAATGGAAGAGTATTTATTAATAAGGAGGCTAGCCCAGGGCGTTGTTGGATTAGAGATGATACACCAAATTATACCACTAACCAAAGTCGTGTTTTTAGAGTTGGCATTGTACAGACCAAGACCTCTAGATTCCTTAGGGCTAGTAATAGTTTTCCAATTAACGAGGTGGATTTTCTTCTTTTCATTGGTGGAACCCCAAATGAAATTCCTTTGAATTTGGTCAATTTTTTTTTTTGTATTGTTGAAGGCATAATGGTGTATTGCATCACGTGGTTTGGAAGGTTGTTTAGGGAGGATTGGGCTAATGTGGTACGACCCGCAATATTGAGGAATTTAGATTGCCAAGTGGCAAGTTTGTTATGCATATTATCTAAAATAAACTGGAAATCTTTTGTTTTTGGGTGTCTTTCGAGTATTGGAAATCCAAGATATTTGCCAAAAGATTGGCTAATCTTGATGTTAAAGCCGTTGGCAATGTTTTTAGAAAGCTTTTTTGGACAGCTTTTTGAAAAAAGAATTTTTGATTTTTGTAGGTTGATTTTTTGCCCAGATAGTTCACAGAAGGATTTTAGACAGTGATTTATTGTAGTATAATTCTTAGTGTCTGCTCGAGCCATTAGAGTTAGGTCGTCTGCAAAAAAAAAATGGGATATGCCCATGTCTTTGTTTGATAAGTGGATGAGATTCCATAAACAAGTGTCCACTCGGTTGAGGATAGTTATGAACAACATTTGTATGCATAATATAAAAATGTAGGGGGATAGGGGGCAGCCTTGTCTAATGCCCCTACTGGGACTAAAGAAGTTTGTCATCGTTCCATTAACAAGGATTGCAATATGGCTGGAGCAGATACAGTTCATTATGAGCCTTTTTGTCTTCGGGGGAAAATTGAAGTATGAAAGGGTTCGATAAATGAACGACCATTCAAGTCTATCGAAGGTTTTTTCAAGATCTAATTTGAGGATCATGTTTGCCTTTTTCCCTTTCATTTTTTTAAATTGGTTATAGATTTCTTGTATGATAATAGCGTTATCACAAGCTCTTCTATCGTTTATAAAGCTAGCTTGGAATGGGCTAATCAAATTCTGGATGTAAGTTTGAATCCTGTTTGCTATTATCTTTGTAATAGTTTTGTAACAGAGGCCTATTGGTCTAAAAATTTTCAGATTATTTGCATTGGGTATTTTTGGTATAAGGCATAAGTAAGTGTTATTGATCCCTTGGGGGAGGGTTTGGGTTTTAAAAACGTTTTGGCACAGATTAATTACTGAGTGACCTATTATATTCCAGTATTTGTGGTAGAAAAAAGGGTGGAAACCATCGGGGCCTGGGGATTTGAAAGGTTTCATTGAGAAAATGGCATTTGTCACCTCTGAAGGGTGTAATTATTTGTCTAATGTTGAGAGGTCTATCTTTTTGAAATTTTGGGTGTCTCTTTTGATGTTAGACCAGCCTGTCATGCTGTGATTAGTTGTGAACAAGTTTTTGAAGTAGTTGGTGGTGTGAAGAAGAACTTCATTAGGGTCGTTTATCCAATTGCCACAATTGTCCTTAAAAAAAGTAATTTTATTTCTGCGTTGCCTATTGGTAGCCATGATGTGGAAAAATCTAGTGTTTGCATCACCATCCTGAATCCAAGAAATTCTAGCTCTTAATTTCCAGTAGTCATCCTCAATCCTTAAGATGTTTTTGTAGTCTATTTGGAGATTGATTTCTAGTTCCTTAAGGAATTTTCTAGTAATGTAGTTTGCAGAGTTTTGAATTCCTCTAAGTCTAGCTAGAATATTCTTTTTCTTTTTGTAGGTATCACCAAAATTTAAGAACTTCCATTCTTTGATGTTGTCACGGAATTTGGAGGAGGCTAGGGTATAACTAGTGTTGTTCCAATTATCCTTGACAAGATTAATGAATAGAGGGTGTCTGCACCAATACGTTTCCAGTCTAAAAGGTTTATTAGTATTACAATAATTCTTAGGCATGATTTCTACTAGGAAAGGGTTATGGTCGGAGTGAGTTTTGGGGAGATGAGTGACAGTTGCCCTAGGGAATAAGCTGATTCATTCCTCATTTGCAAATACTTTATCGAGTCTTTCCATAACTAAGCCTTTGTTCATGTTCCTATGATTGGACCTTGTAAACTTATATCCTTTAAAACCAAGGTCTATAAGGTTGCATTTATTGATGCAATTCCACAAAGTCTTGGCCCGTTTAGTATTGATAGGTCTACCTCCTATTTTCTCATTATGGCTTAGAATATCATTAAAGTCACCTCCTATGAGCCATGGCCCTTTGTAGGAAGCATGGTGATCGATGATGTTTTCTCACATTTTATTCCTAAGATTTATGTCAGTGCTAGCATAAATGGAAGTAAATAGCCAATTTTTTTGAGTCGAGATGACCTCAATGGTGGCACTGATCTCTTGGCTCCTACGGACGAAACTGTGCACATTGATGATTGTATGGTTCCATAGAATTACCATACCTCTTGACTGCCCATCCGCCAAAATTTCTATCATATCAAAGAAGCCAAAGGGGTTGAGAAGGGAGACATGACTATCCATTCTGGTCTCCAAAAGTGCAACCATACTGGGGTGATGAGTATTGACTAACTCTATGAAATTAAGCCTAAAAGCTTCGTTGTTTCCTCCACGAATATTCTATATTATAAAGGTTGTGGCCCTATTCATGTTCAGATTTTGATTGTGTATATCCCTATTCTTCCTCATTGGTGCTAAGTTTGGATTCCTCCTTTGATATGGCACCAGTATCATCGCATGCTGACCCACAGTTGGGTCTGCAGGGGGCCTTATATCCATTGTGCACTTGTAGAGTGCCATTGGATAGTAGAGTATTTGCCTCTGTTCTTGCATCTCCGTGAATTGAAAGATCTTTATTTCGTCTAGGTTTGAATCTTCCACTAGGTTTTCTGGTATTAAGTTGACTGGAACCACTTATTCCTCCATGTGTTGATCCATTTGAGGAGCGTTTGTGTTTGCGGGTTGCTGTAGAGGACCTTGATTGTGCATGTGTGGTGTGTTGTGTGCATGTGGTGTTGTTGGTGGTGCTGGGTGAGAGTTCCATGAGGTGAAAACAGGGTTGATATTTGTCATCACCTCTGGGGTGAAGAAGGGTAATTCCATTGATGGAGTTGGGTCTACATGTGGATAAAGTGTGAAGGAAGGTTCTGATCTTCCCTCATGGCATTAGTTAGGTTGGCAGGCAGATTTGGTGCTATTGGCTGGAGTATGTTGTTGATCCAAATTTGATTGACATAGTTGCTCATTGCCAATCGAACACCCTCTAAGATGAGCTGTGCTAGGTAGTGTGTGTTCTGGATCACAATCACTGTCTCCCTACCCTCTAGAATGGTGTTGAATGAAATTGCATATCATGTCAGTCCCATCTCCACCCAAGATAAAGGTTGATGATTATGTGAAAGTGGTGGTTGGATCAGGATTCTGCGTGGAAGGTTTTGATTTTGGAGTGGTGGATGATTCTCCATGTTGTGAGGATGAGTTATTCTTTGTAGTTGTATCAGTTGGTATCCCCTTCTTACTGAAATGGGGATTCTTGACATTGTTGTTGATTTGAGGATTTTTTATAGAAGATGGAGAAGTGTTCTTAGGATTTGTAGAGTAGCTTCTTGGTTTTCAATGATTATTCCAGATTGCATGTTGTTAGAATGGTTTAGAGTATGAGCTTTAATAGAGGTGGAAGACAATTGGTTGTGGGAGACGTGTGTATTGTCAATTGCCATTTGTTGGTTATTGATTTGTTTTATTGCCAAGTGTGTTTGGTTGTTATGATCTTGCATGGATATGTCTTGGACAGGCGGTGTGTATTCAGGCAGAGGTGGGTAGGGTTTTGTATAGGTGATTTTGGGTGGATTTGTGGGCAAAGGGTTTTCATGAGTAGGGTGCATGTAATTTGATTGGCTGGGTAGGAGGGCGTGTTCGTGAGGGGGAATGGGGGCGTCAGGGTGGTCTGTGTCAGTAGGTAGGTCCCCTTTTATTGTTTTTGTTAGAAATAGCTAAGTTATTAGACATAGATAAATTATATTTTTTTTATTAAGCAAATTATTGGTATTGTAGGCGATTTTTTCCAAAATCGTATCTGTTTCTTGTAAGAGATGAAAGTTGTTTTTTGTCTTCATGTTTCCATTGTAATTTTCCATTGGTGTTGTCGGCTTGGGATGGGTGTTGAGTGTATTGGTGAGGGATTTTTTATTTTTGTAAGTGAGTTTTTGGGAAGTCAGATATTTCCCAGTACCTGCATCAAAAATGTTTACGTTAATACCTATACTTGAGTCGTGGATAGGTGAGTTGGCTACTTTCTTTTTCCCTTTGCCAAAGGAGACTGTTTTCCATCCATTGTTTTCTTCGTTTTGCACTGTATTTTGTTGTGGCGTGGGACTAATGGAAGGTTTTCCTTGGCTGGGTTTGTCTTCCCATCGGTTACATTGTCTCGAGGGATGTCCTAGATGTCCACAGTTCTTGCTTAGTAGATCATCTCCTTCATACATGATTTGTTGTTTGTGTGAGCCTATGATCACAAAAGGTTTCACTAGTTTGTCGAGTGGTAGTTCTACACATAGTCTGGCATAACAGCCTCTTAGAGCTGCAGAGGTGCATGCATCAATCTTGAGGAGTCTGCCTATTGTACTGCCCACTTTCTTCAATATTTCACCATCGTAAAACTCTGTTGGAAGTTGGGGGAGTCAGATCCAAATGGATGTGAGAGATTGTCTTGCTTTTGTGGCCACAAAATATGGTTCCTAGCGTTGTACTGAGAGGAAATAGCCAAATATGAACCAAGGTCCATTTTGCAAAGATTTTATCATGTTTTATTCTTTGTTAAAACGTACAATGTAATAGTCTTCCCCTAGATCAATGAGTGGTAAAGCCTCAGATGGTCTCCACAGATCAATTATCTTCTTTTTTAAAACATCATGGAGAATTCTTTTCCCCTGAAGTTTGATTATGAGGGAGAATCTCCAAGGGTGATAAATTATTTTTTTTATCTTCCTTGGAGATTTGGACTGTGTAAGTATTGTTTGGGGATTCTGTGGTTTGAATGACTTCGTTTTCCAAGGTTGTGTTAGTGTCCATGGGGATTTGGTCAAGCATGGGTTGGGTGAACGATTCGTTTGCCATTAGTCTTTCCTTAAAGGAAGAGGGAGTGGAATCAATCTCCATTAATGTGTCTATTGCATTTAAGTCCGGTGGTTTGGGAGGAATTGGGTTTTGGTTCTTGCTTGTGTGCATGTTGCAGTTGAGGATGTAGGGAGTATGGAGTTTTTGCAAAAGAGTGGTTTTTTTGTTTTTAGAGAGATGGAGGAGCTTCTCACTCTATGTTCCAATTACTTTTTAACTAGACGAAAATAGCTAGTGTGACTCAACTACCCTTCATTAAATGTTGCACCATAGTTATAGTACTCCCTCCGGTCCACAATAAGCGACCAATTTGCTTTGGGCACACCAATTAAGAAAATACTAAATTCTAAACAAAAATAATTAGTGTGACTAAACTACCCTTAATTAAATATTGCAACATAATTAATGTGAAGAGTAAAAGACTTTTTAGGGATATATACATAAGGGTAATTTTGGAGAAAGAAATTGAAGTTTTTCTTGATTATATAAATGAACAATTATTTTGGACCAAAATAAAAAAGCAAATTGTTCACTTATTGTGGACCGGAGGGAGTAGTACTTACTTCTCTACTCAAATGTGAGGAGTGAATAACTTTTTAGGGATACGTACATAAGGGTAATTTTGGAAAAACATATTGAATTTTTTCTTGATTATATAAATGGACACTTATTTTGGACCAAAATAAAAAAACAAATTGGTGACTTATTGTGGACCGTAGGGAGTAACTACGTAAGAATGGTGAAATTTCGAAAAAAGTGAAAAAAATCAAATAAAAATGATATTCGAAAATTAGAGCTGTGTTTGGACATGAATAAAATTCGAAGCTGTTTTTAAATTTTTATGAGTGATTTGAAGTGAAAGTTCTGTAAAATAGTTTTTGAGAGTTTTTCAAATTTTGAAAAAATTCTGAAATTCACTTCAAATGAAGTTTGAAATTATCATAACCAAACACTGATTCCAAAAAAATGAAAAAATTTAGAAAAAGTGAATTTTATGGCCAAACGGGCCATTGGTATTCACTTGCTGTGACTAAGTTTGGAGCATGATATATTGTGCATTTGTACATCAATCTAACTGTCTCTTACGTTGCTACAGTTTTGGCAAAATGAAATGTAAAAAAGCATCTTCTGTGAGGATTGGCAAAAGGCCACTTTGCCTACTCAGTTTTAGGTCATACACAAACACAATATGATACGTAGATGTGAAAGAGGAATTTAAGTTTAATGAAATCAATCGAACAAAAGATATTTACACAACTAGGTCAGTTATATTATAATAAGTACTTATTACTTTCTCTATTCATCAAATTTATGTGGCAATATTACTATTTGAGGAATCATAGAGGATCTTCTTTGACCATGCGTTCTTAAATATTAGGAGTAGTAATTATTTATGATTTAAAATACCTTTTATGTAATTCCTAAAAATATAACTTTCATTTTTAAAATCTTAAAACGTTTATACGAATTCATATTAAAAATTAAGTATTTTGATCTTGGTATTCCGAACGTTGCCACATAAAGTGGAGAGAGAGAGCAGCTAATAATCTGATAATACCAATAACTAACCTGCTGCAGTACAGTAGGTCTACACTTAGTAAAGAAAATAATATAACTTAAACCCGCGATCTTATTGATGCTGTGTTTCAGTGGGTTCTAAACCAACTGCTTGCCGTTTCCAGATTCAAGAAACGTAAATCAAAGCAGAGCTTTTGCTGGTATATTCTTTGGCACAGTACTCAACCATCTTATCTTCTATTAAACCAAGCTATATATATATATATACAGAAAAAACAAAACCAATATCATTTTTGCAGTAAAGTTATCATACTTCAAAGTGGGGAAAAAGCTGTGTAATTAAAGTAAATTTCATGTGATTTTGGATTGGTTTTGGTATTAGAATCTCAGACCCAAGTAAAAGACACCATAGAACAGCCACTCATGTGGTGGTCCTGTGCTTTCCAAATGCCACGGCCTGTCGAAAGTTGAAACTTTCAAAAACCATTCACATGTTCATTTCCTCTATTTCTTTTTCCTTTAATCTATATAAACAGCAAAAAGAATGCTTGGATAAGGCAGACAAAAACACTCTTAACTAAGTGTGATATTGTTTATTTTTGCTAAACTTACACTACTACAAATTCGGTAAAAACCGATCAAGGTCGACCTGGTCAGTCAAAAAAACGATCAAAGTTGGTCGGTTTTTCAAAATATTTTATTTTTTAATTTTTTTTACGAAACCGACCAACTTTGGTAGGTTGTCTTTGGCGCAAAAATGCGGGAAACTATTTTTGAGTCCCGCAAAATTTATTTTTCAAGAAACCGACCAACTTTGTCGGTTATTTTCATGCGAAAATACAATTAAAGAGTATAAATCAAATAAAAAACAGTCTTAAAACAAAATGCACCAATGATCTAGTGGTAGAATAGTATCCTGCCACAGTACAAACCCCAGTTCGATTTTCAGATGGTGAATCTTTTGATTACATAATTAAAATACCGGCCAACTTTGGTCGGAAAAAACCGACCAAATTTGGTTGATTTTTTTTTGCAATATTTTTTTTTTTGAATTTAATTGTGGTCGGTCGGTAATTTCGGACCAACTTTGGTCGATATGTCTTTTCGACCTCTAAAACACCGTCCACACGTAAATGGTCGCGTTTTGACGGTTATTGGCCATTACCGACCAAACGTGGTCGATTTTTTTGGTCGGTTTTTACCTTATTTCTAATAGTGTTATACTCCCGCCATTTCAATTTATATATCTTAGTTTGGACAAGTGAGGCTTGCGCAATTGGTAAAGCACCTCCACGCACGACTTTTAGGTCCTGGGTTCGAGTCACACTGCAGGGTAAGTGTGAAAACACTATAAATCCTCCTAATTTGGGAGGTAAATTTAACACTATTCATTTTTATACTTTAAATAAATACTTTTTACTAACTTATTTTTTAACATTCTTAGTATGTAGGTGGCATCCAGTGAGAATAATGATCGACGTCAGAGTAATAATTCTCGTGAGAGTGTAACGAAAAAGAAAAAAGGAAAAAAAGGCTACGGTGTCTAGATCGAATCAACCTCGTTCTTCCATTCCATCATTGCATTCTCGCTCACAGAGCCAACCACCATTATCACATCCTTTTTATGGTATGCCTCCCTCGAGCTACCCACTGATGCCTCCCCTAGTCTATCCCGAGATGCCTCACTCGAGCTATCCATCTATGCCTCCCGTAGGCTCTAGCTCGATTCCTCCCTCGGGCTATCCCGAGATGCCATCCTCTGCTCCTTTTCCCAATATGCCTCCCCCGAGCTATAGCTAGATGCAAGCTACACGGGGCATGCACTCAGCTTATCTCGCTGCCATAGAGCAACGTCGTATGTCCGGGCGTACGACAAGTAAACCATCTCTAGAGTCTCCATCATCAGAGGCTACTCCATCTCCACGTATTTCTAGGTTGAATATTAAAGCGAGCAGTTCTGAGGCATCGCCTACTCCTTCGACTCCTTTTTCAATTCATGGTCCAAATCCTCCACCACCTGAACATGTAGATGGGATTAATAGAATACGTATCATTGCTGAAGGGGAAGGGTAAGCTTAATCTTTTATGTTATTTTAATGTTTATCTTATATTTTAATTATTGAATTGTAAATGTTTCTATCATTGTCTTGCAGGTTTTATCCTTCTAGATCGGCTGCAAATGCAATTTCAACTGCTATTAAACAGATTTATAGTGGTGCCTACCTGATTTGGGGGCATATTCCATATAGTCAGCAGCAAGTGATGCTTAATGAGTTTATGGTACGAATACATTATATATATATATAACTTTATTTATCTACTAACACTATATATTTTAATTGCAGAAAAGGTGCACATGGAGCCCCGCCGAAGATCATGTTATTAGAGGCAATTTTCAAAAGAGGATTGCTCATCGATTATCAGACATGTTCTCTGATGCTCGAAAATAAGGTATAATGCTTGGTTGGGTTCTACTAGATGAGTGGAAAGAGCTTCTTAAATACTGGGCTACTGATAATTTTAAAAATAAAAGTGAACAGGAAAAAGCCGCTCGTAATTCTGAGAAGGATGGCTCGTTGCACACTTATGGTTTAGTGTCTATGGGGATTCAAAAGAGGAGATTGGTAATTATTTAAAGATCTCAATCTTAATTTTTTCTAACATTACTTGAATTTATTAACTCTTTTTGTTTCATTTGCAGGAAGCCGCTCTTAAGAGACCCGCGAAATGTGATGAGGTTTGGAAGAAGATCCACACAAAAGCAAAGTCGGAGAAGAAGCTTGGGTTGAGCCACGGGCTGAGGAGGCTTACGTAAGATCAAGATTAACTTAAAATTCTTTTATAATGATTGTTTATACACTAAATTTCACTTTAATATAGAATCAGTATAAAGAAGCAGTGGAAGAGCTCGCTAGGAGTTAGCCGATCGATGAGCAAGGCCAGCCAATCATGCCATCGGAGGAAGAAACTCTCCCATTGTGGTTGAACGTGGTTGGAGGCGTGTATAAGGGTATAGCATACAACCTTTTCTCAGAGCGCAATTTGCATGGCCTCGCATGTGGACTACAAGGTATATACTTTTTGGTTAATAAGCTCTTCTTTTTTGTTAAAAAACTCTAAGGTTTGCAAATACTACTTTATAGGCTATCCCTTCCAGCTAAATCTTTTAAGTCTTCTGTGAGAACCCTTAGAGATACACTTTGTATAACAATGACAAAACCTCATTAAAGGATCTGAATCTATTGTACTATCGTGCTGTCACTCAATATATGCACATAACTGATTAAAAGTTGTATTTTCATAAGATTTGTAGCCTCCAGTCTGTTATTACTAAGGACAAATTGGATTTTTAGAGGTATAAGAAAGACGACAGGAGATACAGATTCTTCTTGTGGTCAGAAAGGTTGAAATGCTAAAGGTGTTTAAGAGGGAGTTACTGGTGCACTCTTTTGACCCTAAGTTTGCTTGGTCACCAAATTGATTTATAACATTCGGCTCCAAGTTGTTTGACTCAAAAGATATTGAAACCTTTTTAGACAAATCAATCAAAGATGAAGGGGTAAATCTTAGCTAAGTATAATAATCTCTAGACGGAAAGATGGATAAGGAGAAGACGGGTAATAAGATTTCTTTATCGATCAAAATTAGTAAAATCCTTTCGAGAACACTTCTCATTCACAAGTAGAATTATAGCCAATATTCTAAAAATCCCCTTAACAAAGTTATGGTTCGCTATATATATAGAGAGTCAGTCTTCTCTAAGCTGTAAAAGACAGATTATAAGGAATATTCGAAGGAATATTCTTAGTATCCTCTAACGGGCCTATATTATTACAAGGGTCGTACAATCTCTTGTTTGTCTCAAGGTCATCCTCTGCAAGGTGTCAGGTTATGGGGAACTCGCCATTTCCTCGTACTCGTCGATGATCGTGGTTGTTCAAATTTAGACCCATATAGTTAGTCCATCCGCTTGTCGAGGTTGCATTTTCGTGCGTCCTCGATGACCGGATACCATGCATTTCTACGGGAAAATTTGACCCTTCGAAGCATTACGGCATTGGCCAATGGTGGGTGGTCGGCGTTCTTGGCAAGATACCAGGTTATACATTTTACCGGGAAATGATGTCATCTTCACGTGCGTACTCATTCCTATAAATAGGAAGAGGGTTTGTTTTTTCGAAAGTTCTTGGCCATTTCACCTCTGAATATCCCTCCTTATCTCCCGAGCTAGCACTGACAATCTTCCGCTTCTTCTTCTAATATTCTTCGTTCACAACTTCATCTTCCTCCCTTGCTTCTATGGTATCAACACATCTTTTCAGTTTTAACGAAAACATGCCAAGGCAATACCGATCTCGCGAAGGAATTCCTGAAGTCGTCCAATTATCCATAATGTCCCCTTCGGGCGGTGAAGATACGGTGGTAGAGGAGGGTGACAGTCTTCCTACGGTGGAGGAGTTACTGCCGAGACATCCCATGTCTCGAAGTGACTTCCTCAAAGATCCCCCTCCTACTCCTGACCCCGTACTCTCTGAGACTGAGCAAGTTCACATTGACGCTCTTCGCGTAAAGTATGGCATTCCCGCTCATGACGATATGGTTCCGGTGGGGAGAGATTTTGTAGAGGTCCACAGACCTGGGTACTGCGATTTCTATGAGTACCCTTTCGTGATTGGCTATACTTTTCCTCTCTTCCCATTAGTGGAAGAATTTTGTAGATTCTACCAGGTTTGCCCGGCACAACTTTCGCCGTATACGCTTATGATACTCCTGCTATTGACCAAGTATGCAGAGTTGGCGGAATGTGACGTTTCTATCCATCACCTTTTATATCTGTTCTCGCCTAGTTTCCACAGGGGTACCATGGTGCATTTGAGCACCGTGGCACAAAAGGGCTGGTGGTCGGGACATACGACCGGGCAAGTCGCAAGTTTTGGCACAAGTACTTCTTCGTCAAAACTGAACACATCGTTTCTAACTCTGCCAGGTTCCCAGAGTGATGGAATGAGACCCATAAGTATCGTCGCTTGTTTTACTCTTCCTTCGTCTGTATTCATTATGAAGTTTGTTTGCTTCTCGTTTGCAGCTATGGGACGTCCACCTCACCCTATTGCGGGCATAAGGGATTGGGTAGCCCGTTTGTTGCCCTGCGTAGCGGAAACCCGGGATTGGCCCGCTTTCCCAAAGTGTTATGGCCCTAAAGTTCCGTCTGGTAAGTGTTTTTCCTATCACTTTGTAGGCTATATGATGTCGTTTATTGATACGACCCTTTTATGACGATAGGTAGAGGAGCTTCCAGGCGGAGGGCGCCAGCCCCTGCATTCTGATAGGCCATTGCCACCACGGACAAGTAGTTTGTTTTGAGTGAATCTGTTCGAGAGGGTCATCCTCAACCTATTCAATTAGAAGTCCCTCTCGGGTCGTGGTCGTGAGGGAGAAGGCTTCTTTAATGCCGCCCCACACCTCTTGGACAAATCCTCCAATGGGGACAAGCCGTTATCGAGAAAAAAGAGGAGAATGGAGCTCGAGAAGGGAGTGGACGTGGACGTTGATAGAAGCAAGGCGTCGTAGGCAGCACCCGTACCCACATTTATGGCTAACGCCATTTTATCGAGGAGATCTCCCCAAGCGGAAGGTGTTTACCTGGAAGCCGGCTCCGTGCGCTCTGCTGAGGGCGGCGCGTCGTCCAACGTTAGAGGTCGTCACGTTGAGGGTGATGGCTCAGGTTCAGACGTCGAGCCAGAGGATGTCAACGAGTTCGTAGGTCGCCATACTCATGTAGAGGTCAGAGCGGAAGGGTTTGATTGTCACATAGTCATCCCGGGGGACTATAACTTGCTGTTGAACTGTGAGCAAGTGGTGTCTGTTTTAGCTCCTATATGTGTTGCCCCTGAAAACGAGGTGCTTAGGGCGACGAGCGACATGGAGTTGTCTTAGAAAGTTGCTGGTATGGCCTTACGGGTAAGTGCATTTCCTTTCCTCTTCATCGTTGGGTTTGTGTGGTGATCGTCGACCTGTATTTTATTTCTAACTTCTCCTTTTCCTTTGTATCAGACCCTCATCATTGAGACCGAGCGAGAGCGTTGGGAGAGGAGGAGGACGGCCATCTATGAGAAGATGTCATCTAAGTATCAATGGTATCGTGCTAAGCACAGCACGATGGCCAACATTTATAACTAGGACCCTGAATTTCAGTTGTTTCGCGAGGGGCTCAACAGATAGAGGACCAATTGGAGCGTAAGATCGAAGAGTTGAGGGAGCGGGATGAGGAGCTAATGAAGGATGTCGCCTGAAATAGTGAACTCGAGGCTTCCATTAAGGTGAAGGAGGATGAGCTTGAGTTGGGCAGTGGGGTGATGGCCGAAAATGCCGACCTGCAAGCAAAGGTGGCCAGTTTAACTGCTAAATTGAGTGCGAAGGCACCGGAGGTTGAGGGGCTTAAGGGTGAGCTGAACGTCAGTGTTGATAAATTGGCGGCGGCTATTTCTGGAACTGCATCTTTAAAGGATGGCCTCCGTGTTTGTAGGTCGAAGCTGACTGAAAGAAGGAGGCCTCTAATCGTAAAGTCGCGGGGATTGAAGGGCATGTTAAAGAACTAGAGGCGAAGCTATCTGTGTTGAATGGACAAGTGGCCTCGCTGAGGGCGGAGGATGCAAGTCGACGCTCTCAGCCTTCTACGTCTTGTGCCTCAGCCGATCCGGTCGTGCCTCGTTGTTTGTATGAGCTATGGGTCCCTGTTGAGGCTCGGCTTGATGTGTACAAGGATTTTCACGCCAATGGGAGGGAAACAGAAGCGGAACTTCAGGTCATGCATACCGAAGCTCGTGTGGCTCGTGAGGCATGCAGGTATGACCCTCTTACACCTGACGGGGATGACATCAACTCTGAAGATGCGAACCGTCTTGCTTCGGACACTTTGTATGAGGATGCTTACCCCGCCGGGGATAACGTGTAATCTTTTGTTTGTATTTACTTTTGTTTTGGGGTTTTTGTAGGGGGCGTGCCTTAACCCGTTTGTAAGAATAGGTGTACATAACATTTTGATGTAATGTAGAAAATATTTTGCTGATTTGTCGGTGTCTTTTGCAATGTTTATGGTATCCAGGATATCTGTCGAGTTGTCAAGTCGTCTTAGATTTTGGACAAGGTCGATCCCTTTTTTCGTCGATGGCCTTGGCCATTGGTATGTTGCTTCGTACTATCATTGAAGTAGGATTCCGTCATAGTTCGAATGAGGTCGTACTCGTGTTTTAGTCGATGGCCTTGGCCATTGGGATGTTGTTTCAAACTGTCGTCGAAGTAGTATCCCGTTGTAGTTTGAACAAGGTTGAACTCATATTTTCGTCGATGGCCTTGGCCATTGGGATGTTGCTTCGAACTGTCGTCGAAGTAGTATCCTGTCGTAGTTTGAACGAGGTCGAACTCATATTTTCGTCGATGGCCTTGGCCATTGGGATGTTGCTTCAAACTGTCATTGAAGTAGTATCCCTTTGTAGTTCGAACGAGGTCTAACTCATATTTTCGTTGATGGCCTTGGCCATTGGGATGCTTCGAACTGTCTTCGAAGAAGTATCCCGTCGTAGTTCGAACATTTTTGTCGGGCCTTGGCTATTGGGATGTTTCGAACGAGGTCGAACTCATATTTTCATCGATGGCCTTTTCCATTGGGATGTTGCTTCGAACTGTCTTCAAAGTAGTATCATGTCGTAGTTCGAACGAGGTCGAACTCATATTTTCGTCGATGGCCTTGACCATTAGGATGTTGCTTCAAACTGCCGTCGAAGTAGTATCCCGTCATAGTTCGAACGAGGTCAAACTCATATTTTTGTAGATGGTCTTGGCTATTGGGATGCTTCGAACTGTCGTAGATGTAGTATACCGTCGTAGTTCGAACAAGGTCGAACTCATATTTTTGTCGATGGCCTTGGCCATTGGGATGTTGCTTCGAACTGTTGTCGAAGTAGTATCCCGCTGTAGTCCGAACAAGGTCGAACTCATATTTTTGTCGACAGCCTTGGTCATTTCTCGTTGGAGTTTTGATTGTACTCCCGTAGGAAAACACATGTCGACTTTATTCATGCAATGGAGATTTGATTATATACTTGTAAGAATCACATGTTGACTTTATACATATGATGGATATTTGATTTTATTCTTGTAAGAATCACATGTCAACTCCGTACATACAATGGAGATTTGATCATCTATATCCATCCCCTTCATTACTTTGCCCCAAAAATCATGTCGACGAGCGAGATAATGGACAATACTTTGAACCTCGAGACGTCTCCCTTGCCGCCTCATTAAAAACCTCACCGGGAAAACTCGATTGGGACAAAACCCGGATGAGGGAAAAAGAGTACGACTTAGGTGGCGCCTTCTTTCAGAAATGGAAGTATTTGAGACGGGCGACATTCCAATTGTTTTGGAGTAGTTTTCCCTCCATTATCTCTAACTGGAATGCTCATTTGTTTGCTGCGGCTGTGATTTTGTATGGTCCGTCCCAGTTTGTTCTCAGTTTTCCCTCATTAGGGTCTTTCGCTGCTTGTGTTTTAGCCTTGAGGACGTAATCTCCGACTTTGAGCGGTCACACTTTGGCCTTCTTGTTGTAGTACCTTTCCACTTTTTGCTTCAGGGCTACCATTCTTATGTGGGCCATGTCTCTCTGTTCTTCGACTTCATCCAGATCTTGTAGCCTACTTTCGTCATTGCTTGGTCTGCTCTCTTTGGAGTATCTCAACCTAGGCTCTCCGGCCTCGACGGGTATGACTGCGTTAGTCTTGTAGAATAGTGAATATGGTATCTCACATGTACTGGTTTTTGGTGTGGTGCGGTATGCCCATAATACTTTTGGTAGTAGTTCAGGCCATAGCCCTTTGGCGTCCTCAAGTTTCTTTTTCAATATATTCAGTATTACTTTATTGGAGGATTCGGTTTGACCATTACTGGCAGGATGATATGGCATGGAGAGTATTCGTTTGATGTGCCATTTCTCAAAAAACTCGGTTGTTTTCTTTCCGACAAATTGAGGTCCGTTGTCGCAACTGATTTCTTTGGGGATGCCGAAACAACATATTATGTTTTTCCATATGAATGCGATGACCTCTTGCTCACGTATCTGCGTGTATGCACCTGCTTGCACCCATTTAGAAAAGTAATCAGTTAAAACCAAAAGGAAACGTACCTTACCTCGTCCGGCTGAGAGGGGTACGACTATATCCATCCCCCACTTTAAGAATGGCCATGGTGAAGTGACGGAATGGAGGAGTTCCCCTGCTTGATGTATCATTGGGGCATACTTCTGAAACTGTTCGCATCTCCTGACGAAGTCTGCAGCTTCTTTTTTCATGGTGGGCTAGTAGTATCCGGTGCAGATGAGGCAGCGGATGAGGGTGCAGTTTCCCGTGTGGGTGCCGCACTGCCCTTCATGTACTTCTTCCAGTACTCGTCTTGTTTGGTTTGGCCCATGGCATTTGGCCAGGGGGCCACCGAACATTCTTTTGTAGAGATCACTATTTACAAGGCTGTATTTGGCTGCCTGTATCCGAAGCTTTTTGGCTTCTTTCTTATCTTACGGGAGCATTCCGTCCTGCAAATATGCAACGAGGCGGTTGCACCAGTCCCAAATCAGGCTTACAGAATGTACCTTGACGTGGTCTATTGCGGAATGGAGAAGGGTGACCACGTATCCCTTGTTGATATTTTGGTGGCCGCCGCTAGTTTGGCGAGGTCGTCTGCTTTAATATTTTGCGCCTTGGGTATTTGGTCGAGGCGACATTTATCAAATTCTGCCAGCAGTTTGTGAATTTCCGACTGGTACTTTTGTAGTCTCTGTTCTTTGATTTGGAAAGTCCCGGTGACTTGGTTCACCACAAGTTGAGAGTTGCAATGGAGGACGAGTCATCGGGCACCGTATTTGAGTGCTAATTTCAATCCTACAATCACAGCTTCATACTTGGCCTCGTTGTTAGTCATCTCGGGGCATCGTATGGACTAGCGAATTACTTCGCCCGTAGGAACTTCGAGGACGAGTCCTAGTCCCGATTCTGGGGCATTAGAAGCGTCGTCGGTGTAGAGGACCCAAAGGTCGGTGTGTGTGGAAGCGTGGAGCGCTTCTGCTTTACTTCAGGCAATATTTTTGCGTTGAAAGTAACAACGAAATCGGCGAGCACCTGCGACTTAATGGCAGTTTGCGGTTGGTATGTTATATCGTGCTCGCTTAGTTCTATGGCCCATTTGGCCAGTATACCCGATAACTCGGGTTTGTGTAGGATACCCCTTAGGGGGAAAGTTGTCACCACTTTTATGGGGTGACATTGAAAATATAGTCTAAGCTTTCGTGAAGCTACGACTCATGCCAAAGCTAGTTTTTCAAGGTGAGGGTACCTTGTTTCAGCATCGATTAAGGTTTTGCTGATATAGTAAATCAGAGATTGCGTACCTTCATTTTCGCAGACCAAGACTGCGCTTACAGCGACTTCAGAAACCGCTAGATACACAAGTAGACATTCACCTTGGTCTACCTTGACGAGTAGTGGTGGCAAAGATAAATACGCTTTTAGTTTTCTCAGGGCGTCGACGTATTCTGCATTCCATTGCAGTCCGTGGTCTTTCCTTAGCACATTGAAGAATTTATGGCATCTATCCGATGATCGTGAAATGAACCTCGACAGGGTGGCTATTCATCCTGTTAATTTTTACATCTAATTTTTGCTGGTCAGTACCTCCAGTATCCCTTCGATGGCTCTGATCTGGTCTGAGTTGAACTTGATACCCCTTTGTGACACTAGAAAACCAAGGAACTTTCCTGAAGTTACGCCGAAGGTGCATTTTTTGGGATTCAACTTCATCTGTATTGCCTCAATATCTCGAAGTCCTCCTTCAGATAGCCAGTGTGATCCTCTTTCTTTATCGATTTTACTAGCATGTCGTCGATGTAAACCTCCATGGTCTTACCAAGTTGTTCTTTGAACATCTTAGTGACTAACCTTTGATATGTCGCCCCTGCATTCTTGAGTCTGAATGGCATTATCTTGTAGCATTACATTCCTCGGTGAGTGATGAAAGTGGTCTTTTCTTGATCTTCTTCAGCTATTAGAATTTGGTTGTAACCAGAATAAGCGTCCAAAAATCTCAGTAGTACGTGTCCCGCTGTTACGTTGATGAGCTGATCGATGTGCGGTAACGAAAAGGAATCTTTCGGGCATGCTTTGTTCAGGTCGGTGAAGTTAACACACCTCCATCATTTCCTGCTCTTCTTTTTTACCATGACCACGTTAGCGACCCATTGGGGGTATTTCGACTCTCTGATGGAACCATTGGCGAGTAATTTATCAACCTCCTCATTGACTGCCTCATTGATGGCGGCATTGAACTTTCTCCTCATTTGTCGTACTGGAGGGTAAAGAGGATCAATGTTTAGTCGGTGTGTGGCGATATCCCTTGGGATTCCTGGCATATCTGAGTGGGAAAAAGCAAACAAATCGACGTTGTTAGTTAAGAACTCACGATATTTACCTGGTTCCGAGAGGTTGTGTCTGACATAAGCCTTTCGCGTGCTATCGGTATTGTCCAGTTGAACTGGATCAAGATCTTCTACGGTTGCTTTGCAAGCTTCTATGATGTCCGGGTCTTTGATGGCTTCTACTTGTGCATTGGGTTTGGTTCCCAACATGGCTGATTGATATGCCTCCGCACTTGCCCCTTTTAGTTGTTTGGTGTGCATGCAATTTTGGGCTATCCAGTAGCATTCTTGAGCGGTGCGTGGCTCGTCTCGGATGCTGAATATCCTCTGTAAGCATGTGATTTTTGCCTTATGAGAGAATTCCTCCCAAAAATTCAAAATAAAACAATTTTTCTTTGTGTGCAATTTTGATAATTTCGTGGCATTTTTGGATAATTATTTGTATTTGTCTGTGCATGTTTATTTGTTAAATTAATAAAAAAGAAAATACAAAAATATGTCGCATTTGCATTTAGGATTTAATTCTACAATTAGGAGCAATTAAGTGTGTTTTACAAAAATGAAAAATCACAAAAATAATGTATGTTTGCATTTTTAGCATTTAATGTCCAAATTGTGTGATTTTTTGGTAATTGCTATTTAATTGTGTGGTAATTGTTATTGAGAATTAATTTGCACTTTTATAAATTAATTAAGTTCTATAGGATAATTTAAGATTTTTAGAATTTAGTTTTAGTTTAAGAAAAAATAAAAATAAAAGAAGAAAAAAGAAGCATGGGAGATAAGAAGAAAATCGGATTGGGCCACCTTTTAATTTAAATCGACCAGGCCCAAACCAAATAAACTCCTACCGGGTCGACCCGACCCGGTCCGCCCCATAACCCCAAACAAACACCCCCCCTTTCTTCCATTTTTCATTTTTTGAAAAAAAAAACTTAAAAACCTAAACCTAACAAAACCTAAAAAACCACCCGCCCCCCTCTTCTTCATCTTCCCCAAACCACCCCCCTCTTCCCCATCAACCATGGCTGCCCTTCCCCCCGCCTCTTCTCCTTCAACACACACACATACCCACGAGCAGCCCTATGACCATCCTTCATCTTCTTCGTCTTCGACAACTCTAGTCGAGCTCGAGCCCGTCAATGGCGACCCTTTCACCTTCTTCTGCTTCGTCTTCACGTCGCCATGGCCGCAGCAGCTGCCCCGTCGTCCATCTTCCTCAGCTGAACGACCAGTCATGAACGACCCCCCTCCTGCATCGTCGTGCCACCCCAAACACCAACAATGAGCCACGTTTGACCACCACCGGAAAACCTCCATTAACGTCGCCACATGAAGCTCGAAACTACCCTCCAAACGACCCCTCCAGCATTCGCCATTAATGAGCAGCAGTGCTGCTGCGTTTCTGCTCGTCGAGCATCTGCTTCACGTCCAAACCACCATCGCTGCTGCTTCTTCTTCTTCGTCATAGCCACTGCCTCGTCGACCTCCAGTAAACCCAAACGCCTCACGTCCCATGGCTGCCCTTTTGCATCTGCTTCACGTCCAAACAACCACAACTGCTTCCTTCTTCAGTCGACCACCCAAGTTGACCCCAGCCACGCTGAAAAAAAAAATAGTACGACCCTCCCTCACATCCAGTTTCATCGTCAAACGATCACCCCTGGAAACTCAGCTGTTATCTCGTTGTTCTTCAGGTTAAATCCGTCGAGGTCGTCGGTTGTCGTTCTGAGTCTGTCCAGGTTAAAAGAGAAGGTGGGTTTTCGTTAAGTCGAGATCCGGTACATCGAGGTTGTTGTCCGAGTTTCTATTCCGTTGCGGTCATTTCCGGTTAGTTGGTTTAAGTTTCATTTCTGTCCGTATTTTGTTTGATATTCTCGGATCTGAAATCAATATATGTTTGATTCTTTTCTTGTTAGTTGTTTATCATTTCTTGATTATTTCTTCAGTTTATTTTTATTCATTTAAAAGAATTTAGTTTTAATACAGAAGTGTGTTAGTTTAATAACTTGAATCCTTCATCTTGATTGTAATATTGTTAGATTTAGTTTGAGGTTCAATTGATTATTGGGTTTAGTGATTTTAATCTGTTTATTAGTTCTGTTTAAGTTTAATTTGAATTTGAGCTCAGTGATTTGAATATACTTGTTTGTTATTGTTGTTGAATCTGAAATGAGGTTTGTTGTTTAAAAACATTGTCCAATCAAAATAATTCCAGTTGTTTCTTTGTTGTTCATCATTTAGTTTGAATTTGTTGATTAAATTTGATTAAGAATTGGTTATAGCTGCTATATTTTGGTTAATTGATTAGGTGAATTGGTTATAGCTAGTAATTTGATTTTAGTTCTTAGATAATTTTTGAAGTTTGAACAAATTTTTTGAATAAAGGCAGTAACAGTAGTTTTAGGGTAATACGGGAATTAACCAATTGCAGATTTATTTAATTTAAGTGCTCCGTCCACTAAGCTCTAATAATAGTAAAATATTATAGTATGGAACAAGACATATGGTAGTGGGAATCTAATATATTTATTTAAGTGATAGTGGGGAACAAGACATAATGATGTAAAGTAAAAAGGAGGAGGATTAATAATGAGGTCTTCTTTGATCACTGAAAAGGGGGGGGACTGTGGGGGTCCGTGTTGACTGCTTTTACTTAATTAAAAATCAGAAATAGTATAGGTAATAATAAAAGTTAAAAGGTACACATAGTAGAAGAATATTGAGCTGAAGAGTAAAAGAGGTAAAAAAGGGTAGTAATAATAGTTTAAAAAGCAAAAAGGAAATAAGTAAAAAGAAAAGGAGGAGTCTTGCTTTGGGTATAAGAGAGGACTCATTTGACACTTAAAAGGGGACTGAAATTTGGAGAAAAAATTTCAGAACAAAAAAGGAGATAAAAACAGACTTTTAATCTTGAGAGTTGAGGATTGAGAGAAAATGACTGATTTTCAGAAATCATAGAGAGTCAGTAGTTTGAAAGTGTTCTACTTCGAGTCTTAAAGAACAGAAAATCAGAATTATCCCATTGCCTCTTCTGTTTTTTTTTTGGGTTCATTCTGTCCTGCCTTTGAGAGTTATTGGGATTTCTGGGTCTTCGCTTGTTTTTTTCCTAAGTCTGGTTGGTTTTTGGGTTACTGCTCCACCGGTTTTCTAACTCTGTTTCTGGGCTATTACATTACTGCTACTGGTTGTTTGTTGTTGCTGTGTTGTTCCTACTGCTGCTGATCCTATTCTTCCTTTCCTTGTATTCAAATACCAGGTACGCTACTCTGAATCATTTCGACAT